>NW_028270171.1:2101096-2463596 GCF_037043375.1 Chiloscyllium plagiosum
GGGGTGTGGGGGGGGTTTGTGTGTGTATGGGGGGTGTGGGGGGGGTTAGTGTGTGTGTGGGGGGGGGGTTTGGTGTGTGTGGGGGGGGTTTGTGTGTGTATGGGGGGGTGTGGGGGGGGTTTGTGTGTGTGTGGGGGGGTGGTGTGTGGGGGGGGTTTGTGTGTGTATGGGGGTGTGTGGGGGGGGTTTGTGTGTGTATGGGGGTGTGTGGGGGGGGTTGTGTGTGTATGGGGGTGTGTGGGGGGGGGTTTGTGTGTGTATGGGGGTGTGTGGGGGGGGTTTGTGTGTGTATGGGGGGTGTGTGTGGGGGGGTTTGTGTGTGTATGGGGGGTGTGTGGGGGGGGGTTTGTGTGTGTATGGGGGGTGTGTGGGGGGGTTTGTGTGTGTATGGGGGGTGTGTGGGGGGGGTTTGTGTGTGTATGGGGGGTGTGTGGGGGGGGTTTGTGTGTGTATGGGGGGTGTGTGGGGGGGGGGTTTGTGTGTGTATGGGGGGTGTGTGGGGGGGGTTTGTGTGTGTATGGGGGTGTGTGGGGGGGGGTTTGTGTGTGTATGGGGGTGTGTGGGGGGGGGTTTGTGTGTGTATGGGGGGTGTGTGGGGGGGGTTTGTGTGTGTATGGGGGTGTGTGGGGGGGGTTTGTGTGTGTATGGGGGTGTGTGGGGGGGGTTTGTGTGTGTATGGGGGGTGTGTGGGGGGGGGTTTGTGTGTGTATGGGGGTGTGTGGGGGGGGTTTGTGTGTGTATGGGGGTGTGTGTGGGGGGGTTTGTGTGTGTATGGGGGTGTGTGGGGGGGGTTTGTGTGTGTATGGGGGTGTGTGGGGGGGGGTTTGTGTGTGTATGGGGGTGTGTGGGGGGGGTTTGTGTGTGTGTGGGGGGGTTTGTGTGTGTATGGGGGTGTGTGGGGGGGGTTTGTGTGTGTGTGGGGGGGTGTGTGTGGGGGGGGGTTGTGTGTGTGGGGTGTGGGGGGGGGTTTGTGTGTGTATGGGGGGTGTGGGGGGGGGTTTGTGTGTGTATGGGGGTGTGTGGGGGGGGTTTGTGTGTGTGTGGGGGGTTTGTGTGTGTGTGGGGGTTTGTGTGTGTGGGGGGGGTTTGTGTGTGTGTGGGGGGGGTTTGTGTGTGTATGGGGGGTGTGGGGGGGGGTTTGTGTGTGTATGGGGGGTGTGTGGGGGGGGTTTGTGTGTGTGTGGGGGGGTTTGTGTGTGTATGGGGTGTGTGGGGGGGGTTTGTGTGTGTATGGGGGGTGTGTGTGTGGGGGGGTTTGTGTGTGTGTGGGGGGTTTGTGTGTGTATGGGGGTGTGTGGGGGGGGGTTTGTGTGGGTGTGGGGGGGGTTTGTGTGTGTATGGGGGGTGTGTGGGGGGGGGTTTGTGTGTGTATGGGGGGTGTGGGGGGGGTTGTGTGTGTGTGGGGGGGTGTGGGGGGGGTTGTGTGTGTGTGGGGGGGGTTGTGTGTGTGTGGGGGGTGTGGGGGGGGTTGTGTGTGTGTGGGGGGGTGTGTGTGGGGGGGGTTTGTGTGTGTATGGGGGGTGTGTGTGGGGGGGTTTGTGTGTGTATGGGGGTGTGTGTGGGGGGGGTTTGTGTGTGTGTGGGGGGTTTGTGTGTGTGTGGGGGGGGTTTGTGTGTGTGTGTGGGGGGGTTTGTGTGTGTGTGGGGGGGTTTGTGTGTGTGTGGGGGGGTTTGTGTGTGTGTGGGGGGTTTGTGTGTGTGTGGGGGGGGTTTGTGTGTGTGGGGGGGGTTTGTGTGTGTGTTGGGGGGGTTTGTGGTGTGTGTGGGGGGTTTGTGTGTGTATGGGGGGGTGTGTGTGGGGGGTTTGTGTGTGTTGGGGGGTGTGGGGGGGGTTTGTGTGTGTATGGGGGGGTGTGTGGGGGGGGTTGTGTGTGTATGGGGGTGTGTGTGGGGGGGGTTTGTGTGTGTATGGGGGGTGTGTGGGGGGGGGTTTGTGTGTGTATGGGGGGTGTGGGGGGGGGTTTGTGTGTGTATGGGGGGGTGTGTGGGGGGGGTTTGTGTGTGTGTGGGGGGGGTTTGTGTGTGTGTGGGGGGGGTTTGTGTGTGTGTGGGGGGGGTTTGTGTGTGTGTGGGGGGGGTGTGTGGGGGGGTTTGTGTGTGTGTGGGGGGGTTGTGTGGGGGGGGTTTGTGTGTGTATGGGGGGGTTGTGTGGGGGGGGTTTGTGTGTGTATGGGGGGGTTGTGTGGGGGGGGTTTGTGTGTGTGTGGGGGGGGTTGTGTGTGTGTATGGGGGGGTTGTGTGTGTGTGGGGGGGTTTGTGTGTGTATGGGGGTGTGTGTGGGGGGGGTTTGTGTGTGTATGGGGGGGTGTGTGGGGGGGGTTTGTGTGTGTATGGGGGGGTGTGTGGGGGGGGTTTGTGTGTGTGTGGGGGGGGTTGTGTGTGTGTGGGGGGGGTTTGTGTGTGTGTGGGGGGGGTTTGTGTGTGTGTGGGGGGTGTGTGTGTGTGTGTGGGGGGGGTTTGTGTGTGTATGGGGGGGTGTGTGGGGGGGTTTGTGTGTGTATGGGGGGTGTGTGGGGGGGGTTTGTGTGTGTATGGGGGGGTGTGTTGGGGTGTGTGTGGGGGGGGTTTGTGTGTGTATGGGGGGGTGTGTGGGGGGGGTTTGTGTGTGTATGGGGGGGTGTGTGGGGGGGGTTTGTGTGTGTGTGGGGGGGTTTGTGTGTGTGGGGGGGGTTTGTGTGTGTATGGGGGGGTTTGTGTGTGTGTATGGGGGGTTTGTGTGTGTGTATGGGGGGGTTTGTGTGTGTGTGGGGGGGTTTGTGTGTGTATGGGGGGTTGTGTGTGTGTGGGGGGGTTTGTGTGTGTATGGGGGTGTGTGTGGGGGGGGTTTGTGTGTGTATGGGGGGGTGTGTGGGGGGGGTTTGTGTGTGTGTGGGGGGGGGTTTGTGTGTGTATGGGGGGGTTGTGTGTGTGTGGGGGGGGTTTGTGTGTGTATGGGGGTGTGTGTGGGGGGGGTTTGTGTGTGTATGGGGGGGTGTGGGGGGGGTTTGTGTGTGTATGGGGGGGGGGTGTGGGGGGGTTTGTGTGTGTATGGGGGGGGTGTGGGGGGGGTTTGTGTGTGTATGGGGGGGTGTGGGGGGGGTTTGTGTGTGTGTGGGGGGGGGGTTTGTGTGTGTATGGGGGGGGTGTGGGGGGGTTTGTGTGTGTATGGGGGGGGTGTGGGGGGGGTTTGTGTGTGTGTGGGGGGGTTTGTGTGTGTATGGGGGGGGTGTGGGGGGGTTTGTGTGTGTATGGGGGGGTGTGTGGGGGGGGTTTGTGTGTGTATGGGGGGGTGTGTGGGGGGGGGTTTGTGTGTGTATGGGGGGTGTGTGGGGGGGGTTTGTGTGTGTATGGGGGGGTGTGTGGGGGGGTGTATGGGGGGGTGTTGGGGGGGGTGTATGGGGGGGTGTGTGGGGGGGGTTTGTGTGTGTATGGGGGGGTGTGTGGGGGGGGTTTGTGTGTGTATGGGGGGGTGTGTGGGGGGGGTTTGTGTGTGTATGGGGGGGTGTGTGGGGGGGGTTTGTGTGTGTATGGGGGGGTGTGTGGGGGGGGTTTGTGTGTGTATGGGGGGTGTGTGGGGGGGGTTTGTGTGTGTATGGGGGGGTGTGTGGGGGGGGTTTGTGTGTGTATGGGGGGTGTGTGGGGGGGGTTTGTGTGTGTATGGGGGGTGTGTGGGGGGGGTTTGTGTGTGTATGGGGGGGTGTGTGGGGGGGGTTTGTGTGTGTATGGGGGGGTGTGTGGGGGGGGTTTGTGTGTGTATGGGGGGGTGTGTGGGGGGGGGTTTGTGTGTGTATGGGGGGTGTGTGGGGGGGGTTTGTGTGTGTATGGGGGGGTGTGTGGGGGGGGTTTGTGTGTGTATGGGGGGGTGTGTGGGGGGGGTTTGTGTGTGTATGGGGGGGTGTGTGGGGGGGTTGTGTGTGTATGGGGGGGTGTGTGGGGGGGGTTTGTGTGTGTATGGGGGGGTGTGGGGGGGGTTTGTGTGTGTATGGGGGGGTGTGTGGGGGGGGTTTGTGTGTGTATGGGGGGTGTGTGGGGGGGGTTTGTGTGTGTGGGGGGGTGTGTGGGGGGGGGTTGTGTGTGTATGGGGGGTGTGTGGGGGGGGTTGTGTGTGTATGGGGGGGTGTGTGGGGGGGGGTTGTGTGTGTATGGGGGGGTGTGTGGGGGGGGTTTGTGTGTGTATGGGGGGGTGTGTGGGGGGGGTTGTGTGTGTATGGGGGGGTGTGTGGGGGGGGTGTGTGTGTGTGTGGGGGGTGTGTGGGGGGGGTTTGTGTGTGTATGGGGGTGTGTGTGGGGGGGGTTTGTGTGTGTATGGGGGGTGTGTGGGGGGGGTTTGTGTGTGTATGGGGGGGTGTGTGGGGGGGTTGTGTGTGTATGGGGGTGTGTGGGGGGGTTTGTGTGTGTATGGGGGGGTGTGTGGGGGGGGTTTGTGTGTGATGGGGGGTGTGTGGGGGGGGTTGTGTGTGTGTGGGGGGGTGTGGGGGGGGTTTGTGTGTGTATGGGGGGGTGTGTGGGGGGGTGTGGGGGGGTTGTGGGTGTGTTGGGGGGTGTTGTGGGGGGGGGTGTGGTGTGTGTGTGTGTGGGGGGGGTGTGGTGTGTGTGTGTGTGGGGGGGGGTGTGTGTGTGTGTGTGTGTGGGGGGGGTGTGGTGTGTGTGTGTGGGGGGGGTGTGGTGTGTGTGTGTGGGGGGGTGTGGTGTGTGTGTGTGGGGGGGTGTGGTGTGTGTGTGTGGGGGGGGTGTGGGTGTGTGTGTGGGGGGGGGTGTGGTGTGTGTGTGTGGGGGGGTGTGGTGTGTGTGTGTAGGGGGGGTGTGGTGTGTGTGTGTAGGGGGGGTGTGGTGTGTGTGTGTAGGGGGGGTGTGGTGTGTGTGTGTAGGGGGTGTGTGGTGTGTGTGTGGGGGGGGGTGGTGTGTGTGTGTAGGGGGGGGTGGTGTTTGTGTGGGGGGGCGTGGGGGGTTGTGGTGTGTGTGTGGGGGGGGCGTGGTGTGTGTGTGTGGGGGGGCGTGGTGTGTGTGTGTGGGGGGCGTGGTGTGTGTGTGGGGGGGGTGGCGTGGGGTGTGTGTGTGTGGGGGGGCGTGGTGTGTGTGTGTGTGGGGGGTTGTGGTGGGTGTGTGGGGGGGGTTGTGGTGGGTGTGTGGGGGGGGTTGTGGTGTGTGTGGGGGGGTGTGATGTGTGTGTGTGGGGGGGTGTGATGTGTGTGTGTGGGGGGGTGTGGTGGGTGTGGTGTGTGTGGGGGGTGTGGTGTGTGTGTGGGGGGGGCGTGGGGGGTTGTGGTGTGTGTGGGGGGGGGATGGTGTGTGTGTGTGGGGGGGGTGTGGGGGGTGTGGTGTGTGTGTGTGGGGGGCGTGGTGTGTGTGTGTGTGGGGGGGCGTGGTGGTGTGTGTGTGGGGGGGCGTGTGTGTGTGGGGGGTGGCGTGGGGTGTGTGTGTGTGGGGGGGAGCGTGGTGTTGTGTGTGGGGGGGCGTGGTGTGTGTGTGTGGGGGGGGTTGTGGTGTGTGTGTGGGGGGGGTTGTGGTGTGTGTGTGGGGGGGGTTGTGGTGTGTGTGTGGGGGGGTTGTGGTGTGTGTGTGGGGGGGTTGTGGTGTGTGTGGGGGGGGGTTGTGGTGGGTGTGTGGTGGGTGTGTGGGGGTTGTGGTGGTGTGTGTGGGGGGGGTTGTGGTGGGTGTGTGGGGGGGGTGTGGTGGGTGTGTGGGGGGTTGTGGTGGGTGTGTGGGGGGGTGTGGTGGGTGTGTGGGGGGGGTGTGATGTGTGTGTGTGTGGGGGGGTGTGATGTGTGTGTGTGGGGGGTGTGATGTGTGTGTGTGGGGGGGTGTGTGTGTGTGTGGGGGGGGTGTGATGTGTGTGTGGGGGGGGTGTGTGTGTGTGTGGGGGGGGTGTGGTGTGTGTGTGTGGGGGGGGGTGTGATGTGTGTGTGGGGGGGGTGTGATGTGTGTGTGGGGGGGGTGTGATGTGTGTGTGTGGGGGGGTGTGGTGTGTGTGTGTGGGGGGGTGTGTGTGTGTGTGTGGGGGGGTGTGATGTGTGTGTGTGGGGGGGTGTGTGTGTGTGTGTGGGGGGGTGTGGTGTGTGTGTGTGGGGGGGTGTGGTGGGTGTGTGTGGGGGGGTGTGGTGGGTGTGGTGTGTGTGGGGGGGGTGTGGTGGGTGTGGTGTGTGTGGTGTGTGTGGGGGGGGCGTGGTGTGTGTGGGGGGGCGTGGTGTGGTGTGTGTGGGGGGGCGTGGTGTGGTGTGTGTGGGGGGGGCGTGGTGTGGTGTGTGGGGGGGGCGTGGTGTGGTGTGTGGGGGGCGTGGTGGGTGTGTGGGGGTTGTGGTGGGTGTGTGGGGGGGTGTGATGTGTGTGTGTGGGGGGGTGTGGTGGGTGTGTGTGTGGGGGGGTGTGGTGGGTGTGTGTGTGGGGGGGTGTGGTGGGTGTGTGTGTGGGGGGGTGTGGTGGGTGTGTGTGTGGGGGGGTGTGGTGGGTGTGTGTGTGGGGGGGTGTGGTGGGTGTGTGTGGGGGGGTGTGGTGGGTGTGTGTGGGGGGGTGTGGTGGGTGTGGTGTGTGTGGGGGGGCGTGGTGGGTGTGGTGGGTGTGGTGTGTGTGGGGGGGCGTGGTGTGTGTGTGTGGGGGGGCGTGGTGTGTGTGTGTGGGGGGGGCGTGGTGTGTGTGTGTGGGGGGGCGTGGTGTGTGTGTGTGGGGGGGGTGTGGTGGGTGTGTGTGGGGGGGTGTGGTGGGTGTGGTGTGTGTGTGGGGGGGCGTGGTGTGTGTGTGTGGGGGGGCGTGGTGTGTGTGTGTGGGGGGGCGTGGTGTGTGTGTGTGGGGGGGGCGTGGTGTGTGTGTGTGGGGGGGGCGTGGTGTGTGTGTGTGGGGGGTGTGTGGTGGGTGTGTGTGGGGGGGTGTGTGGTGGGTGTGTGTGGGGGGGTGTGGTGGGTGTGTGTGGGGGGGTGTGGTGGGTGTGTGTGTGTGGTTGGTGTGGTGTGTGTGGGGGGGGCGTGGTGTGTGTGTGGGGGGGTGTGGTGGGTGTGTGTGTGGGGGGGTGTGGTGGGTGTGTGTGTGGGGGAGTGTGGTGGGTGTGGTGTGTGGGGGGTGTGGTGTGTGTGGGGGGGCGTGGTGTGGTGTGTGTGGGGGGGTTGTGGTGTGTGTGTGTGTGGGGTTGTGGTGTGTGTGTGGGGGGGTGTGGTGTGTGTGTGTGTGGGGGGGTGTGGTGGGTGTGTGTGTGGGGGGGTGTGGTGGTGTGTGTGTGGGGGGGTGTGGTGGGTGTGTGTGGGGGGGTGTGGTGGGTGTGTGTGGGGGGGTGTGGTGGGTGTGGTGTGTGTGGTGGGTGTGGTGTGTGTGTGGTGGGTGTGGTGTGTGTGGAGGGGGCGTGGTGTGGTGTGTGTGGGGGGGGCGGTGTGTGTGGGGGGGGCGTGGTGTGGTGTGTGTGGGGGGGGGCGGTGTGTGTGGGGGGGGCGTGGTGTGTGTGTGTGGGGGGGTGTGGTGGGTGTGTGTGGGGTGTTGTGTGTGTGTGTGTGTGTGTGGGGGGGTGTGTGTGTGTGTGTGTGGGGGGGTGTGGTGGGTGTGTGTGGGGGGGTGTGGTGGGTGTGTGTGGGGGGTGTGGTGGGTGTGGTGTGTGTGGTGTGTGTGGTGGGTGGTGTGTGTGGGGGGGGTGTGGTGGGTGTGTGTGGTGGGGTGTGATGGGTGTGTGTGGGGGGGTGTGGTGGGTGTGGTTGGTGTGGTGTGTGTGGGGGGGGCGTGGTGGGTGTGTGTGTGGGGGGGTGTGGTGGGTGTGTGTGTGGGGGGGTGTGGTGGGTGTGTGTGTGGGGGGGTGTGGTGGGTGTGTGTGTGGGGGGGTGTGGTGGGTGTGTGTGGGGGGGTGTGGTGGGTGTGTGTGGGGGGTGTGGTGGTGTGGTGTGTGTGGTGTGTGTGGTTGGTGTGGTGGTGTGTGTGGGGGGGTGTGGTGGGTGTGGTGTGTGGGGGGGTGTGATGGTGGGTGTGGGGGGGTGTGGTGGGGTGTGGTTGTGTGGTGTGTGTGGGGGGGGCGTGGTGGGTGTGTGTGTGGGGGGGTGTGGTGGGTGTGTGTGTGGGGGGGTGTGGTGGTGTGTGTGTGGGGGGGTGTGGTGGGGTGTGTGTGTGGGGGGTGTGGTGGGTGTGTGTGGGGGGGTGTGGTGGGTGTGTGTGGGGGGGTGTGGTGGGTGTGTGTGGGGGGGTGTGGTGGGTGTGTGTGGGGGGGTGTGGTGGTGTGTGTGGGGGGGGTGTGGTGTGTGTGTGGGGGGGGTGTGGTGTGTGTGTGGGGGGGGTGTGGTGTGTGTGTGGGGGGGGGTGTGGTGTGTGTGTGGGGGGGGTGTGGTGGTGTGTGTGGGGGGGTGTGGTGTGTGTGTGGGGGGGTGTGGTGTGTGTGTGGGGGGGTGTGGTGTGTGTGTGGGGGGGTGTGGTGTGTGTGTGGGGGGGTGTGGTGTGTGTGTGGGGGGGGTGTGGTGTGTGTGTGGGGGGGTGGTGTGTGTGTGGGGGGTGTGGTGGGGGGGTGTGGTGGTGGGTGTGGTGGGTGTGTGTGGGGGGGTGTGGTGGGTGGGTGTGTGTGGGGGGGGTGTGGTGGTGTGTGTGTGGGGGGTGTGTGGGTGTGTGTGTGGGGGGTGTGGTGGGTGTGTGTGTGGGGGGGTGTGGTGGGTGTGTGTGTGGGGGGGTGTGGTGGGTGTGGTGTGTGTGGTGGGTGTGGTGTGTGTGGGGGGGGCGTGGTGTGGTGGGTGTGTGTGGGGTGTTGTGTGTGTGTGTGTGTGTGTGGTGGGTGTGGTGTGTGTGTGTGGGGTTGTGGTGTGTGTGTGTGGGGTTGTGGTGTGTGTGTGGGGGGCGTGGTGTGGTGTGTGTGGGGGGGCGGTGTGTGTGGGGGGGGCGTGGTGTGGTGTGTGTGGGGGGGCGTGGTGTGGTGTGTGTGGGGGGGGCGTGGTGTGTGTGTGTGGGGGGGTGTGGTGGGTGTGTGTGGGGTGTTTGTGTGTGTGTGTGTGTGTGGGGTTGTGGTGTGTGTGTGGGGTGGTGTGGTGTGTCTGGGGGGGGCGGGTGTGTGTGGGGGGGCGTGGTGTGGTGTGTGTGGGGGGGGCGTGGTGTGTGTGTGTGGGGGGGGCGTGGTGGGTGTGTGTGGGGGGGTGTGGTGGGTGTGGTGTGTGTGGTTGGTGTGGTGTGTGTGGGGGGGTGTGGTGGGTGTGTGTGTGGGGGGGTGTGGTGGGTGTGTGTGGGGGGGTGTGGTGGGTGTGAGTGGGGGGGTGTGGTGGGTGTGTGTGGGGGGGTGTGGTGGGTGTGTGTGGGGGGGTGTGATGTGTGTGTGTGGGGGGGTGTGGTGGTGTGTGTGGGGGGGTGTGGTGGGTGTGTGTGGGGGGTGTGGTGGGTGTGGTGTGTGTGGTTGGTGTGGTGTGTGTGGGGGGGGCGTGGTGTGTGTGTGGGGGGGTGTGGTGGGTGTGGTGTGTGTGGTTGGTGTGGTGTGTGTGGGGGGGGCGTGGTGTGTGTGTGGGGGGGTGTGATGTGTGTGTGTGGGGGGGTGTGGTGGGTGTGTGTGTGGGGGGGTGTGGTGGGTGTGTGTGGGGGGGTGTGGTTGGTGTGGTGTGTGTGGGGGGGGCGTGGTGTGTGTGTGGGGGGTGTGGGGGGTGTGGTGGGTGTGTGTGGGGGGGTGTGGTGGGTGTGAGTGGGGGGGTGTGGTGGGTGTGTGTGGGGGGGTGTGGTGGGTGTGTGTGGGGGGGTGTGATGTGTGTGTGTGGGGGGGTGTGGTGGGTGTGTGTGGGGGGGTGTGGTGGGTGTGTGTGGGGGGGTGTGGTGGGTGTGGTGTGTGTGGTTGGTGTGGTGTGTGTGGGGGGGGCGTGGTGTGTGTGTGGGGGGGTGTGGTGGGTGTGGTGTGTGTGGTTGGTGTGGTGTGTGTGGGGGGGGCGTGGTGTGTGTGTGGGGGGGTGTGATGTGTGTGGGGGGGTGTGGTGGGTGTGTGTGTGGGGGGGTGTGGTGGGTGTGTGTGGGGGGGGTGTGGTGGGTGTGGTTGGTGTGGTGTGTGTGGGGGGGGCGTGGTGTGTGTGTGGGGGGGTGTGGTGGGTGTGTGTGTGGGGGGGTGTGGTGGGTGTGTGTGGGGGGGGCGTGGTGTGTGTGTGGGGGGGTGTGGTGGGTGTGTGTGTGGGGGGGTGTGGTGGGTGTGTGTGTGGGGGGGTGTGGTGGGTGTGTGTGTGGGGGGTGTGGTGGGTGTGTGTGTGGGGGGGTGTGGTGGGTGTGTGTGGTGGGTGTGGTGTGTGTGGTGGGTGTGGTGTGTGTGGGGGGGCGTGGTGTGGTGTGTGTGGGGGGGGTGTGGGGGGGTGTGGTGGGTGTGTGTGTGTGTGGGGTTGTGGTGTGTGTGTGTGGGGTTGTGGTGTGTGTGTGGGGGGGTGTGGTGGGTGTGTGTGTGGGGGGGTGTGGTGGGTGTGTGTGGGGGGCTGTGGTGGGTGTGGTGTGTGTGGTGTGTGTGGGGGGGGCGTGGTGTGGTGTGTGGGGGGGGCGGTGTGTGTGGGGGGGTCGTGGTGTGGTGTGTGTGGGGGGGGGCGTGGTGTGTGTGTGTGTGGGGGGGTGTGGTGGGTGTGTGTGGGGGGCTGTGGTGGGTGTGGTGTGTGTGTGTGTGTGGGGGGGGGCGTGGTGTGTGTGTGTGTGGGGGGTGTGGTGGGTGTGTGTGGGGTGTTGTGTGTGTGTGTGTGTGTGTGGGGGGTTGTGGTGTGTGTGTGGGGTTGTGTGTGTGTGTGGGGTTGTGTGTGTGTGTGGGGGGTTGTGATGTGTGTGTGTGGGGGGGTGTGATGTGTGTGTGTGGGGGGGTGTGATGTGTGTGTGTGGGGGGGTGTGATGTGTGTGTGTGTGGGGGGGTGTGGTGGGTGTGTGTGGGGGGGTGTGGTGGGTGTGTGTGGGGGGGTGTGGTGGGTGTGGTGTGTGTGGTTGGTGTGGTGGGTGTGGGGGGGCGTGGTGTGTGTGTGGGGGGGTGTGGTGGGTGTGAGTGGGGGGGTGTGGTGGGTGTGTGGGGGGGGTGTGGTGGGTGTGTGTGGGGGGGTGTGATGTGTGTGTGTGGGGGGGTGTGGTGGGTGTGTGTGGGGGTGTGTGATGTGTGTGTGTGGGGGGGTGTGGTGGGTGTGGTGTGTGTGGTTGGTGTGGTGTGTGTGGGGGGGGCGTGGTGTGTGTGTGGGGGGGTGTGGTGGGTGTGGTGTGTGTGGTGTGTGTGGGGGGGTGTGGTGGGTGTGTGTGGGGGGGTGTGATGTGTGTGTGTGGGGGGGTGTGGTGGGTGTGTGTGGGGGGGTGTGATGTGTGGGTGTGGTGTGTGTGGTTGGTGTGGTGTGTGTGGGGGGGGCGTGGTGTGTGTGTGGGGGGTGTGGTGGGTGTGAGTGGGGGGGTGTGGTGGGTGTGTGTGGGGGGGTGTGGTGGGTGTGTGTGGGGGGGTGTGGTGGGTGTGGTGTGTGTGGTTGGCGTGGTGTGTGTGGTTGGCGTGGTGTGTGTGGGGGGGGCGTGGTGTGTGTGTGGGGGGGTGTGGTGGGTGTGGTGTGTGTGGTTGGTGTGGTGTGTGTGGGGGGGTCGTGGTGTGTGTGTGGGGGGGTGTGGTGGGTGTGTGGGGGGGTGTGGTGGGTGTGATGTGTGTGGTTGGTGTGGTGTGTGTGGGGGGGTCGTGGTGTGTGTGTGGGGGGGTGTGGTGGGTGTGTGTGTGGGGGGGTGTGGTGGGTGTGTGTGGGGGGGTGTGGTGGGTGTGTGTGGGGGGTGTGGTGGGTGTGTGTGGGGGGGTGTGGTGGGTGTGAGTGGGGGGGTGTGGTGGGTGTGTGTGGGGGGGTGTGGTGGGTGTGTGTGGGGGGGTGTGATGTGTGTGTGTGGGGGGGTGTGGTGGGTGTGTGTGGGGGTGTGTGATGTGTGTGTGTGGGGGGGTGTGGTGGGTGTGTGTGGGGGGGTGTGGTGGGTGTGGTGTGTGTGGTTGGTGTGGTGTGTGTGGGGGGGGCGTGGTGTGTGTGTGGGGGGGTGTGGTGGGTGTGGTGTGTGTGGTTGGTGTGGTGTGTGTGGGGGGGGCGTGGTGTGTGTGTGGGGGGGTGTGGTGGGTGTGGTGTGTGTGGTTGGTGTGGTGTGTGTGGGGGGGTGTGGTGGGTGTGTGTGGGGGGGTGTGATGTGTGTGTGTGGGGGGGTGTGGTGGGTGTGTGTGGGGGGGTGTGATGTGTGGGTGTGGTGTGTGTGGTTGGTGTGGTGTGTGTGGGGGGGGCGTGGTGTGTGTGTGGGGGGTGTGGTGGGTGTGAGTGGGGGGGTGTGGTGGGTGTGTGTGGGGGGGTGTGGTGGGTGTGTCTGGGCGGGTGTGGTGGGTGTGGTGTGTGTGGTTGGCGTGGTGTGTGTGGTTGGCGTGGTGTGTGTGGGGGGGGCGTGGTGTGTGTGTGGGGGGGTGTGGTGGGTGTGGTGTGTGTGGTTGGTGTGGTGTGTGTGGGGGGGTCGTGGTGTGTGTGTGGGGGGGTGTGGTGGGTGTGTGGGGGGGTGTGGTGGGTGTGGTGTGTGTGGTTGGTGTGGTGTGTGTGGGGGGGTCGTGGTGTGTGTGTGGGGGGGTGTGGTGGGTGTGTGTGTGGGGGGGTGTGGTGGGTGTGTGTGGGGGGGTGTGGTGGGTGTGTGTGGGGGGTGTGGTGGGTGTGTGTGGGGGGGGGTGTGGTGTGTGTGTGGGGGGGTGTGGTGTGTGTGTGGGGGGGTGTGGTGTGTGTGTGGGGGGGTGTGGTGTGTGTGGTGTGTGTGTGGGGGGGTGTGGTGTGTGTGTGGGGGAGTGTGGTGTGTGTGTGGGGGGGTGTGGTGTGTGTGTGGGGGGGGTGTGGTGTGTGTGTGGGGGGGTGTGGTGTGTGTGGGGGGGGGTGTGGTGTGTGTGGGGGGGGGTGTGGTGTGTGTGGGGGGGGGTGTGGTGTGTGTGTGGGGGGGTGTGGTGTGTGTGTGGGGGGGTGTGGTGTGTGTGTGTGGGGGGTGTGGTGTGTGTGTGGGGGGGTGTGGTGTGTGTGTGGGGGGGGGTGTGGTGTGTGTGGGGGGGGGTGTGGTGTGTGTGGGGGGGGGTGTGGTGTGTGTGGGGGGGGGTGTGGTGTGTGTGTGGGGGGGTGTGGTGTGTGTGTGGGGGGGTGTGGTGTGTGTGTGGGGGGGTGTGGTGTGTGTGTGGGGGGGTGTGGTGTGTGTGTGGGGGGGTGTGGTGTGTGTGTGGGGGGGTGTGGTGTGTGTGTGGGGGGGTGTGGTGGGTGTGTGGGGGGGTGTGGTGGGTGTGTGGGGGGTTGTGGTGTGTGTGTGGGGGGGTGTGGTGGGTGTGTGTGGTGGGTGTGTGTGGTGGGTGTGGTGTGTGTGGTGGGTGTGGTGTGTGTGGTGGGGGCGTGGTGGGTGTGTGTGTGGAGGGGGCGTGGGGTGTGTGTGTTGGGGGGGTGTGGTGTGTGTGTGTGGGGGGTTGTGGTGTGTGTGTGTGGGGGGTTGTGGTGTGTGTGTGGGGGGGGCGTGGTGTGTGTGTGGGGGGGGCGTGGTGTGTGTGTGGGGGGGTGTGGTGTGTGTGGGGGGGTGTGGTGTGTGTGGGGGGGGGTGTGGTGTGTGTGGGGGGGGGGGTGTGGTGTGTGGGGGGGGGGGTGTGGTGTGTGTGGGGGGGGGGTGTGGTGTGTGTGTGGGGGGGGGTGTGCGTGCGGGTGGTGTGCGTGTGTGGGGGGGTGTGGTGTGTGTGTGGGGGGGTGTGGTGTGTGTGTGGGGGGGGTGTGGTGTGTGTGGGGGGGTGTGGTGTGTGTGTGGGGGGGTGTGGTGTGTGTGTGGGGGTGGGTGTGCGTGCGGGTGGTGTGCGTGTGGGGGGGGGTGTGGTGTGTGTGTGGGGGGGGTGTGGTGTGTGTGTGGGGGGGTGTGGTGTGTGTGTGGGGGTGGGTGTGCGTGCGGGTGGTGTGCGTGTGGGGGGGGGTGTGGTGTGTGTGTGGGGGGGTGTGGTGTGTGTGTGGGGGGGTGTGGTGTGTGTGTGGGGGGGTGTGGTGGGTGTGTGTTGGGGGGGTGTGGTGTGTGTGTGGGGGGGGTTGTGGTGTGTGTGTGGGGGTGTGTGGTGTGTGTGTGGGGGTGTGTGGTGTGTGTGTGGGGGGGTGTGGTGGGTGTGTGTTGGGGGGGTGTGGTGTGTGTTGGGGGGGTGTGGTGTGTGTTGGGGGGGTGTGGTGTGTGTGTTGGGGGGGTGTGGTGTGTGTGTGGGGGGGGTTGTGGTGTGTGTGTGGGGGGGTTGTGGTGTGTGTGTGGGGGGGGTGTGGTGTGTTTGTGGGGGGGGTGTGGTGTGTGTGTGGGGGGGGTGTGGTGTGTGTGTGGGGGTGGGTGTGCGTGTGGGGAGGGTGTGGTGCGTGTGGGACGGGGTGTGGTGCGTGTGGGGGGGGGGGTGTGGTGCGTGTGTGGGGGGGGTGTGGTGCGTGTGGGGGGATGTGGTGTGTGTGTGGGGGGGTGTGGTGTGTGTGTGGGGGGGTGTGGTGTGTGTGTGGGGGGGTGTGGTGTGTGTGTGGGGGGGTGTGGTGTGTGTGTGGGGGGGTGTGGTGTGTGTGTGGGGGGGTGTGGTGGGTGTGTGTGGGGGGTTGTGGTGTGTGTGTGGGGGGGTGTGGTGGGTGTGTGTGGGGGGGTGTGGTGGGTGTGTGTGGGGGGGTGTGGTGGGTGTGTGTGGGGGGGTGTGGTGGGTGTGTGTGGGGGGTGTGGTGTGTGTGGTGGGTGTGGTGTGTGTGGTGGGGGCGTGGTGGGTGTGTGTGTGGGGGGGTGTGGTGTGTGTGTGGGGGGGGGTGTGGTGTGTGTGTGGGGGGGGGTGTGGTGTGTGTGTGGGGGGGGGTGTGGTGTGTGTGTGGGGGGGGTGTGTGGTGTGTGTGTGTGGGGGGGTGTGGTGTGTGGGGGGGGTGTGGTGTGTGTGTGGGGGTGGGTGTGTGTGTGGGGGTGGGTGTGCGTGCGGGGGGTGTGGTGTGCGTGTGGGGGGGGGTGTGGTGTGTGTGTGGGGGGGGGTGTGGTGTGTGTGTGGGGGGGTGTGTGGTGTGTGTGTGTGGGGGGGGTGTGGTGTGTGGGGGGGGTGTGGTGTGTGTGTGGGGGTGGGTGTGTGTGTGGGGGTGGGTGTGTGTGTGGGGGTGGGTGTGCGTGCGGGGGGTGTGGTGTGCGTGTGGGGGGGGGTGTGGTGTGTGTGTGGGGGGGTGTGGTGTGTGTGTGGGGGGGGTGTGGTGTGTGTGTGTGGGGGGTGTGTGGTGTGTGTGTGGGGGTGGGTGTGCGTGCGGGGGGTGTGGTGTGCGTGTGGGGGGGGTGTGGTGCGTGTGGGGGGGGGTGTGGTGCGTGTTGGGGGGGTGTGGTGTGTGTGTGGGGGGGGTTGTGGTGTGTGTGTGGGGGGGGTTGTGGTGTGTGTGTGGGGGGGTGTGGTGTGCGTGTGGGGGTGGGTGTGCGTGCGGGGGGTGTGGTGTGCGTGTGGGGGGGGTGTGGTGCGTGTGGGGGGGGTGTGGTGCGTGTGGGGGGGGTGTGGTGCGTGTGGGGGGGGTGTGGTGTGTGTGTGGGGGGGTGTGGTGTGTGTGTGGGGGGGTGTGGTGTGTGTGTGGGGGGTTGTGGTGTGTGTGTGGGGGGTTGTGGTGTGTGTGTGGGGGGGTGTGTTGGGTGTGTGTGGGGGGTTGTGGTGGGTGTGTGTGGGGGGTTGTGGTGGGTGTGTGTGGGGGGGTGTGGTGTGTGTGGTGTGTGTGGTGGGTGTGGTGTGTGTGGTGGGGGCGTGGTGGGTGTGTGTGTGGAGGGGGCGTGGGGTGTGTGTGTTGGGGGGTGTGGTGTGTGTGTGGGGGGGGTTGTGGGGTGTGTGTGGGGGGGTTGTGGTGTGTGTGTGGGGGGGGTTGTGGTGTGTGTGTGGGGGGGGTTGTGGTGTGTGTGGGGGGGGTGTGGTGTGTGTGTGGGGGTGGGTGTGCGTGCGGGGGGTGTGGTGTGCGTGTGGGGGGGGGTGTGGTGCGTGTGGGGGGGGGTGTGGTGCGTGTGGGGGGGGTTGTGGTGCGTGTGGGGGGGGTGTGGTGTGTGTGGGGGGGTGTGGTGTGTGTGGTGGGTGTGGTGTGTGTGGTGGGTGTGGTGTGTGTGGTGGGGGCGTGGTGGGTGGGCGTGTGGAGGGGGCGTGGGGTGTGTGTGTTGGGGGGTGTGGTGTGTGTGTGGGGGGGGTTGTGGGGTGTGTGTGGGGGGGGTGTGGTGTGTGTGTGGGGGGGGTGTGGTGTGTGTGTGGGGGGGGTGTGGTGTGTGTGTGGGGGGGGTGTGGTGTGTGTGTGGGGGGGGTGTGGTGTGTGTGTGGGGGTGGGTGTGCGTGCGGGGGGTGTGGCGTGCGTGTGGGGGGGGTGTGGTGCGTGTGGGGGGGGGTGTGGTGCGTGTGGGGGGGGGGTGTGGTGCGTGTGGGGGGGTGTGGTGTGTGTGTGGGGGGGTGTGGTGTGTGTGTGGGGGGGTGTGGTGTGTGTGTGGGGGGGTGTGGTGTGTGTGTGGGGGGGTGTGGTGTGTGTGTGGGGGGGTGTGGTGTGTGTGTGGGGGGTGTGGTGTGTGTGTGGGGGGGTGTGGTGTGTGTGTGGGGGGGTGTGGTGTGTGTGTGGGGGGGTGTGGTGTGTGTGTGGGGGGGTGTGGTGTGTGTGTGGGGGGGTGTGGTGTGTGTGGGGGGGTGTGGTGTGTGTGGTGGGTGTGGTGTGTGTGGTGGGGGCGTGGTGGGTGTGTGTGTGGAGGGGGCGTGGGGTGTGTGTGTTGGGGGGTGTGGTGTGTGTGTGGGGGGGGGTGTGGTGTGTGTGTGGGGGGGGTGTGGTGTGTGTGTGGGGGGGGTGTGGTGTGTGTGTGGGGGGGGTGTGGTGTGTGTGTGGGGGGGGTGTGGTGTGTGTGTGGGGGTGGGTGTGCGTGCGGGGGGTGTGGTGTGCGTGTGGGGGGGGTGTGGTGCGTGTGGGGGGGGGTGTGGTGCGTGTGGGGGGGGTGTGGTGCGTGTGGGGGGGTGTGGTGTGTGTGTGGGGGGGTGTGGTGTGTGTGTGGGGGGGTGTGGTGTGTGTGTGGGGGGTGTGGTGTGTGTGTGGGGGGTGTGGTGTGTGTGTGGGGGGGTGTGGTGTGTGTGTGGGGGGGTGTGGTGTGTGTGTGGGGGGGTGTGGTGTGTGTGTGGGGGGGTGTGGTGTGTGTGTGGGGGGGTGTGGTGTGTGTGTGTGGGGGGGTGTGGTGTGTGTGTGGGGGGGTGTGGTGTGTGTGTGGGGGGGTGTGGTGCGTGTGGGGGGGGGTGTGGTGCGTGTGGGGGGGTGTGGTGGGTGTGTGTGGGGGGGTGTGGTGTGTGTGGTGGGTGTGGTGTGTGTGGTGGGGGCGTGGTGGGTGTGTGTGTGGAGGGGGCGTGGGGTGTGTGTGTTGGGGGGTGTGGTGTGTGTGTGGGGGGGGTTGTGGGGTGTGTGTGGGGGGGTGTGGTGTGTGTGTGGGGGGGTGTGGTGTGTGTGTGGGGGTGTGTGGTGTGTGTGTGGGGGTGTGTGGTGTGTGTGTGGGGGGGTGTGGTGTGTGTGTGGGGGGGTGTGGTGTGTGTGTGGGGGGGTGTGGTGTGTGTGTGGGGGGGGTGTGGTGTGTGTGTGGGGGGGGTGTGGTGTGTGTGTGGGGGGGGTGTGGTGTGTGTGTGGGGGGGGTGTGGTGTGTGTGTGGGGGGGGTGTGGTGTGTGTGTGGGGGGGGGTGTGGTGTGTGTGTGTGGGGGGGGTGTGGTGTGTGGGGGGGGTGTGGTGTGTGTGTGGGGGGGGTGGGTGTGCGTGCGGGGGTGGGTGTGCGTGCGGGGGGTGTGGTGTGTGTGTGGGGGGGTGTGGTGTGTGTGTGGGGGGGTGTGGTGTGTGTTTGGGGGGGTGTGGTGTGTGTGTGGGGGGGTGTGGTGTGTGTGTGGGGGGGTGTGGTGTGTGTGGGGGGGTGTGGTGTGTGTGTGGGGGGGTGTGGTGTGTGTGTGGGGGGGGTGTGGTGTGTGTGTGTGGGGGGTGTGTGGTGTGTGTGTGGGGGTGGGTGTGCGTGCGGGGGGTGTGGTGTGCGTGTGGGGGGGGTGTGGTGCGTGTGGGGGGGGGTGTGGTGCGTGTGGGGGGGGGTGTGGTGCGTGTGGGGGGGGGTGTGGTGCGTGTGGGGGGGGGTGTGGTGCGTGTGGGGGGGGGTGTGGTGCGTGTGGGGGGGGGTGTGGTGCGTGTGTGGGGGGGTGTGGTGCTTGTGTGGGGGGGTGTGGTGTGCGTGCGGGGGGTGTGGTGTGCGTGCGGGGGGTGTGGTGTGTCTGTGGGGGGGTGTGGTGTGTCTGTGGGCGGGGTGTGGTGTGTCTGTTGGGGGGGTGTGGTGTGTCTGTTGGGGGGGTGTGGTGTGTCTGTGGGGGGGGTGTGGTGTGTCTGTGGGGGGGGTGTGTGGTGTGTCTGTGGGGGGGGTGTGTGGTGTGTCTGTGGGGGGGGTGTGGTGTGTGTGGGGGGGGGAGTGTGGTGGGTGTGTGTGTGGAGGTGTGGTGGGTGTGTGTGTGGGGGTGTGTGTCGTGTGGGGGTGTCGTGTGTGTATGGGGGTTTGTGTGTGTGTGTGTCTGGAGTGTGTGTGTGGTGTGTGTATGGGGGGTGTTTGTGATGTGTCCTCAGTAGGTGTGGGTGGTGGTGTATGGTGTGGGGTTGTGTGTGTGTGTCTGTGTGCGCTTTCAGTAATGGGCCAATGCACTCAGCTGTAAAACGATGATTGCTGCCTGTGAAGCCTGGGACTAAGACTGTTTCACTGCTGATGAGATGGATTTGCTGACAGATATGTGAGGGATCATACCTCTGCCGCCTGAGCCATAAACTAACTTAAGTAAAGCCTATTAGATGAAGCAGGGATCTGTTAAGGTAGCTCCAAAGAAAAGAACTCTTATTTAAAAGCAGATTGCCTTTAACTAACATTTGAAGTAAAGAACTTTTTATTTGAAATAGAATAGTAATTTATTGTCACTTGTGTTTTTCCAAAAATATAGTGAAAAGTATTGAAGTGGCCATACTCTGGCACCTATATTAGTAACAGAGGACAGTTAGCAAATAGAAGACAATGACCTTCCCCAGTGAGAGAATCTAATGGTCTTCCCCAGTGAGAGAATCTCTAATGGTCTTCCCCAGTGAGAGAATCTCTAATGGTCTTCCCCAGTGAGAGAATCTCTAATGGTCTTCCCCAGTGAGAGAATCTCTAATGGTCTTCCCCAGTGAGAGAATCTCTAATGGTCTTCCTCAGTGAGAGAATCTCTAATGGTCTTCCTCAGTGAGAGAATCTCTAATGGTCTTCCTCAGTGAGAGAATCTCTAATGGTCTTCCTCAGTGAGAGAATCTCTAATGGTCTTCCTCAGTGAGAGAATCTCTAATGGTCTTCCCCAGTGAGAGAATCTCTAATGGTCTTCCCCAGTGAGAGAATCTCTAATGGTCTTCCCCAGTGAGAGAATCTCTAATGGTCTTCCCCAGTGAGAGAATCTCTAATGGTCTTCCTCAGTGAGAGAATCTCTAATGGTCTTCCTCAGACATTCAGTGGCATTTTCATCATGGACTCTCCCATTATCAACATCCTGGAGCATGCTACTGACCAGAAACTAAACTGGGCCACTCAAGTTTAGACTATGTCTTTAAAAACATATCAGAGGCTGGGAATTCTGTTTTGAGTAACTCCTGTCCTGACTCCCCACTGTCCACCAGCTATAAGGCACAAGTCAGGAGTGTGATCAAATACTCTCCACTTGATTAAATGAGTGCAGTTTCAACACAAGCAGCATACCTGATTTGTATCACATTCCCTCCATTTAACATCTATTCCCTTCACCACTGATACAGTGACAGCAGTTCTTATTACTCACGTGCACTGTAGCAACTCACCAAGTCTCCTGACAGTAGCTTCCAAACGTACCATCTGCAAGGACAAAGGCAACAGATATGTAGGAAAATCGCCACCTGCAAGTCCCCCTCCAAGCCGTGTATCATTCTGACTTGGAACTATATTGCCGTTCCTTCGCCATTACTGGGTCAAAGTCCTGGAGCTCCCTTCCTGATACACAGTGGGTGTGCCTATGTTATGTGGATTCAGTTCAGAAGCTGGCTCACCAACACCTTTTTGAAGGTATTTTATGATGGGCAACCAATACTGACCTAGCCAGAGAAAGAGACATTTTATGGCATAATAATGAAAAGGGACTTAGTGGATTGTGAAGTCTGGAAAGTGATTATGATTGCAATATGTGAGATAAAGATAATATGGGCATTTGTAAAATTCATTCATTGAATGTAGGCATGACTGGCTGGGCCAGCATTAATTGGTGAGAAGGTGGTTTAAGTTGCATTTTTGACCAGTTAGTTCATATGCTAAGTTTATTAAGAAGGAACACAACTGAAAGAAAAGATGGTGTTCCAAAGCTTTTCTTGTCTATCAGTCTTAGTCTTTAGGATTACACTGGATTGTAATAAATGACTGACAAGTCGGGTGAGCTCTGCCAAACTCTTGAACACATGCTGGGAATCAGTATAGAGCACAATTACTGAATTAGCATTGAATTCAAATGTTGGTGTGAAAATCTGCTTGCATGAGATTGAAGAGTGCTCATTGACATATGGTGCACAATGAGTGATGCTGGCAAGCATTTAATGGTCATCTTTGTCTGACCCAAGGGCATTAAAAAAGCTCAAACATCCTGTTGGATTGGAGATCCTTGGGGACGAGATCAAGTCGAATGGTAGGATCCCTGCTGTAAAGAACACCGATTGCTTCTTTGGGTTGTTTATGACCATCCAAAAAACGTTTGTCACGTTTTGTGGTGCCAGCCCACAACTTTGCTGATTTCAGAGTTGCTGTCCAGTGCCATGACCAGTAGGTTAGAACATTAATGGATCAGCAGTCACGTTCCACTGAGACTGGTCGTGGCTAACCAGACACCAAGCAGGAAGAGGACACGCCGTGAAAATTCCCATATTCAACTGTACATGAGAGCAAAGCAAAAGCTCATTTGTTTTCAGACATACTTGTCCAAAAGGGTACAGCAGACAATACAGTTCGGACTTGCTGAGAGACGCTATACCATTTGAACTGTGTTTAGCCATTTCAGTTTGCTGTGTGTGACATTAATATGCAACTCATTGTGCTGGAACCAAAGATTCTGGTTGTGCTTTTCAATTTAATCCATAGCTGCTCATGCTTCCTTGAGTAGGCCAAAGAAGAGGTTCTCTTATGTTTTTGTTCACAGCTGTAGAAAGCCCTGGTTAGATCTTAGCTAGGATCTTAAAGGAGGTGACTGCAGAGATGATGCATGTATTAGTTGTAATCATCCAAAATTCTTTGGATTCTAGAAGCATCTCAATGTCTTGGAAAGCCACAAATATAATAGCTCCGTAGATAGTTTCTGATGGTAAGGGACAAGCCTGTGCATGGCCCCAGTAACAGTAACTGTAACCCAAGGAAACCCAAACACAAATAGAAAACTACACTACCAGTGCTTCACCTGGAGGCTCACTGAAGATGTTACCTAATACGGTGACAAAACTTCTGAAAAGAACCTTCCAGCTCAGCAAACAAACCTTCATCCAGAACAGTATCCTATGTACTAGTTCACATTTTACAAATTTAAAATGTTTCATTTCTACTAATTCAATTCCTCGTCAACAAATAATTATTATACAGGAATAGTAAAATGGAAGTACTTGAGATTAATATTTTTCATATTTTGAAGACAAGTTAGTGTGTGCAAATTGTTGAATTTTGCTTTTCTCGAGTTATTTGGTTAAGATCTCTTAACAGTTTCATCCAGAACTTGTATGCGATTTTAATAGCAGATAATTAAAATATGGCACACATGCCCAGTAAAAGACACAGAAATAAGCAAACATATGATAGCTGAGTTTTCCCAAAAGATTAGTCATCTCTTGGGACTCTGGCAAGACAAATTTCAAAAACAAGCAGCTGGATGCAATAAATACATGAACACATCAAAATTGGGGTAGTGAGATCACAGTCAAGCAGTTCCAGTTAGGTCAAAAACAAGTCATAACATTATATAATTTTACAAAATTCTTGCATCTCCAACAGGTACATGTGAAATCAACTAATACATTTCTTCATCTGAATGGATGATGGAAGAAAAATTAAAACGAGTTTTAACATTGGTCACTTTCCACAGATTTTTCTGGCTAAATCTCCCATGTTCTTCATTGCTAAATATTGAAATTTAACAGTGCAAGGTCCAAAAGACAGAAGATTAAAATATAGGTGAAATGAGTTTGTTCCCAAAAAGATTATTTTTGCACCACCTCAGTGGAAGAGTACACAAACCGCAAAATAGGGCAGAGGGAATAGCATCACACATTTCAATAAGTACAAATTTTGAATTATAATTGAGGTTATATGTTAAGAGGTTGCAACAAACACTCAACTAAAAGAAAGAAAACAATCTAAATTAGTTCTTGTCTTGTTGGTTGATATCAACTGAAGTGATCAGGTGTCTGTCCCAGCATTTGTAGGGAGAAAATAAATCAGTCAGGGTCCTTGCTTCTGGTCAGTTTCTTTTGCAGAAAATAGCAAGACTCTGAATGTTGGACAGAATCGTGGATAGCTTGGATGACACTGTGGCTCTGACAAATATTTCCTTTCTACAAGTCTTGTACCATTGACAATCCTCTATTTATCAAGACTTGCACAGGACGAACGATCCCTTTGGTATTGTCCTACAGATGAAGGCAGCTCCTGTAACTGTCTGTAAAATGTATCAGCACATTAGGAGAGTGGAACAAAAATAAAAAGAAATTCAGCATTCTTTTAACTGTAGTCTCCAAAGGTATTTGTGAGCATTGGCTGTGCTAAGCTCGGTAAATTGTTGTAGTCAGATCGGAATTTTAAAAATAGTTTCTAATTAACTATTGTAGTTGAAAATGTGTTGCTGGAAAAGCGCAGCAGGTCAGGCAGAATCCAAGGAATAGGAGAATCGACGTTTCGGGCATAATCCCTTCTTCAGGAACTATTAACTATTGTAGCCAACTAGTTTGAGATTGTTTTCCTAAGATTTTCTTCCCAAAAACAGTTTTGTTTTACGAGGGGTAATTTTGCTTTTGGGTGAAGGAATAGCATAGTTGGCTGATCACACCTAGGTGATGCATAATGCAATCTGGCTGAAATATTCATTTCCTTAGATGGGTGGCACGGTGGCTTAGTGGTTAGTACTGCTGCCACACAGCACCCGGGACCTGGTTTAATTCCAGCCTCAGGCAACTGTCTTTGTGGAGTTTGCACATTCTCCCCGTGTCTGCGTGGGTTTCCTCCGAGTGCTCCAGTTTCCTCCCACAATTCAAAATTGTGCAGGTCAGGTGAATTGGCCATGCTAAATTGCCCACAGTGTTCAGGGATGTGTAGGTTAGGTGCATTAGTCAAGGAAAATGTGGAGTAATGGGGCAGAGGAATGGGTCTGGGTGGGTTACTCTTTGGGGAGTCAGTGTGGACTTGGTGAGCCAAACAGCCTGTTTTCCACACTGTCTGGATTCTATGATGTGTGCATTGTTGATGAGACCAACAATATTCTTCCATCCATAGTTGTCCATGAGAAGTTTCATTCTTGAACCACTGCAGTATGTATTGTAAAGATGCACCCTGTTGTTGTGAAACTTGCTTTTTTAGAACAAAAACAAACATGCCTAGTGAGAATCAAGTTTGGTTCTTCAGGGTAATTATAAACCAGTGTCAAATTCTTGAAGCCTGGACTTTCACAAATAGTTTTCCTTGCTGTAAAATTGTAATTATGTAGATGTTTGAAGAAAAATTGCACTAATTCAATGTGACTATCACAGTTGAATCAGCTACATTTGGAATGAAATGTAGTATTAGTACATAAATGTTCCAAACATACTGCCAGATCTGTCATCTCAAATATCCCTCAGCAAAAGCAGTGGAGAGAGAAGGGCATGAGGCTGATCTATAGTGTCAAACTATCAAGTTATAAAAAAAACTTGAACCTCCTGTTAATTTTGAAAGAAGGTTAATGTCAGATGACCTTATAATTTCATACAAAATACAAAATGGATAATTCAGAATTTACCCATAATTTGAGTACATGAGGACAGAGGGCCAAAGTAGCAATCAAGAAGTTTGGGACTATTAAAAGGAGCAATTCAGGTGATTCATATTTAGAGTGAATTTCTTGGAAGGAAAGTGGAGGTAAAACTGGAATTATTTAAGAATGTGAATACTGCTGTAGAGAAGGGGAAATGAATATTTCTAAAAGAAAATAACCAAATGAGCTGAATTGCTTCAATTTTTTGCACTTACCTTTGTGTCATTTGATTACAACAAGACAGCTTCTGTAGGTTATACGACAAAGGATATGTTTCCTCCACAGGAGTTTGACTGTGGATTTTTTTTTAATGAAGGCACCTTGTTCAAAGAGCTACTGTGGGGTCTTCTACATGTCTTGGGAAATCAGGTAATTTATGACTGTTCAAGTTTCTTTGCGAACAGTGGTACATGAGAGTTTGTTTTAATAAATTAATGTCTTGGGTTTATTCATTGAAGCAATGATATCTGGTAATTTGTATTAGAACATTTTCAATTATTATGCTCCATGTGCAACAGGAAACAAAGAATGGATATCAGCAACTGTTAGGGAACTCATTGCCTTCCTGGAATTCCACCCTCTTTAGATATTCTTACTCCAGGAATTGGTATTATTCAAAGGTAATTACTGGCCCACCATGAGAAAAGTAAGGCTAACATCACGTTCTGAAGCAGTTTGTGTCCATGTGCAACAAGAACTCGATAAAAATCCAGGCTAAGGCTAATAAGTAGGAGAAAATGAGGACTGCAGATGCTGGAGATCAGAGCTGAAAAATGTGTTGCTGGGAAAGCGCAGCAGGTCAGGCAGCATTCAAGGAGCAGGAGAATCGGCGTTTCGGGCATAAGCCCTTCTTCAGGAATCAGATTCCTGAAGAAGGGCTTATGCCCGAAACGTCGATTCTCCTGAGCCTTGGATGCTGCCTGACCTGCTGCGCTTTTCCAGCAACACATTTTTCAGCTCAGGCTAATAAGTGGCAAATAGCATTTATACTGCAAGCAGACTAGGCAATGCCCATTTCCAACAAGAGACAATCTGTCACCTTTTAACATCCGATGCATTACCATTGTTCATTCCCTCACTATCAATGACCAGTAATTGAACTGGATTGAGCCAACAAGAGCAGATCAGAGGCTCGAACTTCTGCAGCAATCATCTCCCTTTCTGTATCCACAGCGTTTGTCTGTCCACCATATACAAGGCACAAGTCAGGAGTACAATCACTTGCCGAGATAAGTGCAACTCCAATAACATTTGAGACGTTTGGCATTATGTAGGAGAAGGCAGTCCGCTTGGTTGGCACTCCATCTACCATCTTCACTTTTACTCCCATGGCAACAGTGTATTATCTACAAGACATGCTGCCATAATTCATCAAGGCTTTTTTGACAGCTAATTCCAAACTCAACTTTTCCTCCAAGTCATACACTATACTGACTTGGAACTATATCGTCATTCTTTCAGTATTGCGGGGTCAAAATCCTGGAAATCCTTTCCTAACAATACTGTGCCTGTCTGCGCTCCATGGACGGCAGCAGTTCAAGAAGGCAGCTTACCACTGCCACCTCCACTGCTTCTCAATTAGAGATAAACAAATTCAAAACAAAATAACTGCACCAAATAATACTCAATATCACTTCAAATTTTAGCAATTTCTTTCCAGGTTAACTGTAGCAAATTTTAATTACATCAAGTGCTCCTGGTGTTTCATACTGGACCACAAGAGTTAGAGCTGTAATGAAAGATTAAGCAAAATTATTTCAGATAGTGTTTTGGAACAAAATTCAGCATTTAATTTTCATCCCTTTCAGATTACTTGAATGGTTTAGGGAAACTTGATTGCGGTGACCCTTTTGAAGTTTGTTGTGTGAATTGATTTTGATTTTATCTGAAGTGTAGCTTGTTATAAGTAGGTCAATGAAAGACTGGCATGTATTCAAAAAGCACTAAGTAATTCCACTCCTTACATGAGAGATGGCTGTAACTCTCCTCTTACAGCTGATTCTGAAATTATTTTGGCATACCTGACTTTTCCATGACTTTTGCTTCACTATAATGTGTTAGTTGAGAATATAGAGGAAGCATGGGTAATTGCTAAATTGTGGAGGTAAAAACAATGACTGCAGATGCTGGAAACCAGATTCTGGATCAGTGGTGCTGGAAGAGCACAGCAATTCAGGCAGCATCCGAGGACAGGCAAAATCGACGTTTCGGGCAAAAGCCCTTCATCAGGAAGGGCTTTTGCCCGAAACGTCGATTTTGCCTGTCCTCGGATGCTGCCTGAATTGCTGTGCTCTTCCAGCACCACTGATCCAGAATTGCTAAATTGTACCTGAATACTTAAGATAGTGGAAAGTTGCTACTTTGGAATATGCTTTGCCATATGCTTGTTCTTGCTGATTTTCTAGAAGTGTGTGTGTCTCAAGTCAAATGCATTAGCTGTGAGCAAATGGTAATTCTTGCATTCTGAATTCTGATGTGAGATGTTAGTCTTTAATTTAAAAGAACACACTGTCCCTATAGCAGCCTAAAGTTATGTGCACCAGGTTACAAAAAAGATTTTGAGCTGATCATCACTACTGAATTTCATTTCTTTGTGGAGGGAAAAGCATCTATCATTTCATTTTGAACAACTATGTAAGGTGCAAATACGGCAATGAACAAAATCCTATCAGTGAAGCCACTTTGCTGATAAACACAGGAACGTTTGGAACTTAATCTTTAGACATTTTTCAGTGGAACATTTTTGTTATCTCTAAGGTAATTCGGAAATAAACATTTAATTTTGGTGCTTTTTTACCTAATGAAATCTTTTTATTTCAACCTCTCTTCATAGTTAGCGCCCTGCTTTTTTCAACATTCCTTTGCAAATAAGCTGGATTTGATTTTAAATCCACTAATTATTCCTACTCAGCAGTGATAGCTACTTCACGGTCCTAATGTTTTTCTAATTGTACAATGTTGTTACTAAAACAACTGTCAGTCACACTTAGTTACTGATATTCCAACTCATTTTAGTACAAATAACTTTACACTGACTAAAAGGGAGAAACCGTTACGGTGGCACTCCAAGTAAACAATGCATATGTCATATACTGAGCCATTCATGAGTGCAATACTGAACTTTTTATCTATGGTCTGTGTGGATTTGAAGTCTTAGTGGCCGTGAAGGAATGACTGTTAGACTCATTATCCCTAGTCAGTGAAAGGCAATGAATTTGGATTCATTCCAATGGTCTTTGCAGAGGGATTCAGTTTTGAGAGATTACTGGATGAAGACGGCTTTGAACTTGTCTCCACAATAACGTACCCTGCAAAAATTATTCTCCAACTTTATTACCTGAAGAGCAGCCAACTGATGTAAAAAGCTGTTAATGTTCATGAAACTAAGAACAAAGAAAATTATAGCAAAGGAACAGGCTCTTCGGCCCACTAAGCTGCGCTGATGCAGATTTTCTATCTAAACCTGTTGCCTATTTTCTAAGGATCTGTATCCCTCTGCTCCCTGCTCACTCATGTATCTGTCTAGATACATTCTAAATGGCGCTATCGTGCCCGCCTCTACCACATCTGCTGGCAACACGTTCCACCCTATACATAAGGATATTTCAACATATATCTCCTTACAACTTTTCCCCTCTCACTTTGAACTCATGTCCCCTCGTAATTGAGCCCCCCACCCAGGGATAAAGCCTCTTGCTATCCACCCTGTCTATACCTCTCATGGTTTTGTAGATGTCAATCAGGTCCCCCCTCAACCACTGTCTTTGTAATGAAAATAATCCTAATTTATTCAACCTCTCTTCATAGTTAGCGCCCTGCTCTAAGAAAGATATTGTTAAGTTGAAGAGGATTCAGAAAATGTTTCCCAGGCTGTTGCTGGAAATGGAGGGTTAAGTTTTAAGGAGAGGTTAGATAGGCTGGGACCATGGCTGTATTCCATGTGATCTAACCGTGCTCACCAGTCTACCATGAGGAACCTTATTGAATGCCTTACTGAAGCCCTTATAGCTCACGTCCACGGCCCTGGCCTCTCCAATCCCCTTCATTACTACTACAAAAAATTCAATGAAGTTAGTGAGACTTGATTTCTCTCTCACGCAGCCATGTTGACGAGCCATAATCAGTCCTTGTCTTTCCAAATGCATGTAAATCCTATTCCTCAGGATTCCCTCCAACAACTTGCCCACCACCGATGTCAGGCTCACTGGTCTTCGTTCCCTGGTTTTTCCTTACTGCCTTTCTTAAATAGTGGCACCATGTTAGCCACCCTCCAGTCTTTGAGCACCTCACCCGTGGCTATGGGTGATATAAATATCTCAGCAAGGGGCCCAGCAATCACTTTCCTAGCTTTGCACAGAGTTATGGGGTACACTTGATCAGTCCTGGGGATTTATCCACTTTTATGTGCTTTCAGCAGTCCAGCACAACCACCTCTGTAATATGGACATTTTTCAAGATGTCGCAACCTATTTGCCCATGTTCTATATCTTCCATATTCTTCTCTCCGGTAAGCACTGATACAAAATACCCTCATCACCTGCGGTTCCAAACATAGGTGGCGTTGTACTTTGGAAAATTTTCTGAATAAACTACAAAAAACTGGATTTGATGCCTTTGTAGATGGAATTAGTGGCATTGGGTGAAGGTGGAGAAGCACAACTTGGTGGAGGAAGATCACGGGTGCCAGGTCTTCAGTCAGTGTGGAGTTCATATTGAGAAATTCAGAAAGTAAAGTGAAGAGAATTTTGGAACTTTGAGCTTTGACGTAAGGTAAGTATGGGTGCGATATTTTGAAGGTGAATTTGATCAAACAGAACACTGAGTTGCAGTCTTGGTTCATGTTGATTAGTTGGACAGGAAGGGAGTGTGAGACAGTGGGATAGAGTTTTTGAGACATTAGCATCCCCAATATTCATTAGTAAAATTCAGTATTTCACTGTGATTTGATATCGGACAAGCAATTTTAAAACCCAGATATGAGTATAGAATCGAGATAGATGATAAAGTTGAGTGTAATTGGTATATGTACGTCACCTGTCCACGTCAGCAGATGATATTGCTATCATGAAAAATGGGGATCCAAATTACCTTGGTATTTGCAGTGATAGGAAAAGTCATTGCAAAGGACATGGAGGAATTGAATCAAAGAAAGACCCATTGTGAGGATGGATTGGTCATCTGTGTAGACAGTGTAGAACCATGTAGAGAAGTCTAAACAAAGTTTATGGTCATTTCATCTTTGGGTTTGTATTAACTAGAACAGACAAACCTAATCCAACCTGCCTTGCTCTCTGTTTGAGGGGAGGACTAGCTACTTGGTTGTTGGCTATGGTTTGCCACAATGAACTAGATTCTAGAATGGTCCCAGCAGATTGGAAATTGGCGAATGTAACATTACATTCATGATAAGAGTGAGAGAAAGGTAAAAAGGGGAACTCTCAACCAGTCATCTTGATATTGGTTGTCGAGAAGTTGCTAAAATCCATGATTAAGGAAGTCTTAATGCACATAGAAAACCGTTGTTTGAACAGATAAAAGTCAGCAGACGTTTTTGAAAGGAAAATCACTTTTGAAAGTATTTTCAATTTTTTGTTTGAAGTAAAGGGTAGAATAGAATTAGGAGAACTAGCAGATATTGTGTCCTTGGGATTACCAAAAGACATTTGATAAGGTGTGATCCAAACGTAACTATGCACAATAAGAGCTCATTGAGTTGGGGGTAATATATTGTAATGGATGGGAGATGTTTAATGGACAGGAAACAGAGAGTAGGATAACAGGGACACCTTCAAGTTGGTAGGTTGTGACTAAGGGAGTGTAAATGCTGGGGTGTCAGCTATTTGCATTCTAAGTGATTTGTTCAAAGACTCCGAATAATTTAAGACAACAGTACAAAGCTAAGTGAAAATGTAAAGAGATATGGGCAAGAAAAGAGAGAGGTCAGCGTGGCAGATAAAGTATAATGTTGGTAATGTTGAACTTTGTGGTCATAAACAAAGAAAAGCATGTTTATAAAAAGACAAAATGTTGATATTCAGGGGACCTTGAATGTACTCTAATAACAAATAAGAAATGAGGAATTAGGAATGCAACTGCCATGTTGGCCTTTATTGCAAAGGGATTAGAGTAGATCAATGTGGTACTCTTGTTACAATGATGAAACCACAATTGGACTTCTGTTTTAGTTTCAATATTTAAGGAAAGATACTCTCTCATTTGAGATGCTGCAGCACTACTCATTAGATTAGCTCCTGGGTTGAGAGAGTTGTTTTACAAGAGGTTGAGTAAATTGGCCTCCGGTTCTCTGGAGTTTAGAAGAATGAGAGATGATCTCATCGAAACAAACAAGATTCTGAAGGGGCTTGATGAGATCAATTCTGATAGATTGTTTTCACTTGCCAGGAATATAGAATACAGGCACCTTCTCTGATAAGTGGTCACTCAATTAAAAGTGAGATGAAAAGTTTATTCTCTCAAAGGGTGTGAATCTTTGGAATTCTCAATCCCAGAAGGTGTGGCTGTTTTATCATTAAGTGCATTTAAGGCTGAGATAGATTTTTGGTTCCTCAAGAAGACGAGATAGTGAACACCTTGGAAAATGGAGTTGAAGCCCTAATCAAACATGATCGTATTGAATGGCCGAGCAGGTTCGATGGGCTGTATAGTTCACTCATATGCTGTTTCTTTTCTTATGTTGTTGCATCACAATCACAAGATGTTATTGGTGGCCAGCCAGAACTATATGCTGTTGTAGAGCAGAATCCAACCTGAAAAAATTTAAACAGAGAATATAGTAAGAGTTGACTGAAGATGATATCTAATGGAAGAAAGTGAAAGAATGAAAGGTATTTTGTGCATATGCAGGAGATTTGAAATCTCTCTCGCTTTCGCTCTCACTCACTCACATTCACACAGTGGAATGTCATCGCCGCCTTCAGTATGGCTGACCAAGAAACATACACCCATTCCTATTATCTGTCATCAGCTGTATTGGAAGGATTATATGTTAACAATCAATGTGTTATGAACAACATTCATTATAATTATTTTCTTCTGCATGGACCTCTGAAGTCTGTGTGACAGCAATTTCTGGAACTGGAAGTTGATGCTGCGATCTATGTTGGTGGACTCATTCATGGATCATTGGAGTGGCTATGTGCCTAGAGAGAACATTGGTTATGAACACACCTTTTGGAGCTGTCAATTCCTGAAGTGCAGTTCAAACCAGTGCTTCTAGACCAGAGATAGTAATGTTAGCCCTGCACCACAAGATTCCCTTTCAGTGCAAGTATCAGATCCAGATTTATTTAAAAGGTTATTAAAGTCTTCTATTTTATATACGCAGCCTTCACATTTGAGGACTTTGGTCATATCCTGTATTTATTAACTTGTTAGGCAAAGTAATATTAGCAAATAAATGATTCTAAATGTCTCTCTGAAATATTGAACTACAACTCTTCTTTCCCCAACAATTTAACTCACTCTGCCAAAGTCTTCAAGTCTTATTTTCTTTTTTTGCACTGCAGCCATTTAATTTTGTGTAATTACACTTTCCTGCTCTGTATGTGACCATTGAAACTTGTAAGGCATGATACTGTGTTTAAAGAAAGGACGTTTGATGTAGCATTTCGAACTGAGACACAGCCAGAATATGTTAAGAGGTGATACTGTTAAAGATTTGAAGTTGCAGTGAATTAACCTTGATCCTGACTGACCAGCTCTGAGACCTGGCTTTAAGAGAGTTTTCTTTGGGCTGAAGAGAGACCTGTGTGCTTCTGGGTCCATCCCACTGTTGCCATGCAGGCAGATGCTTTACTCCCAGGCTCTAGCTAGTGCCACTATGCAGCTGGCTGACTGGAGGTCTTTCCAGAGCAGCTGGGCTTACAGTTTCTCTTGGGAGCTGCTTAAACTTTGTTGGCTCGCCCCAGACAGGCTTGCTGAGACCATGCATGATTAATGGGATATTTTGCTCTTAAGATAGATAGTATGCAAAGTTTATTTGCGCATGTTCTTTTGGCTGGATATGTTAGGACACAATGGATTCTATGAGACAATAAAATGTCTCCTTTTATTGAGACCGTAATTTTGCACAAAATCTAATTGATCTAAGTAGTTCAGTTTTTTTAAAAACTGTTTGGTTGCCAACATAATGAATCTAATGAATACTTTACTACTTTTGAAGAGAAAGGCATTAACCACAATTCTGTTTCATTTTCGTTCCCTTTTTTCATTCTCTGCTTCACAAACTTAACTGACATTTTGGACAGTCCCTTTGAATTCAAAGGTTCTAAATACGTCTCTGAGATCTTCAGCCTTATCATAATTTGACTTCTGGAAGCAAAATGACTGATCTTTTGAGCTAGTCATGAAAATAGTGTTCTGATGGAATGTCCTTTATACTGCAACATTGAATTAAGTTATAAGATGATGCCCTTGCTCCTCTTTGGACCTTAGCTTAAATGGTCCCATAGTTTTAACATTTGCTTGCAGTTCAGAGGGTCTTTACTGTCTATCTGACTTGTCCATCTCTCATTTGGAACATTTGATGTTGCCATTGGGATCCCAAAATTATAAAATATTTTGGTGCCAATGTTGACATTTCTCTCGAATTCACACAAAAGAACCATACAGAAGAGAGTCCTTGTCTGAACCCAGTAGAATGTTGCTGATTAAGGGAGATTTGTTTGTAGTGTTAGTGTATAGAATCTTCTCTCCTCAAGAATCTTCTCACCTTGCTCTGCCAAAAAGAATTTTTTTGAACTTCATTTTCTGAGAGGAGTTGTTTTAACTTGTTGTAATGCAGTGTCCAGAAGGCCTTTGCCAAGATGCTATACTGGATGTTGCTAAATAAGAGAAGAGTAGTTGTGTTAAGAGCAGGTACTGGTGTGTGGATAGAGAGTTGGGCTGATTGGCAGAAAGCAGCGAGTCAAATAAAGGAGTCTTTTTCAGATTGGCAGACAGCGAGTAATGGAGTTTGACAGGGCCTAGTGTTGGAACCACAACTACTCGCGTTAAATTAACAACTATTAACGATCTGTATGAAGGACTGAGGGGTTGGTTGCTAAATTTGCAGATAACATAAAGGTGGAGGAGCAGGTAGTGTTGAGGAATCGGGAAGGCTGCAGAAGGACTTGGACAGGCTGGGAAAGTGGGCAAAGAAGTGGCAAAAGGAATACAGTGGTGGGAAAATGTGATGTAATGCAGTTTGGAAGGATAGAAGGATAGTCTATTCCCTAAAAGGGAAAAGCTTCGGAAATCTGAAGCACAGAGGGACTTGCGAGTCCTAGTTTAGGATTCTTTTACGGTTAATTTGGAGGTTCAGTTGGCAGTTAGGAAAGAGCGGAATTGTAACGCTGAGGCTTTATAAGGCTCTGGTCAGACTGCATTTGGAATATTGTAAACGGTTTTGGGCCCGGTATCTAAAGAAGGATGTGCTGGCATTGGAGTGGGTACAGAGGAGGTTTATAAGAATGATCCTGGGGATGAAGAGCTTGTCATAGAATCACAGAACCCCTACAGCATGGAAGCAGGCTATTTGACCCATTGAGTCCATACAGACTCTCCAAAGAGCATCCTACCCAGACCTATCCCCTAACCCTATCCCTGTAAACCCTGCTTTTCCCAAGGCCACTCCACCAAACCTGCACATCTTTGGATTGTGGGAGGAAACCAGAGCACCTGGAGGAAATCCACACTGACACGGGGAGAATGTGCGAACTCCACACAGACTGTTGCCCAAGGCTGGAATTGAACCCAGGACTCCATTCCAGGATCAGTTGATGATCTGAGTCTTTGTTCGATGAAGTTCAGAAGGTTGGTTAATCTGTGGAACTCATTGCTACAAAGGGCTGTGGAGATGAAGGTATTGAGTGCATTTAAGACAGATAGTTTCTTGATTAGTAAGAGGTTACAGGGAGAAGGTAGGAGAATGGGGTTGAGAAATGTATCAACCATGATCAAGCAGTGGAGCAGACTTGAAAGGCCAAATGGCCTAATTCTGCTCCTGTGTCTGTGTACATGAAAACCTAACATGTCGGAACTTTATGGTTTCTAGCCTGGAGAGAAACCACACAGAATCTGACATAGCCACAGTTTTTGGGTTCGTCTCTGACCAGCTGTTATTTTTTAACTGGGAATGCCAATTTTGCCATATCATCATTGTTGGAAAAATTCATTTTCAGGATATGCCTAGGTTCCAGCTAGTGTGAAAAGCTTCAGAAACTATCCTGCTGATTTGTATAGTGCTGTCTATCTGGAAGTGGATCTTTGTGGGTTTTTAAAATTTTAGATGATTTCATCCTGGTTGAACAATGTCCCTGTGAGACATCTTGTACAAGGAGCAAAGGAGAATCTCTCCAAGAAACTCCTCTAAAATGTTTGAGTCTTTGATTAGTTTTTTATAATATTTGTTTACTGAATGTGAGCAACACTAGCAAGGTCAGCATTTATTGCCTATTCCAAATTGACCAGAAAGCAGTTAAAAGTCAACTACATTGTTCTGGATCTAGAGTCAGATGTAGGCCAGACAATGCAAGGAGAGCAGAATTCCTCCCTTAAAATGAACCAGATTTTTTTTAACAACAGTTAACAGTGGTCAACATGGCCAGTGGGCTAGCTCTTTTTATTTCATTCAGGATTTTTATTAAGTTTAGGTTTCACAACTGCCATGTTTGGATTCAAACCTTGGGTTCTGATTATTCATTAAATAATACCACTAATACTGGTACACCTAAGCCATTGCATCCCTGTTGTATAACACTTTTGAATGTTCAATCCGTGTCCTTTGTTATTTCATCTTGCTTTGTTGGGCTAGGCCATTTGTTCCAGGAGTATCTTTGAATACTGAAATCAACAAATTTGAGGTTGTGTAAAAATACAGAATTGGAACACTAGAGATCTGAGAACATTGCAGAGATTGGGAGAGATGAGACCATAGAAGAATTTGCAAACAAGGGTAGGAATTTTTAAATCATGGCTGGAAGCTTATGTAGGTCAGTGAACACAGGCTGATGGGTGAGCAGAACTGTGTGAGAATTAGATTATGGATAACAGAGTTTTGGATGTGTTCAAGCAGTACCCTATACAAGCTGAACCAATTTTGATATGGCTGTTTTTTTTGATCTCCTTGAAGTTTTACTGGATTTTGTGCATTCTAAATATCTGAGAATAAAGACTGTCCAGCTAAAAGCGAGCAAGTTTGACTGCCAGTGATCCTTTTAAAAGGAATGGATTAGATTTGGAACATGCGACCGTTCATATTGATAGGTTTTTGAGGTGCTAAACCTGTTCTCTGATACAGAAATGCACACTGCTATATTACAGTAGCTTATTCAGGAACCAAGACAAATTGGATTAGTGCAAGATAGTAAGCTCTCAATATGCCAAACTTCAAAGTGTTTCTGCTTAATTATAAAATGTGAATGAGTAGCTGGTTCAAATCCCACTGCAAGGACTGAATCTCAAAGTTCAGGTTGTCCATTGAATGCAACGGTAAACTGAGTTTTATTCAGGTGGATACAAAAGATCCCTCAGCACTGTTTTGGATAAAAGTAGGCGCTCTCCCCAGTGTCACAGTTGATATTTATCTCCCAACCTATGTCACATTTTATGGAAAAAAATCTGATAATTTCTTTCTATGCCCTTAGTAGGACCTGACTCTGCACTAATAAGCTGCTGCATTTCTTGCAACAATAAAAGTATTTAAAACCTTCAGTATTGTAAAATCCAACTTGCTCTTAAATACCTCTGCCATGCACTCAGTTCACTGTAGATCCGAACCACTTACTGTGTTAAGGAAGTGTCTCCATGTCTCCACTGCTGCTTTTTCCAATTATCTTAAATCTGTGCCCTCTTGTCTCAGTCCCTTCACCAATGGGAATGGATCTACACAGTGTGGACGCCTTGTGATTTTGAATACTTCTATCACATCTCCTTTTAGCCTTCTCCAATGAAAGAAGCCAGAAATTCTCTAATCTATATAACTGATGTTCCTCATACCTGGAACTGCTTTAATGAATTTTTTTTGTTTAAGTACAGGAGTTGGGAGGTCATGTTGCAGCTGTACAGGACATTGGTTAGGCCACTGTTGGAATATTGCGTGCAATTCTGGTCTCCTTCCTATTAGAAAGATGTTGTGAAACTTGAAAGGGTTCAGAAAAGATTTATAGGATGTTGCCAGGGTTGGAAGATTTCAGCTATAGAGAGAAGTTGAATAGGCTAGGGCTGTTTTCCCTGGAGCGTCAGAGGCTGAGGGGCGAATTGATAGAGGTGTATGAAATCATGAAGGGCATGGATAGGATAAATAGACAAGGTCTTTCCCCTGGGGTCAGGGAGTCCAGAACTAGAGGGCAAAGGTTTAGGGTGAGAGGGGAAAAGTATAAAAGAGACCGAAGGGGCAACTTTTTCATGCAGAGGGTGGTACGTGTATGGAATGAGCTGCTAGAGGAAGTGGTGGAGGCTGGTACAATTGCAACATTTAAAAGGCATCTGAATGGGTATATGAATAGGAAGGGATTGGAGGAATATGGGCTGGCAGGTGGGACTAGATTGGGTTGGAATATCTGGTCGGCATGGACAAGTTGGACCGAATGGTCTGTTTCCTATGACTCTAAATACCAGTCTAACAACTTTGTGCTAGTAAAAAAGGCATTAGTTTTTGATTGGTTTGTAGTAGCTTTTTCATATGCTTTCTCTCCCTGTCCTATATTCATAAGTCCACCTGTATTGCTTGTTTTCACATGCAGTGGTTTCACTTTTACTTTATCAAATTTACATTTTAAAAATCTTTACAATTGCTAATTCACTGCCTTGAGTGAGATGGCAGTCTCCATAAACTGTTCTTGATGTGTGTGAATGGTATAGTATCTCTGGAGTTAATTCACTAATTCTTCACCTGAATAAGAGCTAAAATGAGTGAAAACCATTCAAAGAAAGAGCAAGGAATATGACTTGCATTGGTGAACATGCAGCATTCTGTGTTTGCACTGCCATGCACATACTTCTAGTGCTTGTTGTGATACCCCTTGTAATTCACTGAATAACAAATCTGTAGTGCTTGGGTTCAGCATTATGAGCTGCTAGGAGATTGGTCAGTCTCTAAATATAAAATCTGAACCATCTGCTCCTTAACTGACTTCAGGAAGATGTAGAAATTCTTTAGCATGTTCTGAGAGGAGAAGGAAATGGCAGGAAGGGAGAAGGCAAGGTTCACAATTGTGTTGCGACCAGGATGTTGATGTAACTTGAACAGTGATGCAGGTCCACCTCTGCTTTGTCTATTAAATCACAACAATCTGAGATTTTGCTTAGGAAGAAGTGAGGACTGCAGATGTTGGAGATCAGAGTTGAAGAGAGTAGTGCTGGAAAAACACAGCCGGTTGTGCTTTTCCTGCACCACACTGAGATTTTATTTAGGCTGTATTGCACATTTGTCACCAATGGATGTTATGCAATTAATAGTAAACAAGTTGCTTTTGCTGTCACTTGAAGCAATGTAGAACAAAAAGTTTTGAACTGAAGTTTGTGGCTGTTAATCTTAAAATGATTTGGTTGAGGTGGAAATAGTCGTGTTCATTAGGAGTATTGGCTAACATAGCAGAAGATTCCAGGTTGCATCAGAGAGGCCATTCCAGTAATCGCGTGTTTCTCATTAGTCAGATTACGATGGAACTGAATAAAACGTTAGTCAGGCCACAACTGGAAAATGAGCCAATAGTACTTGATGATTGGGACAGACATGATGGGCTGAAGGGCCTTCTCCTATACAGGTCGTTCTGTAATAACACGACAGTTGTGTGCCTTTGCAACCTCGTGCTGTAGAAGATCGCGAACAGAAAATCACTACAGTAGCGCCTCGACTTACGAACTTAATCCGTTCCGGGACCCAGTTCGCGAACCAAAAAGTTCGCGAACTGAATCAATTTTCCCATTGTTCGGATATTTCCGGAGTTTTTTCTCTTTTTTGTCTCTTGGAGCTTGGTGATGCCACAAGAAAACGATCCAGAGAAACTTGTTTTTTTCTTTGTTGCTGAATTTTCCGAAAATGAGACATCACATTGTCATTTAAAATGTTCACTGCTCTGTTGGTCACAGTTTTGTTAGGGTGATGCCTCTCAACAAAAGCCTGCACTTCACTCCATTTGCTACAAATGTCTTTGATTTGAACACTTGATACATCTACCCTCTCTTCTTCCTCCTCCCCAGAATGCTCCTGCTGCATAACCTTCACTTGCTCCTGTTGCAATTCAACAAGATCTTCTGTGCTGAGTTCTTGTCTGTGGTTCTCCACCAGCTCCGCCACATCATCCTCATCGACCTCCAAGCCCATATTTTGGCCCAGGATCACAATCTCATTCAGTACATTTACTGATGTCTCCTCTTCAAAACCCTCAGTCTCTCTCAGGTACACAATCTGGCCAAAGTTTCCTCCCGGCCGACTGCAACATACGGAAAGAGACCTCGTTCCATGCCTTATCAATAAGGCTTATGCAGTGGAGGATATTGAAGTGGTCCTTCCAGTACTGACCAAGGGTCAAATCTGTGTCGTTGGTGACCTGGAAATACCTGGCAAACAGAGCCTTCGTATATAATTTTTTGAAATTTGCAATGACATTCTGGTCCATGGGTTGGATGAGACGAGTGGTGTTGGGAGGAAGGAACTTTACTTTTACGAAGTCGTATTCAGTGTCCAAGTCTTCTTCCAAATTTGGAGAATGGGCAGGAGCATTGTCCATTACTAGAAGACACTTAAGTGGCAAATTATTTGTTTCAAGATATTCCTTGACAGCTGGTGCAAAACTTCCGTCAACCATTCCATAAAAATCACTCGCGTGACCCAAGCCTTGCTATTCGCCCTCCACATTACCGGGAGTTTAGCCTTCAACACATTATTGTGTTTAAAAACGTGAGGATTTTCAGAGTGGTAGACTAATAGATGCTTAATCTTGCAATTCCCACTTGCATTCGCGCACAATAAAAGCGTTAACCTGTCCTTCATTGGTTTGTGGCCCGGTCGTGCCTTCTCCTCTTGGGTTATGTAGGTCCTTTTGGGCATTTTCTTCCAGAAAAGTCCAGTTTCATCACAGTTAAAAACTTGATGTGAGACATAACCTTTATCTTCGACAAACTTATTGAATTTCTTCACAACGTCCTCCGCTGCCTTTTTGTCCGAACTAGCTGCTTCTCCATGCCTTATTACACCATAGATTCCAGTTCGTCGACGAAATTTATCAAACCAGCCTCTGCTGGCTTTAAATTCTTCAACGCTAGCAGTACTTGTACTCGGCGGTGTTGCCAACAAATCACGATGTATGTGTAGAGCCTTCTCGCAGATTATAGTCTCGTTAACACTATCTCCAGCAAGCTCTTTTTGATTTATCCAAACTAAGAATAATTTTTCAACCTTGTCTAACAAGTTAGCCTTTGCTTCATTAAAATAGTCACTCCTTTAGCCACGTCATCTGCCTTAAGTGCCTCTTTGTTCTTTAGGATAGTACAGATAGTCGATTTCACCATGTCATACTGCATAGCGAGATCAGATACACGAGCACCATTCTCGTGTTTAGCTATTATTTCCTCCTTCGTTTCTACAGTAATACGTTTAGACTTCTTAACACCACTAACACTACCACTTTTCACTTTCTAGGGAACCATAATGAGGGCTAATTTAATGCAAAAAACAAAAAAAAACAAAGAATGCTTGGACGTTGGATGTTCACAGTGCGCGCACCAAAGATGAACTGAATGAGATCACACGAGGCCCGAGAGCTTTTGCGTTCAAAGCACGCGTAGAAAAGCAGAACAATGACAATGAAACCACGGGCTTTTTGCGTTCGTACCTTGAATTTTGTACATACTTTGAAGCAAAACTTTACTTACAATCCTGTTCGTAAACCGATTTGTTCGTGAGCAGGGTCGTTCATATGTCGAGGCGCTACTGTATACCCATTCAGTAGAAAGTTTGTGATATCCAAACAATGTCCACAATTTGTTGATCACATTATAGCCAATTTGTGCTGATGAAGCATGCATTATAGCAGAGCGACCTGTACTGGAAAACTCTGACACTATCACGAGGTACAGACCATCAGCTGAGACACTTAATATAGAGCAGTTTGTGCAGCAATGGAGGTTGAATCCAGTAACATAGAACAGCAGCACAAATCAATTGTCTCATATAATTTCTTACCTTCTATAACATACAAAAAAAATTGGGCCATGTTATGAATGCTGACTGCAGGTTTTCTTGGTAAATAAAATTTTATTGCAGTGTTGAGTTTTGCCAGGAACACCATCTTGCAAATAAAGGGTTCTTTGCCAAAGGGTTCTCGGCAATCCTTTGGTTTGGGTGCCTAGTACTTATTAATAAGGCGGCTGTGTACTATCATTAGGCGAAAGTGAGGACTGCAGATGCTGGAGATCAGAGCTGAAAATGTGTTGCTGGAAAAGCGCAGCAGGTCAGGCAGCATCCAAGGAACAGGAGAATTGACGTTTTGGGCATGAGCCCTTCTTCAGGAATGAGGAAGCTGTGCCAAGAAGGCTAAGATAAAAGGTAGGGAGGAGGGACTTGGGGGAGGGGCATTGGGAATGCGATAGGTGGAAGAAGGTTAAGGTGAGGGTGATAGGCCGGAGTGGGGGTGGGGGCGGAGCGGTCAGGAAGAAGATTGCAGGTTAGGAAGGCGGTGCAGAGTTCAAGGATTGGGACTGAGACAAGGTGCGGGGAGGGGAAATGAGGAAACTGGAGAAATCTGAGTTCATCTCTTGTGGTTGGAGCCACAAGCAATCAGCTGCTTTGTGTTAGGAGGCTGTCTGACTGCTGTGGCACATTGTAGCCTGATTCTGTCCTCTCGGATGCTTTCATTGTTGGGTAATAATTGGAAGCAAAGTTTTCAACTTTAAAAAATCTTTTTCGCCTCGTTCACAGCGTTAAAGCTTAATGTCTGACATTATCTGACTCAGCACCAAAAGACTGAACCTGAAACTTTCCTGTTCTGTGTGGAAGGATATAATATCTTAAAACAAAAAGTACAGCACTAATAAACCTATGACATTAGCAATGGAAGCTGTAAATCCAATTATATATTGTTCAGTCCCAAGGTAAAAATGTTGACCTCTTCTATTTGTATCTGTCTCTCAGTTTGATTCTGAAACAAAAGTGGAAGCTAGCAATTTACTCTGGCCTTGAAGACACTAACGCTAAGAAGTAGAGGCTACCATGGGACGACTTGTCCAATTACCCCTCTTGCTAATACCAGGGTTAGAAAAAATAACTGGTTCTTTGGAATTAGCATTTTATAATGCTATACTGATTCTAATTGTAACTCAGTCTAATCTTTTAAGAAAGATCAGATCTAAAAGTATAATGATTAAAATAATGGGAAACTGAATAGAATGCCAATGTGAAAGAATTGGTGTTCAAGTCGAAATTAAGTAAGGCAGAAATGTTCTGGTACTAGAGACTGTGGTGATACATTAGCAGGGTACTCACTTTTTGAGCAAGCAAGAAAACAAAATAACTCCTACGTTGTGCAGTCTTCACAAATGTCCCATATGAATTCAGTTTTTGAGCTGAACTATTTATATTACTGCATGGACCTATTCAGGAGTTTTTAAAATTCATTCACAGGATAAGAGAGTCACTGGCGAGGTAGCATTTATTGCGCATTCCTAATTGCCCAGAGGGTAGTTAAGAGTCAACCGAATTGCTGTGGGTCAGGAGTCATGTATAACCCAGACTAGGTAAGGATGGCAGTTTCCTTTGGTGAACCAGATGGGAAAATAAGCACAGGAATAGACCATTTTCACCTCCAAGCCTGGTTTACCTTACAAATGATTATGGCTGATCATCCAACTCATAACCTGTTCCTCCTTTTCCCTGAGAACCAAAACGACTCCTGATATAGTTCTCGGGGAAAACAAATCTGAACTGATATTAGATAGACAGAAGCTAATCCTCTGTGGCTGCCTATGTCTAACTGAGAGTTGCGTATATCTCTTTTTTTTTGTCTACCCCATGATTATCCCATGTTTTTGAGGTAATTTAAATCAGTTGGATACTATATTAAATTTTTATTTGTCCTATGCAAGTATTGTTAATACATTGTCTGCTGAAATATTGTTGATCTTATGATTCTTTCATGATCTTAGGAGTTCCAGAATTACTTTGTTAACCAGTTAATTACTATTAAAAGCTTGATGCCTTTTATCTCAGGTTAAGGGCAGAGATCGACTGAGTGCCCTAGCTGACTCATTGACGTAACACTCAGTTAAAATTATGTTTTGTCCATGGGCTGTGTTATAGAGTCATAGAGATCTACAGCATGGAAACAGACCCTTCAGTCCAACCTGTCCATGCCGACTAGATATCCCAACCCAATCAAGTCCCATCTGCCAGCACCCAGCCCATATCCCTCCAAACCCTTCCTATTCATATACCCATCCAAATGCCTCTTAAATGTTGCAATTGTACCAGCCTTCACCACTTCCTCTGGCAGCTCATTCCATACACGTACCACCCTGTGTGTGAAAAAGTTGCCCCTTACGTCTCTTTTATATCTTTCCCCTCTCATCCTAAACCTATGCCCTCGAGTTCTGGACTCCCTGACCCCAAGGAAAAGACTTTGTCTACTTACCCTATCCATGCCCCTCATGATTTTATAAACCTGTATAAGGTCACCCCTCAGCCTACGGTGCTCCAGGGAAAACAGCCCCAGCCTGTTCAGCCTCTCTTTATAGCTCAAATTCCCCAACCCTGGCAACATCCTTGTAAATCCTTTCTGAACCCTTTCAAGTTTCACAACATCTTTCCGATAGGAAGGAGACCAGAATTGCACGCAATATTCCAACAGTGGCCTAACCAATGTCCTGTACAGCCGCAAACTGACCTCCCAACTCCTGTACTCAATACTCTGACCATCCTTCTTCACTATCCTATTTACCTGTGACTCCACTTTCAAGAGGCTACGAACCTGCACTCCAAGGTCTCTTTGTTTAGCAACACTCCCAATGACCTTACCATTAAGTGTATAAGTCCTGCTAAGATTTGCTTTCCCAAAATGAAGGACCTCGCATTTATCTGAATTAAACTCCATCTGCCACTTCTCAGCCCATTGGCCCATCTGGTCCAGATCCTGTTGTAATCTGCGATAACCCTCTTCGCAATCCACTACACCTCCAATTTTGGTATCATCTGCAAACTTACTAATTGTACCTCTTACGTTCACATCCAAATCATTTATGTAAATGACAAAAAGTAGAGGACCCAGCACCGATCCTTGTGGCACTCCACTGGTCACAGGCCTCCAGTCTGAAAACAACCTCCACTACCACCCTCTGTCTTCTACCTTCGAGCCAGTTCTGTATCCAAATGGCTAGTTCTCCCTGTATTCCATGAGATCTAACCTTGCTAACCAGTCTCCCATGGGGAATCTTGTCGAACGCCTTACTGAAATCCATATAGATCACATCTACTGCTCTGCCCTCATCAATCCTCTTTGTTACTTCTTCAAAAAACTCAATCAAGTTTGTGAGACATGATTTCCCACGCACAAAGCCATGTTGACTATCCCTAATCAGTCTTTGACTTTCCAAATTACATGTACATCCTGTCCCTCAGGATTCCCTCCAACAACCTGCCCACCACCGACGTCAGGCTCACCGGTCTATAGTTCCCTGGCTTGTCTTTACTGCCCTTCTTAAACAGTGGCACCACATTTGCCAACCTCCAGTCTTTCGGCACCTCACCTGTGACTATCGATGATACAAATATCTCAGCAAGAGGCCCAGCAATCACTTCTCTACCTTTCCACAGAGTTCTAGGGTACACCTGGTCAGGGCCTGGGGACTTATCCACCTTTATGTGTTTCAAGACGTCCAACACTTCCTCCTTTGTAATATGGACATTTTGCAAGGTGTCACCATCTATTTCCCTACATTCTATATCTTTCATATCCTTTTCCACAGTAAATACTGATACAAAATGCTCATTTAGTGTCTCCCCCATTTTCTGCGGCTCCACACATAGGTACATCTGATCTTGCTGATCTTTGAGGGGCCCTATTCTCTCCCTGGTTACCCTTTTGTCCTTAATGTATTTGTAAAAACCCTTTGGATTCTCCTTAATTGATGACACTGCACGCTGTTCATCCATACACCAGAATTATTTTATTTTGTGCCCTTGTATAAGACACTCTAATCCAGCATTTATACAAACGTATGCATTTCTTGAATGCAGACAATATTGTTGGCACTTTAAAAGAAACAGATGGTAAGCAGAAGTGGAAATTCCAGCTGTGGGCATGACTTAAAGACAGACCTGTCATTGTGGAGAAAATGGAAGTTGAATATAGTGTTTGTGATGTGGAATGTAAAGCTCAATTCTAATTCTTTACTATCTTTAAAGTTCTTGAAAGATACAGAGCTGGAAAATAAATTCCACTTAAGCAACAAATGTGCGGATTTGTTGCTGTCTTTTATTTTGTTTCCATTACCTTCCTTTATTTCATAGATTGACCAAGAGAATCTCCTTTTAGTGGACAATAGATCATAGAATCAGTAGAATTCCACAGTGTGGAAGCAGGCCATTTGGCCAATTGTGTTTACACCAACCCTCTGAAGAGCATCCCACCCAGACCCACCTCCCTACCCTATCCCTGTAACCCTGCATTTCCCATGGCTAATTCACCTAAACTACACATCCCTAGACACCAATGGCCAATCCATCTAACCTCCCAGATGGTAGTTGATATGGTGACTTTCAACTTAAACCAAAGACCTGAAGTCCAGTGTTTGATTTCTGATCTGTATTGATGTAGTTGTTCCCAGTAAAGTTGATAGCACTACAGTTGACTTCAACAACAGATGCTATAATGGTTAGTGCTGACCTACTTCATATCCTAGGCTTATAACATGAAGGAAACCACTGAGATTAATCTTTGAAGGGCATTTTGTGTCTAAGGAATTAGATTGCAATCTTAAGGAAAATAAGGAAGAATGTTCAGGGGACGGGGGAAAAAGTCAAAAAAAAAGCCAGGTACGAATTTTATTTTGAAAAGTCATCACTGGAATAGTCGATTTAACTCAGGTTCTCAGCCCCACCCAGCTTCGCTTCTCTCCAACAAAAAGCGTGCACAGGTTGTGTGAGCTGCTGTTGTGCCAGTCAGAAATTCCCTTCAGGCTGAACTGTTGCTCAGCAGCACAGGTAGGGTGGAAGGGAGAGAGGGTTGTACCTAAAAACAAGGCAGGAAACGACAGTAATCCTTTCAACCGACCTCCTTTCATGTGTGCGTATAGTTAGATGACTTTGTGGTTGCCATAATTGAGTGAGAATTCATTCAAAATGCAAATGATGTACCTTTGGGTAAGTTTGTTTATGGTCTGAAAGGTTCCTCAAAGTTTGAAGCAGTTTATGGTGAAGGTATGATAGGTTTCAGTGAGTGTTTGTGGTTTAGGCAGTGATGCTGACTATACGTACAATAATATCAGTGATTCAAATGACAACAGATATGGGAGTGTCAGAAATAGCATATGGTCATAGAAATTATGCATCATTTGGTGTTCCCCTTTGATTTTTTTTTGTATATAGCAAAACTGTTGAAAAACTAAGAATTGTAGAGATTTCTGGTGCAGAATTATTATCCATAAATGTGCTGTTTGAGATTTTTCCACAACATGAAAGATCACTGTGAAAGATCACAGACATGATCCATTAACACTGTCCCTTCACAGATACTACCAGGTCTTCTGAGTCTTTCCAGCATTTTCTGCTTTGTTTTCAGCTTTACAGCATGCAATATTTTGCTTTTGAATGTGTTTTGCATGTTTTTTTGTGAAAACTTTGTTGTGTGTCTTGACTGAAATGTTACCTGTAGGTAGTGTTGGGTGGGGGGTGAGGATGGTGTTTGGAAATGAGAATATCTAGCCTTTTCAATGTTTTTAGTTTTTCCTTTTTGATTATCTCATTAGTTTGTTCGGCAGGAGTGGCTCAGGGAGACACTGCGGATTTCTCCCTCTCTGTTGGGGAAGCACTTTACCTCTGCGCACTGCTGCCTTCGCTGTACACCACAGCTGTGCTCAGGAGCCAGGACACCTGGGGACTTGTATTCACAGACATGTGGTCCTGCGACCTTGTCAAAGTGCTCACTGGACTGTGCTAATTCATTTTGTTATATGTACTGCATTTTAGTGGTTAGTGTTATTTTGAAATTTATGTTGTGTTCAGTACTGAATTAGAAATTCTGGTTCCAGCTTTACTCGACAAAATAGATTGGCGAGAACAAGGGTGAAGTGATCCCTCCAGTTTAGGATAAACCAGCAGATGCCAAATGCTTTTCTTCCTTCTCCAGAAGAAGATTTGAGAGACTTAAAAGAGAGCTCAGCAATAAAAAGATAATTCTCAGATACTAGTTTGAAAAATTTGGTGGTCACTTTACTTGACCCATTGTTTGCAAAGTCTGCAACTGGAACTTCCAAGCTGTGATCGTATGATTGGGATTTTCAATCAGTGTGTTTGCTCCACACTTTTTCTACCTAAAGGAATGATGAGATCTTGATTGAATAAAAGTGAGTTAAAAATGGAAGGATATCAATTTACTGTGGCACTCTTGCTTAATCTGAAGGAGCTAGTTTAGTTGCTCACTGCAATTTTATTAAACAGATGAATTGATTGGAAAGAGATTTTCACCAGCAAGGTGTGCCTTGCATTTCAACAAGTACTTATTATTTAAGTTGGTTACATCACAAAACTCTCAGAACTTGATTTGATCTGATTTACAAAAAAAAAGTCTGTTCAGGAGTATTTTCCTTCTATCAGTGGTAAGAGTTTTGTTCATTTACTTTTCAGAGACAAGGTTTATGTGTGCAAAAAGACAAGTATATGTGAATAGAAAAATTATTTGCTCATCCTAAATATATCTTAAAACCTTCGGAACTAAATATTTTTTGTGTTTGGAAACCACTTGTAAGGATTCTTTCACTCAAAATTAAAGAATAATCACGTTCACACTTGTAAAATGGGGCCAGAAGTATTTATGAAATAAGGCTTGAATATTAATGTTGAGCAGCCTGTGCACTGTTGCAACATGCCACCTTGGCAAACATGAGTATTGCCTGAGGTATCGCTTCATCATTTTTACACAGAATAGTCTTTAGATTCTAATATTATAACACGGCTGCTTATTGGATGCAAATACAGAACCGGAAGATCCTTGGCTCAAATCTTAGTCCATGTTACCAGATTTTGGTTTGAGTACTGTAATTGGTTGCAGTACTCTAATGAAAGAGAGAATTCAACTCTGGTTCTTATCCCTGCTTCCCTGCTGTACTGTGACATCTGTGAACAGGTGCTGTGTTATGACTAGGGCGAATGAAATATTTTTGTCTTCATCTAAAATAGCTTGAGTTGAAATGGAAACTGGTCTTTCTAGTTAGCTTCCAATATGGAGGTTAGGAAGGGATTGTCTTTGGTAAGCAAACTCCACAAATTGCTGTACCTGAATTTTAGGCTAATTAAAATATACATTGCTACAGTCTTTGCAAATTTTTGAAGCTTTGGTATAAAGTGTGTTGTACCAAATGTTTTCATGTGAGTGATTAAGTTTGAACCCTCTAAAACAAAAACAAAATCTGAAAGATGAAAATAAAAAACACTAAAACTACTCAGCACGTCAGGCAGCATCTAAAGAGTATGGATTGTTCTACTTTAATGTGTGTTTTGTTAATGAGAGTTTGCTGTAACACGATTGATGAATTGGGGACACTGTTTCTTAAGTGCAAACTTATAAAATCTGTGTTGGCTGTAACGCGATTATGTATACTGTAGCCAAAATTGCAGATGACAAAAAAAAATGTTGGGAAGGCAAGTGCTGACTCTGCAGAGGGATGTACGTTAAGTGATGGCAGATATGCCAGGAATGTAATGGGGGAGAATATGAGATAATGCACTCTGGAAAGCTCTGGAACAGAGGGATTTGGGAGGCCTCCCAAAAGCTAGCATCCAAGTTCAGCAGGTAATAGGGAAGGCAAATAGAAAGTTAGCCTTTTTCAAAGGGTTAGAATATTAAAAATAAGGAGGTTTTGATAATACTGTACAAAAGCACTTGTAAGACTACATCTGGATTACTGTGAACAGTTTTGAGTGCCTAATCTAAAGAAAGACGTATTGACGTATACTTCCAGAGAAGGTTCACTCGACTGATACCAGGAATGGGAGAAACTGAGGACTACAGATGCTGGAAGTCAGAGTCAAAGTGTGGTGCTGGAAACGCGCAGCCAGTCAGACAGCATCCGTGGACCAGGAGAGTCGACATTTCAGGAATAAGCTCTACACCAGGAATGAAGAGCTTATGCTCGAAACATCGACTCTCCTGCTCCTCGGATGCTGCCTGACTGGCTGTGCTTTACCGGGTAAACACTTTTTGACTTTGATACCAGGTATGGAGGGACTGACATATGAGGAGAGGTTGAGTAGATTGGGCTTGAACTCATTGGAATTTGGAAGAATGAGAGACACATCTACCCTTTCAAGTCACCTATTATGTAGAAAGGATGCTCTCCCTTGTGGACATGTCTAGCACTAGAGAGCATAATCCCAGCAGAAGTGTTGTACATTTAAGATGGAGGTAAGGATGAATTTCTTCTTTGAGGGTCTTGAATCTTTGGAATTCTTTACCATAGAGAGCTGTTGAGACTGAGTCAATAAGAATGTAGAAAATGGAACAGTACAATACAGGAACAGGCTCTTTGGCTCATCATGTCTGTGCCAACCATAATGCCATTCTAGACTAATGCCATCTGTCTGTCATTGATCTGCATTGCTTTATTTCCTGCCTGTTTATGTGTCTGTATATATGCCTCTTAAACATTGCTATTGTATTTGCTTCTACCACCTCCCCAGCAATGCCTTCCAGGCACCTATTACCCTCTGTTTTTTTTTAAAAAAGAACTGATCACACACATCTCCTTTAAATTTGCCCCCCTCACCTTGAACCTATGTCTCCTAATATTTGATATTTCCACATTGAAAGTATTAGGTATATTCAAGGCTGAAATGGACCTATTCAATCAGTAACCTGGGTCATGGGGAAAGACAGAAAGGTGGAGTTGGGGATAATCAGATTAGCTCTGATCTCATGAGTGGCTGAGTGGGCTGAGGAGTCTACTTCTGTTCCCAACATCTAATGGTGTTATAAATGCCTTGAAGCTTATTGTGCCTGAATGAAAGGGGCTCAATTCTCCAGAACTTACATTCATTCTGCAAAATATATTCGGCAAGTAAAAATCAGTAGGTCTGGCAATATTCATGAGGAGGAGCCAGCATTCCTGTTCCAGGTTAATGGTTTTCCATCCAAACTCGGAAGCTGCAGATCATGCTTTTGTACTGAATAATAAATCTCTGAAGTGGTTACCTGATTATGAATTTGGTCTTACCAGAATACAGCAGGCCACATTAAATATTCTGGAAGAGAGCCCTACCTGAAGTTTTGACCCATAGGTCCTTCTGTTTTTCTGATATTCATTTGCTGTGACAGTGAGGCAAGACAGGGTGCTAATGAAATAAGGTCAGAATTTTTGTGCCTTCAGTCCCTGCTTATGGTATTGACAAAATGTTAAATCCTGTGTGGTGATGTTGTGTAATGGACTTTCTTGAATTTACACCAGGAATTGGTCAGCTTCTGATGATTTTGTCTGATAAAAGCACAGTATAAGTGACTTACCCCTGGAGAAGGCTTTATGTAAGCTGGCACTGTTCTTTTAAAATAATGTTGCTGGCTGCTGAGAAATAGTCTAAATACTGAGTCTAACTTGAATGAAATGTAGGTGGCACTTGTGCCCGTTGTTTCCCGCTCAAAAACCACCTCCTTTGGTGTTCCTTTGCCACCAATAACACTACTTTTTTCGATTGCTGCATCATTGCCAAAGTTATGCTGCTGTTACTTAGATCTGTTCGATTAAGAGAGATGAAAAAATGGAGCGGATCAGAAAAATGAGCATCAGCTTGGAGCCAACTGAGTGTGGAATTGTAAGTGGCAGAAGCAGCTTCCTGTAATCTGCCTGTTTATTGACCAGCCAGTTGAGCTTAATCCCATTAGGAAGGAACTGGAATGTTTCATCGTACTAATCTATGATTAACTCTGCCTAGCCTGTTTCCACAGAAGCCTCTTTAACCTTGTTTAAATAAAGATTAAAGTTAAGAGATTACAAAGAACCATTTGCATCTGCATCTCTCGAAGCACTTCTTACCTAAATATTATATGCAATGTTTTGAACTGCTATAGAAGAATGCAGTTTTAAAACCTCCATAAGGTGGTGAAGGTTTCATGCTGCTAGTTGCCAATATAATGAATTTTGAGGTTGTTTGGAGCAGCTTGTGTGGAGAATACAAAAATAAGCATGTGATTCCTTGATTAGGATTGCCTAACATTCCTGGATATCCAATCATATGATTTTCAATCACTTGACATTTGATCATACTATATTTGCCTGCACTTTAGAAACATTGTTGCAGCAATCATAAAATTTAACTCAGATAGCTACATCGTCCCTGTGTATATTTAGTCTTTGCTTCTGATTTTGCCTTGGATGTTGGTAACATGAGAGTTAACGCTTGTGATAAAGCAAAAAATGCTAGAAAGATATCTTTAGGAAGTTGCTTTTGTCTTAGTGAACACTCAGGGTCTATTACCTGAGATATCTAAATTACCTTTCATAATATGGAAAGCTGCTGTTAGTTGTTCATGCTCTGCAATTTCAATGTGCTGCTTGTTGTTAGAGCAGGATTAACATTCTTGGCTACTACTTCAACTACTGCTGAAAATGTGTTGCTGGAAAAGTGCAGCAGGTCAGGCAGCATCCAAGGAGCAGCAGAATCAACGTTTCGGGCATGAGCCCTTCTTCAGGAAATTCTTCAGGCTCATGCCTGAAACGTCGATTCTCCTGCTCCTTGGATGCTGCCTGACCTGCTGTGCTTTTCCAGCAACACATTTTCAGCTCTGATCTCCAGCATCTGCAGTCCTCACTTTTCCCTACTACTTCAGCTAAGTGCTCATTGAAGCACTTAAACTGCAAACCGATTATTGCAGGTGAATCCTGATTGGTCAGATTTCTGCTAGTGAGGCTGAAAAAAGTCTCTTGTTTTGAACCAAATTCATTCAGCAGCAAGTGCAATAGTTAACATTTGTTTTGGTTATTGTTAAAATAAAAGTGACAAGATTAATGTACTGACTTGTAAAGGTGGAAAAATTGTCAAATTTCAATGGAGCTGTGCTTCCAAAGGTGGGTAAGGTGGGTGTTTTCTGCACTACAACTATCTTTCACTGAGACGACCACTGGCATTAGAAGGCTGCTCAGGAAAAATTGTTCTCTTTATAATTTAGACTTAACAGGGCTAAGAAGAATCTGACCTTTCCAAACTGGCTATTGATTTTCCCAGGAATAAGTTTAGATTTTCTGTACAATTTAAAATCTTTTTTTGGAATGTGTCATTTTCTTAAGTCATTGAAAACTTAGTTGAGATCTCTTTTAAATGTATACTTTTAACTATCTACTTATTCTCTTGTCACCAGAGTGGCTGTTTAGGTAAGTAAATTCACAGTCAGGATGTGAGGAGCCATTTCTGTGGTGCTCACCTGCTCGTTAAAATGGATGGACAATAGCCTAGCAATGTGCTCTGAGTAGGAACACCAATCATTATGTCTCAGAATTGTAAAATTATTTATGTTAAGATATGAACAAGGATTCAAGAGATTTAATTACTGTATCTCTTGGCCTTTGATATGTGGAAGTGCAAGAGTGCAAGTGAAGAATGCAATATCCTTTATCCCAGATTGTCTGGTGCGGTGCTTGGGAACCCAGCCCTCTATTTCAGGAGACTCTTGGACTATTCCAGGAACTATTTGACACCCTTACTTTGGCATTCCTATGTAGCTTTTACATTATCTGAGTTTGTAGGTGAATGACCTAACTGCATTGCTGTACGTTTATAATTTTTTAAAAAGTCTATTTAATCGATTTCTCTAATCAACCTGTTCAGAGATGTTATTTTACTCCTTTGGAACAGATGGGACTTGAACCTGGGCCTCCTGGTCCATGTATAGGGACACTACCTCTGCACCACAAGAGGGCCCTGTCCATGTTTATAATGTGTATCAATTTGTTGGAAACATTCTGAATCTGTGCATGCATGAATAGCTTTTTTTGTAAACTACTGCTTGTCTGAACTAATAACATGCTGCCTGCAAAAGCCTTAATTTCTTTCATAAGCCACCCAAGAGCTGAACCTGGCACCAGATGTTCAATGGTTAATGTAGGGAGCTTCATAAGGCATTAAGAGGTGAGTGACAACCAAGTTAAGAGGTGCCTCATATTGGGGATTGAACATACAGCCATAATTTAGTGGCCTACTTGTTGAACAGGATTTAACAATGCCTCTAGATAAATGTCCCCTTTTTATTTGATTCACTCAATCCTTTTCTTCACTTCTTTGCAGACATCAGTACAATAAATAGCTTTAATTAGTCTTGTTCACTTTGTGGTATGCGTTTAAGTGAATGCTACAGAGCAAGTGACCTTTTTATATAAACAAACTTGTGTATGCTATAAATAGGATGTGATAGCTAGCTGTGCATTATAACTTGTCAGTCTCTTGAGTGGATATGCAATGTGTAAGAGATTAAATTACTTCAGTTATCTGGTCAGCTTCACTTAAAGGAATGAAAGTCCTGTTTCATGACTGCTCATTATACACACATCCAGTATAAACTTCTCAAGCAACTTGTCCATATATGTGTATTGTTATAGTACAAAGCGTGCCTATTTTGGGCAGAGGACATTGAAATGTCCACTTTATTCATGTGAAAAAGAGTTCATCGAATTAGTATAAGAACGATTACATGGTGCAAATTATTCCCTGGTTTGTAAACTCTTTTCCAAAGGTTTGCATAATAGTGCTACCCATCTTTATTGAAAAATTAAAATGAGAAAATTCAATATGCACCTAAATCGTGGACAGTTTTCTAATTTAGAATATTTTCTAATCATGTTATGACACACCTCTGGAGTAGGTGGGACTTGAACCCAGATCTTCTAGCTCAGAGATGGGGACACTACCACTGCACCTCAACAGCCTTCTACATTTTGAAGGAGCACAGACAGTATTGTTAATTTTGAAAAAAAAAGAAACAATTGGCAATTATGGATTGCCCATCAGGCAGTGAGGATCTTGACCTGAGCTTGTTTTCATATCCTATGCATGACCAAATTTGGAGAGCAGTATTGAAGGCCTGAGCTGGCACAAGAGTGCCCATTAAATATGGGCATTGAATAGGAAACAGCAGAGCAAAATTGTTCCCGATGATGGAAGAAAGTATTTTATTGGAAAGATGATGATAAAAAATATGGAATTCTATCCCATGACATCGAGGATGAAGAAAATTGAAAAATTCAAAATGGACATGCAAATTTTGTTAGGTAAGAATATTGAAGGCATAAAGAGCAAAAATCACTAAGTGGACTAAGGATAAATCAGCTGTGATCTACCTTAATGAGGGAGCAGGCTTGTGGGACTGAGAAGCTTCATGTTCCTATGCTTGCTTTAGTTTGTCCTCTGGATGATTTGTTTTCCAAATCTCATTGACAAAATTATTAATAATTAAATCCAATAGTAGTATGGCTTTTAAAGATGCTTTTCCAAATGCCTTAAAGGAATGCGTACAGTTCAGCTGTTTCAAGACTGCAGGTAGATGATTGCCAAAGTGCGCAAATCCAGGGAACAATATAAAATATGTTTGACAGCAATTGGTATCTCCATATATAATAGGCGTAGACTCAGAATGGGGATCCTGCTTTCAGACATCCATTTTTTGAAGACTACATTCAGCTTAACAAGGAAATTTAAATTGGGAAGATTTTTTTCACTGAAAGTTATTAGTCTGTGGAATTCTGTTCTCTAAATACCCATAGAGGTGGTCATTGAGTATTTTAAGTTTAAATTAGATAGATCCTTGATTGACTAGACACTCAGTATAGGAAAGTAGGGGCCAATCAGATTAGCCATAATATTCTCAAGTAAGATGTAATGAAGTCACTAGTTAGAAAGTGTAGTAATTTCACCTCGCAACATGATGAGCATCATTGTTTCGGAGTTTTGCACTTCATTCCACATGAACTTTGGAAGAAGTTGGAGGATATGCTCTGAGTAGGAGAGGAGGGTTGGCTAACATTTGTGCCTGGGTTATTGACAGTTACAAAAGGTGATGAAGAAGTCTAATGGAATATTGGCCTTCATATCTAGAGGACTGCAGTACAAGAGATTAGAGTCACAAAAAGGTTTGATTTAAGCACACTTTGTATTACTGTAAACATGGAAAGATATTTTGGCCTTAGAGTTTAGTGGAGATTTATTGGAATGATGCCTGAATGCTATGGATTAAATTGTTTAAAAAAAGAGGTTGCACAAGACCAGGGTTGTATATCCAGACATTGAGAATAATTAGGGACAATTTGATTAAAGCTTTCAAGATATTAAGGGATGTGGTGGACAAAACCTGCTTTTGCTGGTTGGGGAATCTAGCCTAAATACAGAGGAACCTTGATTATCCAAACGACACGGGCGGGGAGTATTTTGTTCAGATAATCGAATGCCAGATAATACAGTTTATCCAAGCATTGGAGTTGAAACTTTATTGCTGGAACAGCACAGCAGGTCAGGCAGCATCCAGGGAACAGGAGATTCGACGTTTCGGGCACAGGCCCTTCTTCAGGAATGAGCAGAGAGTGTTCAGCAGGAGAAGATAAAAGGTAGGGAGGAGGGACTTGGAGGAGGGGAGTTATTTCCAACTCCCCTCCTCCAAGTCCCTCCTCCCTACCTTTTATCTTCTCCTGCTGAACACTCTCTGCTCATTCCTGAAGAAGGGCCTGTGCCCGAAACGTCGAATCTCCTGTTCCCTGGATGCTGCCTGACCTGCTGTGCTGTTCCAGCAATAAAGTTTCAACTTTGATCTCCAGCATCTGCAGACCTCACTTTCTCATCCAAGCATTGGAACCTTGCGATCTTGTCCAGATAATCTGAAATGTGGATAATCGAGATTCCTCAGTATTAGCACCAGACCTTTCAGGCATGATGTTTAGAAACATTTCTACGTCCACTGTATAGAAGATGGTCAGAACACCCTTCCAAAACAACATTTGATGTTGAGTGGGTTGTACGTCACCAGAGATTGATTAACAGAAATTTGTCAAAGGTATGCAGGAACATGAAATAAAGGTGGGTACGTGGAAGCAGGTTACAGGTCAGCCATGATCTCATTGAATGGTGAAACAGATAGAAGAGGCTAAATGGGCTCCTCTTGTACTTAAGTAGGATGTAGTAAATTAGTGACACCTCATCTGTCTGGAAGCTACTAATTCTTGATTAGGTTATCCTTCGTAACTTGATTTGAGGGCAGTATGACCTTAGTCTTGCATACACACCCATCCCATTTAAAAACACACGCTACTTTAGAATGGGAATTGTTCATGAATTCAAACTGATTGTGAATCCTGACCCAACCAAATGCCACCCCAAAAAAAAACCTTGGCTTTTGAGGTGAATTGTCCAGTGACAACCAAGGTCCTGGTCAGCCCGTTGAGTCCCAATAGGCATTAAATCTTGGGATCTTGCTGACTGTATGAGTTGGTTACACTCCTGCTTTATCATAAGGAAGCAGTTAATTACTTGCATGAAATACAGAAACTTTCAGCAGGTTGTGCAATTATAATATTGATTTCACACATTCCACACTAGTCTTCTCCACTCAGGATATTCAGAGTGACAGTAGACTCAGTGCTGAGCACTGTTCTAGTAGTGTAAAATGTTGGCACCATAGAAAACGAAGATAGTTATTTTTAATTCATGATTATAAGAGCTTCTCTTGTGTTGTGACTAACTAGCAACAGAAGTTGTATAGCTAGTCAAACCTGTTTCCAGGTCATTATCTGCACTTTTATATCATCAAACAAACTCAGAAGACCTTCATGTGGTATTCTGATTTTTTTTCTATATTCATTCATAGGAGGTGGGCGTCGCTGGCTAGGCAGCATTTATTGCTCATCCCTGATTTGCTCAGAGGACAGTTAAGAGTCAACCACATTGCTGTGGGTCTGGAGTCACATGTAGTCCAGACCAGGTGAGGCTGGCAGTTTTCTTCCCTAAAGGACATTAATGAACCAGATGGGTTTTTCTGACAATCAACAATAGATCATGACAATCGTTAGATCCTTAATTCCAGATAGTTATTGAACGAATAGGATAAATAGAGAAAGTCTTTTCCCTGGGGTGGGGGAGTCCAGAACTAGAGGGCATATGTTTAGGGTGAGAAGGGAAAGATATAAAAGAGACCTAAGGGGCAACTGTTTCATGCAGAGGGTTGTGTGGTATGGAATGAGCTGCCAGAGGAACTGGTAAAGGCTGGTACATCTGCAGCATTTAAAAGGCATCTGGATAGGTATAGGAATAGGAAGGGTTTAGAGGAATATGGGCCAAGTGCTGGCAAATGGGACTAGATTAGGTTAGGATATCTGTCGGCATGGATGAGTTGCACCAAAGGGTCTGTTTCCGTGCTGTACATCTCTATGATTCTAATTCAAATTCCATTATCTATTACAGCAGGATTTGAATCTGGGTCCCCAGAGCATTATCTGGGTCTCTGGTTAACAGTCCAGCAATAATACCTAATGCCTCCACCTTTTACTACAATCAATAATGGTTTCATGATCATTGTCTGATATTTGTTTCCAGATTTTTATCAAATTCAAATTTCATCATCAGTGATGGTGGGATTTAAATCCGTGTCCCTAGAACAATACCTGGGTCTCTGAATTTGGGGAGATGACTGCCTAGTGATGTTATTGCTGACTGTTATTCCAGAGATGCAGGTAATGTTCTGGGGAAAAAGGTTTGAATCCCACCATGGCGAATGGTGTAATTTAAATTTAATAAAATCTGAAATTAGAATTTAATGATGACCATGAAACCATTGTCAAATGTCAGGAAAACCCATCTAGTTCACTAATGCCCTTTAGCAAAGGATATCTGCCATCCTTAACTGGTCTGAGACATTAAAAAGCTGCAGATGCTGGAATTCCAAATAGAAAGGAGGCTGGAAGAACACAGCAAGCCAGGCAGCATCAGGAGGTGGAGAAGTCGATATTTCGGATGTAACCGTTCTTCAGGACTCGATGTGGGTGTGGGGGGAGCTGCAGATAAAGGGGTGGCAGGGGCAGGTTGGTGAAGTGGGGATAGGTGGAGACCAGTAGATGGTGCGACCTGGTTGGCCAATGGGAACAATGAATCCGGTTGGTGGCAGAGGGGAGTGGAATGGTGGGAGGGGTTGGGAAGGGAGGTTATTTGAAATTGGAGAACTCAGTGTTGAGTCCTCTGGATAGTAGGCTGCCCGGGCGGAAGATGAGGTATCGTTCCTCCAATTTGCGGTATGGTTCGTTGTGGCAATGGAGGAGGCCGAGGGTGGTCATTTTGGAAAGGGAGTGGTTGGGGAATTGAAATGGGAGGTGACTGGGAGGTCTGGTCGGCTCCTGCAGGCTTGGCTGCGATGCTTGGTAAACTGTTGCCTAAGTTTATGTTCGGTCTCCCTGTTGTAGAGCCAGGTCTGGCCTATATGTGACTCTTGACCCACAGCAATGTGGTTGACTCTTAACTGCCCACTGGGCAAATTAGGGATGCACAATAAATGCTGGACTAGCCAGTGATGTCCTCACACCATGAATGAATAATAACAATAAGTATGGAAGTTAGCTCACTGAGCTGGAAAGTTTGTTTTCAAGTGTTTCGTCACCATGATTAGGTAAGAACATGAACATAAACTAGCCACTAAAAGACACAACCCACTATCACTAGTTTCTATACATACAGACAAAGAAAGACACCACTTTGACTGGGACAATACACACATCCAAGGACAGGTGAAACAGAGACATGCACGAGAATTCTTTGAGGCATGGCATTCTAACCAGAACTCCATTAATAAAGGCATCAATTTAGATCCTATCTACCTTCCCTTGGGGAAAGAAACAGGAAATAACATCACCCACCTTAAGAAACCATGACCTACAAATAGAGAGGCGGGTCATACCATCAGCGTTTCACCACAGACAAGCTCACTAATGATGTTACCTAGTCATGATAATGAAACATCTGAAAACAAACCTTCCAGCTCAGTGAGCTAACTTACATACTTATCATCAACCTTACCCACACATCATAATAAAAATTGTGAATAATAACAATGAATAACTAGTTCAGCCATGAAACCACTACATCCCCACCTCCCTCCTTAATAAGTATAGACGTGCACAGACAAATTACTATCACTAGGCTAGTTTGCAGATATTTTGGATAACTATATGTATGTGCAGTGATGTTTCTTCATTTCTAACTGAATTAATGAGTATTTCTGTGGGACGAAGGCTGACTTGGAAACCTGGTCATAACATGCCAATTACACGATGCCTCTCTTGCATATGGTACATATTTTTAGTGCCCAAGGTTACATCTTCCACATGTAATTAACCTCATTGCTGTACTTTTCAACCAAAGCTTTAGCAAGTGCAAAGGCCTGCTTCAGTGTGTCTTTGACTGGAATTCTGTTGGCTGAAGTATATAGGGCAAGCGGACAGGTCTGTTGATCATTCTTGCTCTGTGCTGTTGCCAGCATGTCTCACCAATCTGAATTATTTCATTGCCAATTTTTTTTTTCCCTGAGGGATTACATGAGTAATAAACATCAGCTGCTTTCAGCCCAAATTAGGGAATTCCATTTGTCAAAGCTGGAGTCTGGAATCTGATTAGAGTTGATACAGTGACTGCAAAAAGGCCACGTGGACAAAAAACACTTACAAATGTTTCGATTACTTTTTTATACAAGAATAATAACGCATTAGAAACAGCGTCTGTGTTTATGTCCATGATCTAACATCTGGGAAATGCCCAATGGTAGCCACATCTTGGTGAGGACGAAAATAAAGAGGCAGAGGCTTTCTGAGCAGAGGAGATGTTTAATCGCATGAGAGGGAATGACGACGAAGCACTTCTTTTTCAAGTAACTTTATTGTGCAACTCCCAATGGCTTATACAGAAACTGAAAATAGGTTGCTATCTCCAGACAATAATATCATTGGGGAAAGATGAGTGTTTGCAATACATATCTAAATTGGGTTTAGTGAACGGCTAATGATCTAAGGAAAGGGAGAAAGTAAAATGAATCTATTCACAAAGTGCATTTCATTGCCTTGCCATGTTCCAACATACCTTACTGTCTGTTGGTATTTTTGAATTGCAGTCAATGTCCTAATGTAGGATGTTAGTAATTTACACAGACTGTCTCAAACAACAATGAGAAATGAGTGGATAATCTAGTTTCAGGGGGTGTTGGTTGACTGCACTGGGAGAAATTTATTGGAGGTTGCAGTCTACCTGATTATCTCGACCTGAATTTTAAAAAGGCACTTGGAGTAGATCTGATTCATAAGCTGCCACCTGATTGGATGGATGGTGAGACAGATAGAGTCATAGAGATGTACAGCATGGAAACAGACCCTTCGGTCCAACAGACCCTTCTGGTCACACCGACCAGATATCCCAACCCAATCTAGTCCCACCTGCCAGCACCCGGTCCATATCCCTCCAAACCCTTCCTATTCATATACCCATCCAAATGTCTCTTAAATGTTGCAATTGTACCAGCCTCCTCCACATCCTCTGGCAGCTCATTCCATACACGTACCACCCTCTGCGTGAAAAAGTTGCCCCTTGGGTCTCTTTTATATCTTTCCCCCCTCACCCTAACCTATGCCCTCGAGTTCTGGACTCTCCAATCCCAAGATGCATTGCTGAGAGACAAGCAACAAATGGCAGTAGGTGCTTGAGTGTTAGAAAGGAATATACAGAGTTAAATTCCTACCTTTACTAATAAAGGTAAAGTTTTAGTGGCAACAGTGTCTTGATTGGTAACTCTGTTACTTCTCTACTGACACAGTTTTGGGTTTAAGCACCACTGCAAGAGTTGAGCACAGAAATCAAGGTTGTCATTGTAGCTTAGTCCCGGTCTGCCATCCTAAGTGGATGTAAAGGATTCCATCACATTATTGTGAAGAAGAACAGGGAGAGAAGATGTTTGTCAGTTTTTAGCTAATCAAGATACTGAAATAGGTTATCTGGCTATTATCATATTGCTGTTTTGAGGAGCTTGTGTAGTGCAAATTGGCTGCCTTGTTTCCTTTGGTACCACAATGGTCACACTTCAAACGTATTTTGGCTATTAAATCAGTCATCTGGTAGTTTTGAAAAGTCTGGAGTCATCAAAGTATTTTTTTGTAAAGCTTTGAAAAGTAGATATCACAAAGGCTGCATTTCTTTCCTCCCCATTACTATTTGTAAAGAGCTAGTTAGTAATTAGCAAGCCCATTAACTGATTTGCTAAGCTACTTTAGAGAGCTCCATCAATGAAACAAAGAAAATGGGAGCAGGAGAAGGCCATTTGGCCCTTTGAGCACCCTGCGCCATTCAGTATGATCGTGGCTGATCATCCATTTCAGTACCTGTTCCCACGTTCCCCTGATACCCTTTGATCCGTTTATCCCTAAGAACAATATCCAAATCCTTAAAAACAGTGTGTTGGCTTCAAATGCTCTCTGTGGCAGAGAGTTCCACAAGCTCAGCACTGTCTGGGTGAACCACTGCAATCCATTTGCTGTGGGTAGACCCATAACTCCATTAGGTAGGGATGTCTAGTACTTTTACCCAGATACATTGAACAAACAGAGATATATTTACCCCTCAGGATGATGTGCAGCTTGGAGCCAAAGCTACAGGGGATGGTGTTCCTACATAATTATCCTTGGCCTTCTAGATGGTCATGGTTTTCAAAGGTGCTATCTAAAGAGCCTTGGACGATTTCTGTAGTGCATCTTGCAGATGGTATACACTGCTGCTACTGAGTGTTGGTAGTGGAGGGAGTGAATATTTGTGGATGTGGTGCCATTCAAGCAGTCTGCTTTGTCCTGGAAGATTTCAAGCTTCTTAAACGTTGTTGGAGCTGCACTCATCTCGATGGATATGGGAAGTATTTGATCACAGTCCTGACTTTTGCCTTTGTAGATGGTGGATCTGCTTTGGGGAGTCTGAAAGTGAGTTATTCACTGTAAGATTGTAATGTAGGCTATACCTCTAGTTGAATGATTTGCTTTTGTGCTGTAAATTTTCTACATCTGGTCTAGGCCATGTAGAAATGATAAGTTCTTTACTTTGTTAATAATTCCTTCTGGAACTAACCTCTAAATGATATTGTAAGAATTGGTATCAAGCCAGCAATATGGAAAATTGTCCAGGTAAGCCATGGCCACAAAAAGGACAAATCCAAACTGGCTAAATGCAGTCCCATCAGTCTGCTCTTTACATCAGCACAGTCAAGGCAGGTGTTGTCAATATTGTTATCAAGTGGCATTTATGCAGAGATAATCGACTCACTGGTGCACAGTTTAGGTTCCAGCTGGGCCACTTAGTTCCAAAACCCATTGCGCTATTGGTCTACAAATGGACAAAAGAGCTGAACTCCAGAGAAGATGAGTAAAGTGATGAAGGTGTCATCAACAACACCTGGTCAGTGACACCCAGTTTGGATTCCGCCAGGGCCACTCAGCTCCTGACCTCATTGCAGCCTTAGTTAAAACATGGACAAAAGAGCTGAATTCCAGAGGTGAGGTGAGTGTGACAGCCCTTGACGTCAAGGCTGCATTCAACTGAGAGTAGCATCAAGGATTTCTCATAAAACTGGAATCAATGGGTATTGGGGGCAAACTGGTTGGAGTCATACCTGACAGACATGAAGATGGTCATAATTGTTGGAGGTCAGTTATCTCAGTTCCAGGACATCTCTGCAGGAATTCCTCAGGGTAGTGTCCCAGGCCCAACCAATTTCAGCTGCTTGATTAATGATCTTCCCTCCATCATAAAGTCAGAAATGGGGATGTTTGCTGATGGTTGCATAATTGTTCAACACTGTTCGCAACTCCTCAGAAACTGAAGTAGTCCATGTTCAAATCTAACGAGATCTGGACAATACCTAGGCTTGGGCTGACAAGTGGCAAATAACATTCACTCCACTCAAATGTCAGGTTACAACCATCATCAATAAGCGAGTATCTAATGGTGTTAACATCATTGAATCCCCCACAATCAAAATACTGGGGGTTAATATTGACCAGAAACCCAACTGGACTCATCACATAAACACAATGGCTACAAGGGCAGGTCAGAGGCTAGGAATACTGTGGTGAGTAACTTACCACCTGACTCCCCAAAGCCTGTCCACCATCTACAAGGCACAGGTTAGGAATGTGATGGGATACTCCCCACTTGCCTAGATGAGTGTAGCTCCAACAACACTCAAGAAGCTCGACACTCTCTAGGACAAAGCTGCCTGCTTGATTACTCATCCACAAGCATCCATTCCCTCTACCCTCAATGCTCAGAAGCAGCACTGTACCATCTACAAGCCATGCTGTAGAAATTCAACAAAGATTCTCTTCCAAACACACGACCGCTTCCGTCTAGAAGGAGAAGGGCAGCAGATATCTGGGAACACTACAACCTTCAAGTTTTCCTCCAAGTCACTCATCATCCTGACTTGATAATATGTCACTGTTCCTTCTCTGTCGCTGAGTCAAAATCCTAGAATTTCCTCCCTCATGGCATTGTGGGTCAACCCACAGCAGGTTCAAGAAGGCAACTCACCACCACCTTCTCAAAGACAACTAACGACAGGCAATAAAAGTTGGCCAGGCAGTGACATTCTGCAAATGAATAAATACATTTTTAAAATATTAAGAATGAGAGGTTGGTGCCCTTGACATCAAGGTGGTCTTTGACACAGTAGCATGAAGGAGCCTCAGCAAAACTGCCCTCTCAAATCAGTGTGAGTTCAAGTGAAAATATTCTCCTGGCTGGAATCATAAACCTAATACAAAAGATGATGGTTGTGGTTATTAGAGACCAATCATGTCTGTGCCGGGAGATCACTGCAGAAGTTCCTCAGGCTGCTGTTCTCAGTTCAAACATCTTATCTGCTTCATCAATGACCTCCCCTCCATCATAAGGTCTGAAGTAGGATGTGCCCTGATAATCGCACGGCATTTATTACAATTTTCCTGTTTCTCAAATATGAAGCAGTCCCTGTCCATATGCAGCAGGTCCTGGACAGCATCAGGTTTTGACTAATGAGTGGTCATATTTCAGAATATACAGAATGAATACATTCAACAAGGGGGGGGCCGCCATAATAGTGATTGTAACAAAGTTAAATCTAGTGTCAAACTTCAGAAAAAAGCGTAATGTCAAAATAGCTGGCAGAGTATTGGGCAGTATGGGAAAAAAATAAAAGAATGGCAAAGATTAATAAGTATAGACAGAAATGGCTAGAAATAATATCCTTGGATGTTGATGTCAACAACTATTGAGCACTTTGAAACTGTTAGACACCACCTAGATTTGGAAAAACTTCATTGGAAGCCCATATCCAGCAAACTAATCTCAAGCATTGTTCTGATGAAGGGCTCTGGCCCGAAATGTCGATTCACCTGCTCCTCGGATGCTGCCTGACCTGCTGTACTTTTCCAGCACGCCACACACTACTCTGGTAGACTCAAAGGATGGTTATCTCAATCTCTGATGATCGTGGTTGAAGATTTTATGTAAGCAAATCATAGATTTAGTTGGTTGAAATGTCAGCATTCACTTTCACTGCAAGATTCTAATTTTTAGCATTAGTTTGACTGAAGTTAAAACAGGATTGTACGGCAACAGGGGGCGGCACGGTGGCACAGTGGTTAGCACTGCTGCCTCACAGCGCCAGCAACCCGGGTTCAATTCCCGCCTCAGGTGACTGACTGTGTGGAGTTTGCACATTCTCCCCGTGTCTGCGTGGGTTTCCTCCAGGTGCTCCGGTTTCCTCCCACAGTCCAAAGATGTGCAGGTCAGGTGAATTGGCCATACTAAATTGCCTATAGTGTTCAGTAAGGGGTAAATGTAGGGGTATGGGTGGGTTGCGCTTCGGCGGGTCGGTATGGACTTGTTGGGCCAAAGGGCCTGTTTCCACACTGTAAGTAATCTAATCTAATCTAGGATACCAAATCGCATTTCCTTGCTTGTCTTTTACCAAAGTATTTGAATTCTTTGATTTATCTACTTTTTTTTGTTACAAGCTTGAGTTAGGAAATGACAGTATATTTGTAGTCCTGCAGTTAATAAGATTTTTGTTTTTGTGATCATTCTGCTCTGGGTGAACAGATCCTGAATGTTTATCTTTACCATATAGAACATTAGATGTAATTACCGCATTAAATCAGAGGCACTAGATTAAAGTCAGCAACAGTCAGAGGCTTGATGCTGACATATAGGCAGCTGTTGTGTAGAACATAGATGGAGGCTCATCTGTTACTGGAGAAGAAGAAAATCCCTAGTATGCAGCCAACCTGCCGGGCTGACTAGCACATGTCATACTGTGAAGAATGTTAAAGCTATTCTGCTTTTGATTTTGTACATAAACAATATAAGAACATAGCAGGAATAGGCCATCTAATTGCTTCTTGCAGAGTAGTGATTAACATTTCTCCTGAATTGCCACGTTGATTTTTGTTTTATATTTTTGCAGAAGATCAGTAATTACAGCTAAGATAAAATATCTCAGTTTGACACTGAACTGGAACAACGCCTTTATTTTAAGATTTTCAAAAAATTCATTTGGACAAGCTAAATACTTGAGCGTGAAATAGGCAGAGCCATCTCGTGCAACTTTAATCTTTGCTCAGATCTGAATGTATGTGAACAGAGCAGATTAGCGACACTCATGTCTTCATGCAGGGAGAAGGGAAACTTAATGTGGAGTTCAGATGGCTGTGGTACGCTGTGTTCCTACCCACTTAACAATGGCTAATTAGCAAGAAAAGAAATCAAAGTTTTTGGACCAAGAGCTTTTCTGTTATTCATCCAGTTTATTTTGTGGGTTAGGCATATTACTGGGATATGGCTGAATGTAAATAATGAGAGATTGACTTTGATCATAAGGAGCAGTGAAATTCTTTGTGGAGTATTATGACGACATTGGGCAGTGCTGTTTGGGTAAGAGGAGGATTGCTCACTGCTCTATAGCTTGAGGGGTCCCAGCTATTGTCCAGCTAGGACACTGCTAGCCATATATTATTTAAGTTTTAGACCTTACTTATCTGATGCTTTATCTGGGTTTTCCTACAACGCAGGTTTCTTGCAACCTTACACAAGAATCAATAACCATGGTTTGACTGGTGGATGTGTATGATGGTGACTATCACTTCTTTGGCTTAATATATTTTCAGGAAGTTAAAGGTTAGAAAGCAGGTTTGGAGAAATAAAATGAGAGTTATACTGAGAGATAGGCACAGTTCCCTTTGCAGTCTGAATCAGTGACAAGAAAACTACTTTGATAATTGGTACAATACATTTCTGGTGGGGACAGTAATGCCAATTGGGGAAGAGGGGAGATTTTCAACCCTGTGGTATGAACGGATGGGAAATGTTTCCTTCTCAGGTCAGAATGAGCAATCGTGCTTCTCCTGGTCCACAAGGGAGAGAAAGGAAAAAAAAGAAGGGTAAAACAACTCACCTTCTGGCTCTTGCCTTCTGATGCTGGCAGAATTGACCTGCCAGGCAAAAATTTGCAGATGCGCCTTCGATGTTAGCATCCGGGTGAGTCTGCTGGCTTGGATAGGTGTTCTTGTCGCCTTCAATTTAATATTTCATTCAGCATTATTAGTGGAATGGAGCAGTGAAATCCATAACTTACTTCTGCCACTCCTCACCTCTAACCGATTTTTCACCAGTTGGGAAATTAAAATTGACTTCACGGATTCACTCACTTGAGCCTCCAACAGACTTATCAGCTGTTAATCTAGGATGTTTCTTTTTCGGGTACTTGCCTTGTGTAACATTGATTAAATACTTTCGAAAGCAAGTATGTCCTTATCTGTATGTATTTTTGAACAAGCACACGGATCTCTTGATTACTCATTGATAGGGAAGCACCCCAACATGAATATAGGAAGTTGTTTGCATTAATGGAACATGTTTACAAATAAATGAGAAATTGTATGCTTTGCAGCCAGTCTCTACCAGAATGGATGTGATGTTTTGAGGACATGGTGAATACTTTATGACTGCAAATACGTTTCACTGGAATATTAGGTATTCCTCTAGTATCTACCAGCTATATATGTCCTTGTACCCTCAACTTCGTTTCACTGGTGGCCTCTTGTACATTTTCACAGCAAGTTTCATCATTAGAGACTTTCAGCTTTCAAAACCTTCCTTTCTGTGGCAGTTTATCAATAAATAAGAATATAAGAAGTAGGAGTGGGTGTGGGCCCTTACTTTTATTTAAACTTAAGATGATAGAGATAGCTGAAGTGGACTGGGTAAACAGACCAAAGACATGATACAGAGGCAGTGGCAGACAAGGATGTTTCATAATTCTCAACAAAAATATATTCCATGAAGGAAGCAAGGCTGTATGAGAAGAAGCATCATCAGTGGCTAACTAAGGAAGTTAAGGATGGCATTAAATAGATTTTTCATTATTGCTGCAAAGATTAGATGATCAGAGTAATAGAGATGTACAGCACGGAAACAGACCCTTCAGTCCAACTCGTCCATGCCAACCAGATATCCCAACCCAATCTAGTCCCACCTGCCAGCACCCGGCCCATATCCCTCCAAACCCTTCCTATTCATATACTCATCCAAATGCCTTGTAAATGTTGTACTTGTAGTAGCCTCCACCACATCCTCTGGCAGCTCATTCCATACATGTACCACCCTCTGCGTGAAAAAGTTGCCCCTTAGGTCTCTTTTATATCTTTTCCCCTCACCCTAAACCTATGCCCTCTAGTTCTGAACTCCCCCCCCCCACCCCCCCCACCCCAGGGAAAAAGCTTTGTCCATTTATCCTATCCATGCCCCTCATGATTTTATAAACCTTCATAAGGTTATCCCTCAGCCTCCCAATGCTCCAGGGAAAACAGGCCCAGCCTGTTCAGCCTCTCCCTGTAGCTCAAATCCTCCAATCCTGGCAACATTCTTGTAAATCTTTTCTGAACCCTTTCAAGTTTCACCTCCCAACTCCTGTACTCAATACTCTGACCAATAAAGGAAAGCATACCAAACGCCGTCTTCACTATCCTATCTACTTACGACTCCACTTTCAAGGAGCTATGAACCTGCACCAAGGTCTCTTTGTTCAGCAATTCTCACTAGCACCTTACCATTAATCGTACAAGTCTTGCTAAGATTTGCTTTCCCAAAATGCAGCACCTCGCATTTCTCTGAATTAAACTCCATCTGCCACTCCTCACCCTATTGGCCCATCTGGTAAAGATCCTGTTGTAATCTGAGGGGACCTTCTTTGCTGTCCACTACACCTCCAATTTTGGCATCATCTGCAAACTTACTAACTATATCTCTTATGCTCCTATCCAAACCATTTATATAAATGACGAAAAGTATTGGATCCAGCACTGATCCTTGTGGCACTCCACTGGTCACAGGCCTCCAGTCTGAAAAACAACTCTCCTCCACCACTCTCTGTCTTCTACCTTTGAGACAGTTCTCCACCCAAATGGCTAGTTCTCCCTGTATTCCGTGAGATCTAACCTTACTAACCAGTCTCCCCGGGGAACCTTGTTGAACGCCTTACTGAAGTCCATATAGATCACGTCTACTGCTCTGCCCTCATCAATCCTCTTTGTTAGTTCTTCAAAAAGCTCAGTCAAGTTTGTGAGACATGATCTCAGAGGACTGAGAAGATTTTAGAAACCAGGAAAGCATGACTTTTTAAAAACAAAAGTAATTGGAGTAAGAAATATAAAACCAGAGTAGAAAAGCTTTGACAAGTATATCAATAGAAATAGCAAAAATGAGAATTGGTCCCTTAGAGTGTGAGATGAGGGTATTAAAAATGGGAAGACAAGAAAATGACCAAAGCTTTGAATGAGAATGTTTTGTTTGTCTTCACAGAAGAAAGAAAAAGTTTCTTAATAATAGTAGAAAGCCTAAGAGGCTAAAGAGAAGGGGGAGCATCACTAGAGAAAAACAATAGTCATTCTTTGGTGCTATAGGCTGGCAAGTCTTCTTCAACTGATGGTCTGTATCCCTTCTTGAAAGAAATGGCTACAGAGATAGTGAATTAACTTTTGTAATCTTCCAAACTTCTTTAGATTCTAGAAAGGATTGGAAAACTGGAAATGTAACATCTCTGCTCAAGAAAGAGGGAGACAGAAAGTGAGTGCTAAGCCAGATATTCTAATATTTGTCTTTGCGAAAATGCTAGAATCCATTGTTAAAATGTTAATAACAAAACTTTTGGCAACCATAACTGAATTGGCATAGCCAACATGCTTTGTTAAAGCAAACTACTATTTCACAAATGTATTAGAATTCTTTGCTAATGTAATAAGTAGAGTGGATAAATTGGAATCAGTAGAGTAGTAAAAGATGAAGAGTTTATGATTTTGGAGGTGGTATGTTAGCATGAATAGAGGACACAGTAACAAATAGGAAGCAAGGTTGAGGAAACTGGGTCATTTTTAGTACGGCAAAGTGTGACAGCTCACCAGATGAACATGAAGCTAGAGAAGAAATATTTTCAACTGAAGATGACTAAAGTCAAGTACATAGGTAGTGTACAGACAGTTAAAAGACTTTGCCCTAATCTTGACATGGTGTAAATTGCAGCTTGGATGCAGTAACTGACAGTTGTGAAGATGGTTCAGTGATTTGGTACTTGAACAGGGTGTGGAATCTTCCATATTTGATGAAAAGCAATGGAATGACATACTGGAATGAACAGTTTGTTGTTATGAGAAAAGGCCAGACAGACTGGGCATGCATCCTCTGGAATAGAATCAGAGGCGACTTCATTGAAACACTCGAAATCCTGTCGGGATTTGACCAGGTGGATATTGAAACTATGTTTTTTTTCTTAATGGGTGAATCTGGAATCAGGGTTATAGCTTAAAAGTAAGGTGTTGCCCATTTACTCCAAAGAGGAATAAGCATTTTTGTGTCTTTGGAATTCCCTTTCTCAAAAGGCAGCATTTGCAGATCCTTTAAATATGTTTAAGGTAGAAATAGGTAGATAGATAGATTCTTGAATGCTAACAGGCTGAAAGATTATCAGGGGTATGCAGGAATGTAGAGTTGAAATTAAAATCAGATCGACCATGATCTTAGTGGGGAAGTAGGCATGAAGGGCTGACTGGCCTTCTCTTGTTTCTTTGTTTGTATGTGCATGCTCTGAAAGCCATCAAATTGGACAGATCAAGGGAGCTGCATCACCAATTACAACTTCAATGATACAGGTATTTGAGAGGCGAGGATAGTCTGAAACTATCAAAGGCAGAACTGTTGCTAAATGAGAATATTGAGCATACAGAGGTGAACTGTTAGCCTTGGTGGCATCTTGTACAAAGGAGCTAGTAGTTATCTCCAAAAAGATGGTGAAGTTCATCAATGCAAGTCATTAGAAATGAGTCCTGTCAGAGGAAGACTAGAGAGTTCCAACCCTAGCACACCACCTTAAGGGCAACAGGCCATAGGCAATAAATAGAGATAAATCAAAAGTGAGGACTGCAGATGCTGGAAACCAGAGTTTAGATAAGAGTGGTGCTGGAAAAGCACAGCAGGTCAGGCAGCATCTGAGGAGCAGGAAAGTCGACGTTTCGGGCAAAAGCCTATTCCTGATGAAGGACTTTTGCTCGAAACGTTGATTTTCCTGCCCCTTGAATGCTGCCTGACCTGCTGTGCTTTTCCAGCACCACTCTAATCTAAATAAATAGAGATGCCCATATCCAGTAAATGATGCAGTAGCTAAATATGAACAAGGAGATTTAAGGACCACATCGGCTAATATATTATTTGAAATGAACATCAAGCTAAAAGCCAATTATGACAATACTATGGCTTTAAGAGGTGTATATTCCCTTTTTTTTGGTGAAGAGAGGTTGAGACAGAGAGGCAGAACGGTCTGTTCCAAGCCAATAAAGTAAACTGCTTCTGAGGCCTTGGGAACTTTTTTTTTAAGTTGGAACAATAGTAGCAGCATGAATGGGTGGAGTCATGCTCCCACAGAGCCAGAGTTTGAGCTTGGTTTTCAGTAATTGTTGGGATTTTAAAGCTGCCTTACTCCCTTCCCTGTTATAGCAAAACACTCGAGTTCTCTGTCTCTGCCAGAAATTTCTCTTGATGTTCTTTCCTCCTGGACTTGAGAAACATTGCATGTGAGACCATCTATTTTACTGTATTTGCCTTTGTCAAGGGTGTGTTTATGGGATGTTACTATATTGGACCAACTACTGTTTAGTAGTTAAATAATCTGTCATTCTGTTAAGTTTCCCAGTAGAGTTAAAGTAAGACTAATTCTTTGTTTTATTTGTATTTTAACTGTAGAGTTGGAATAAAATGTGTTTTCCTTAAAACCAAATATTGAAACCAATCCAATTACATCTGAAACACAACACCTTACACTTGCCTTAAAAAACAAAAAAAAAGGTCTATGCCATCTCCTTGATATATTTGGAGGGGGTTTGGTCTGGCTCGTAACAAATTTGTGACATTCCGGGTAGACCATGAGTGAAGGTTAGAGTAGACCTCTTTACTCTCTCCAGCACTGATTATGTAATCAGAGTCAACTCTCATTCAGACTACTGGAAGCTACACCAGGTGACATCAAGTACAATTAGTGAGATTATGGAATGCCTGAAAACTCACTTAAGTCATCATAGCTTTCCTGACATTGTGACATAATGGGCCTCGGTTCACATGTGAAAAGCTCAGGAATTTTGTGAATGATTTCAAAATTCACTGATACAGATCATCTCATTGTCCCCAACGAAATAGGCTGAAGCAGCAGTGAAAATTTAGATAATCAAAAATTAATTAGATCTAGTACAGATGTATACGAGGCAGTCTTAGAGTGAAGAAACATATCTATTGAAGGTATGGAAAGTAATCCAGTCCAGCAAGTAGCATATGACACAACCAGACTATCCTTCTGACAGCAAAAAAGCTCCTGAAGGCGGAAATGGTAAAATGAGTGAATGACAAGATAAAAGTAAAATGATATGCAGCCCACACTTCACTTTGATAAAGTTTCCAGATTGTTGTCAGAACTGAAAGTTGGATAGCCGAACAGAATTGCAAGTATTTGGCACATTCAAAAGTCAGCCCATGTGGCTTAGAACCTGTGTAGAGAAGCTGTCACCTCAATTGTATACAAAACAAATGACTATATCTATCCGTACAATGACAGACATGTACATGAAGTGGCAAAGTTGCTCCTTCGCAGCAGTTAGGTAACGAAGATTTGATTTCACCAACTGTGTGAGGAACTGAATTACCCTCAGTCCCAGAGATCAACCGTTCCCCAATAAATGCAGTGGATCAACATGAACAGTTACTGCAACAGCAACACTCACCATGGCTGAAAGATTCACCAGAGAGTCAACGTTCCTCTCAAGAGCCAGCAAACACCAGATTAGCAGCCAACAAAAATTCACATGTACGATATGTTGGTCTGAATTCTCTGAAACTGGCTAGAAAGAATGAAAGTGTTTTGTTGATATTTTCTGTATGGACTATTTTTTAGGTGTGTGTAATAACTTGCAAATGATAAAACATTGCAAGCTTCTTTCTTTTTATGAAGGGAATGTTTGAGTAAATCACTTTGCATACTGTGGCTTTCCATTCTCATGTGACCTCCAATGTCATGATCTGTAAATAAAGAGTTTGGGCAGTAGCCATTTCACACACCATGCAACAGTACAAATATATGAAGACCTTTACTTTGTTAAATGTGATAGCTGATAATACAATATTGGCCCTATTGGTGCAGCACAAATATAGCTGACTGATTTGGAAGCCAGCTAAATTTTTAAATTTGTAAAATGTTTTATTAAAATAACATGGGAAGTGTTGGGAGCAGTATAACACCATAAAAATAATTTATTTTAAAAAGTTAGGTTGATAATGGACTGTTGTTTCAATTCTTATAATGTTTCAAGAAAGCAGAATCCAACTGGTCAAACTTAAGCATTGGAACAGCAGTGAATATGGAAATCGCTTTACGTTAAGTGGTGCACATATTGTATAGTTATATAAGGGGTTAACTTGCCTCCTGCAGTCTTCCCAGACTTCGCATCAGTTTATATTGATGACTCCTGTCACTGTTGCTGACATAAAGAAATTTAACAAGATTAGCTGTATTTGTTTAAAGTGGATATATCAGTAAAGATAGAACGTAACATGTAAAACTGTTTGGAATGTCCTGTTGAAAGGCAGCTTTCAAACGTATAAAACGTGCCTGTTTGAGCTAAAATGGCAAGTGTGCACCTGTTTGTATCTATTACACTGCAGGAACATTGCTTTTAAAAAAAACTTTTGTCAGGGATAGTGAGAAGCAGATGCCTTCTCTACAAACAGATCGAGTCTTCAGGGCCAGGACACGAGGGTTAATTCGCAGAAGTTTGATTGCAACAGCTGAAAGCATGTTACCGGGCAGCAAGCCTCCCCTCCTCACGTTGCTGAAGGCCTGCACTGTGTGCATCACAAATCCTTAAACAGCTGTTCACGTTTGACGGATAGACCAATTCTCACACTCATCCTAGTCACAGTGCCTTGGTTCTCTTAATTCGAGTGCCCTACAGCAACTCGTAAGCATGTTCAGTGTCTACTGTATGGAATATCCTTACCCTATGTTACAGGTGAGTACTAGCTTAGAAATCCATGCTTTTCAGAGTCCGTTACTTTGCTGCTGGAACTCCACTGTATTTGCTTATATGTTGTCTTTGAAATTGGTTGAAGTGTTTTCTGTGCTATAGTGCTTTGTCGAAAACCTGTAGCGCTCATATAGATTTGTAGGTTGGCATTAGAAAACACTTGTAAGGTACAAGAGTCTTCTGATTAAAATGTGCTTGAATCCTCTGAGGTTATTTCTGTACTGCACTGCAGAGTTCTGTACATCTTGAAGCAGTACTGCCACTATTCCCATAGAGGGGAAGCTGTAGTATAGCATTCCAAACTCTCACATCATAGAGATTTTGTGGCTGCATGATGTACACAATTGTGTAACCAGTACTGTCATTTGACTTAGAGGGAAAATTCTGTACTTGTCATGTTTAAAATTAGCTGAATGCAATTAGTAATATTGGTGACCATTTCGAAGCAAGAGATTAGTTTTTGTAAAATGTACACCATAGACCATCCTAAAGACTCACTCTTTCAGTAAAGATTAGTAAATTAGAGGGAATCCCCAAGTTTCACACAGCTTAACATTCTATTAGTTTTGTAGAAATACTTATTTAGGAGCTCTCTGACACATTTGGTAAGTGCAAACTTTTGTTAAAGTTAGTGTTACAGCATTGGAGGGTAAATTTTATTTTGTTTTAAGTTCAGCTAGCTGGAGTTGGTTGAAAATTCCCTATTGGGTCTGTGACTTCAACAGTGAAGCCCCCAAGGTTTTTATGTCTCAATCGTGTTCACTGCCTGCTGTTGGAAAGTGTAAATATTCGGGTCCTGGATAGAGGACAGAATCAGTCTCCACTGAATTATTTTTAATGAAGGTGACTTGGATGAAGGACAGACGTATGTTGCCAAATATGTTAATAACACAAAGAAAGGTGAGAAAGTAAGTTATTAAGAAAACACAAAATTACAAAAAGATATTGATTACATGAGTTGGCAATGATGTGGCAAAAGAAGAATAATGTGGGAAAATGTGAAATTGTCCATTTTGGCAAGAAAGGGAAAAATAGCTGTCTAGATGTTTACAGAGCACTGAGATACAGAGGGATCTGGGTGTCCTCGTGCTTGAATTGCAAGAGGCTAATGGGCCAGTAATTAAGAAAGCTCATAGTAAGCTGTCATTTATTGTGAAGGGAATTGAAAATGGAAGTATGAGGTTATACTTCAGTCGTACAGGGCTCTGGTGAGACCGAATCTGGAGTACCGTATATAGTTATGGTCACTTTAAGAAAGGATATAACTCTGTTGGAAGCAGTTCAAAATATTTCTAAAACGAATACCAGGAAGGGAAGGCTAGACAGAATGGACAGACATCTGCTGGAGTTTAGAAGAGTCAGAGGTGACTTAATTGAAACATACAGGGTCCTGATGAAGGGGCTTAACAGGGTAAATGTGGAGAGGATGCTTTCTCTTATGGAAGATTTAGAGCTCGAGGTCACTGTTTAAAAATAAATGGTCAACTATTTGAGACAGATGAGGTGATTTTTCTTAGGGTTTTGAATTCTTGGCATTCTCATAAGACTGTGGAACCAGTCTTTAAGTAATTTTATGGCCAAGCTAGATAATTCTTGTTAATAGACAATAGACATTGGGTGCAGGAGTAGGCCATTCTGCCCTTCGAGCCTGCACCACCATTCAATATGATCATGGCTGATCATCCTTAATCAGTATCCTATTCCTGCCTTATCTCCATAACCCTTGATTCCACTATCCTTGAAAGCCCTATCCAACTCAAATGAATCCAGAGACTGGGCCTCCACTGCCCTCTGGGACAGAGCATTTCACACAGCCACCACTCTCTGGGTGAAGAAGTTTCTCCTCATCTCTGTCCTAAATGGTCTACCCCGTATTTTTAAGCTGTGTCCTCTGGTTCGGCACTCACCCATCAGCGGAAGCATGTTTCCTGCCTCTGGAGTGTCCAATCCTTTCATAATCTTATATGTCTCAATCAGATCCCCTCTCAGTCTTCTAAACTCAAGGGTATACAAACCCAGTCGCTCCAGTCTTTCAGCGTAAGGTAGTCCCGCCATTCCAGGAATTGACCTCGTGAACCTACGCTGCACTCCCTCAATAGCCAGAATGTCTTTCCTCAGATTTGGAGACCAGAACTGCACACAGCACTCCAGGTGTGATCTCACCAAGGCCCTGGACAGCTGCAGATTGAACCTCAATCCCTCTTGTTATGAAGGCCAGCGTGCTATTAGCCACCTCCAAACGGACCCCACCACCAGGGATATATTTCCCTCCCCTACCCTATCAGCGTTCCGAAAAGACCACTCCCTCCGTGACTCCCTTGTCAGGTCCACACCCCCCACCAACCCAACCTCCACTCCCAGCACCTTCCCCTTTCCATATCCGCCACAAATTCACCTGCACCTCCACACACATCATCATCCGCTGCACCCGATGTTGCCTCCTCTATATTGGGGAGACAGGCCGCCTACTTGCGGAACGTTTCAGAGAACACCTCTGGGACACCCGGACCAACCAACCCAACCACCCCATAGCCCAACACTTTAACACCCCCTCCCACTCCACCAAGGACATGCAGGTCCTTGGACTCCTCCATCGCCAGACCATGGCAACACGACGATTGGAGGAAGAGCGCCTCATCGTCTGCCTGGGAACCCTCCAACCACAAGGGATAAACTCAGATTTCTCCAGTTTCCTCATTTCCCCTCCCCCCACCTTGTCTCAGTCAAATCCCTCGAACTCAGCACCGCCTTCCTAACCTGCAATCTTCTTCTTGACCTCTCCGCCCCTACCCCACTCCGGCCTATCACCCTCACCTTGACCTCCCTCCACCTATCGCAATTCCAACGCCCCTCCCCCAAGTCCCTCCACCCTACCTTTTATCTTAGCCTGATGGACACACTTTCCTCATTCCTGAAGAAGGGCTTATGCCCGAAACGCCGATTCTCCTGTTCCTTGGATGCTGCCTGACCTGCTGCGCTTTTCCAGCAACACATTTCAGCTCTGATCTCCACCATCTGCAGTCCTCACTTTCTCCTCCATTTAGGTAGTAATCTGCCTTCCTGTTCTTGCCACCAAAGTGGATAACCATACATTTATCCACATTAAACTGCATCTGCCATGCATCTGACCACTCACCTAACCTGTCCAGGTCACCCTGTAATCTCCTAACATCCTCCTCACATTTCACCCTGCCACCCAGCTTAGTATCATCAGCAAAGTTGCTAATGTTATTACTAATACCATCTTCTATATCATTAATATAATTGTAAAAAGCTGCGGTCCCAGCACTGATCCCTGCAGTACCCCCCTGTCACTGCCTGCCATTCCGAAATGGAGCCATTTATCACTACCCTTTGTTTCCTGTCAGCCAACCAACTTTCAATCCAAGTCAGTACTTTGCCCCCAATACCATGCGCCCTAATTTTGCTCACTAACCTCCTACGTGGGATTTATCAAAAGCTTTCTGAAAGTCCAGGTACACTACATCTACTGGATCTCCCTCATCCATCTTCAGAGTTACATCCTCAAAAAATTCCAGAAGATTAGTCAAGCATGATTTCCCCTTCATAAATCCATGCTGACTCTGACCTATCCTGTTACTACTATCCAGATGTGTTGTAATTTCATCCTTTATAATAGACTCCAGCATCTTTCCCACCACTGAGGTCAGACTAACTGGTCTATAATTTCCTGCTTTCTCTCTCCCACCTTTCTTAAAAAGTGGTACAACATTAGCCACCCTCCAATCCGCAGGAACTGATCCCGAATCTATCGAACTCTGGAAAATAATCACCAACGCATCCACGATTTCTTGAGCCACCTCCTTCAGGACCCTGGGGTGTAGACCATCAGGCCCCAAGGACTTATCAACCTTCAGACCTAACAGTCTCTCCAACACCAATTCCTGGCAAATATAAATTTCCTGAAGTTCAGGTCCTTTAGCCACTGTTATCTCAGGGAGATTGCTTGTGTCTTCCCCAGTAAACACAGATCTGAAGTACCAATTCAATTCTTCTGCCATTTCTTTGTTCCCCGTAATATATTCCCTTGTTTCTGTCTTCAAGATTCCTGAAGAAGGGCTTATGCCCGAAACGTCGATTCTCCTGTTCCCTGGATGCTGCCTGACCTGCTGCGCTGTTCCAGCAACACATTTTCAGCTCTGTCTTCAAGGGCCCAATTTTAGTCTTAACCATTTTTTTGCCTTTCACATACCTAAAAAGTTTTTACTATCCTCCTTTATATTTTTGGCCAGTTTACCTTCGTACCTCATGTTTTCTCTGCGTATTTCCTTCTTAGTAATCCTCTGTTGTTCTTTAAACGCTTCCCAGTCCTCCATTTTCCCACTTATCTTTGCTATGTTATACTTTTTCTCTTTTGACTTTATATGTTTCTTAACTTCCTTCGTCAGCCACGGCCACCCGTACCTCCTCCTAGGATCTTTCCTCCTTTTTGGAATGAACTGATTCTGCATCTTCTGTATTATACACAGAAATATCTGCCACTGTTCCTCCACTGTCATCCCTGCTAAGGTATTGCACCATTGAACTTTGGCCAGCTCCTCCCCCGTAGCTCATTGTTCCCTTTATTCAACAGAAATATTGTCACTTCCGATTGTACCCTCTCCCTCTCAAATTGCAGCTTGAAGCTTATTGTATTATGGTCACTAATTCCCAATGGCTCCTTCACTTTGAGGTCCCTGACCAATTCTGGTTCGTTGCACAATACCAGATCCAGAATTGCCTTCTCCCTGGTAGGCTCCAGCACGAGCTGTTCTAAGAATCCATCTCGGAGGCACTCCACAAAGTCTCTTTCTTGCGATCCAATACCATCCTGATTCTCCCAGTCTACCTGCATGTTGAAATCCCCCATAACAACTGTAGTAACATCTTTGCGACAGGCCAACTTCAGCTCCTGATTCAACTTACATCCAACATCCAGACTACTGGTTGGGGGCCTGTAGATAACTCCCGAGAGGGTCTTTTTTACCCTTAGAATTTCTCAGCTCTATCCATTCTGACTCTAGATCCCCTGATTCTAGGTCCCCCGCGCAAGTTATCCCCACAATATCGTATCTGCCAATTTCCAAAAGAGCCCCAAGCTCATCCATCTTATTTCTAATTCTTCGTGCATTCCTATATAGTATTTTTAATTTGTTACTGCCCTCACCCTTCCCATCAACTCCTAATTCACTCAACCGTACAGCATGATCCCTTTGAGTTTTCTGCCTCATTGATACAGTTGTCTTTCTTGACTTCCCTTGTTCTAACTTTCCCTTCAATTTCCTTCTTAAACATCCAGTTTGTCCCCTCCCCCCCCGCTACTTAGTTTAAACGCGGCAGTGTTGCAGTAGCAAACCTGCCTGCCAGAATGCCGGTCCCCAACCTATTAAGGTGCAAACCGTCTCTCTTGTATAATTTATGCTTACCACAAAACATACCCCAGTGATCCAAGAATTTAAATCCTTGCTTCCTGCACCAGTTCCCCAGCCACATGTTCAAGTCCATTATCTCCCTGTTTCTGGCCTCACCAGCCCGAGGAACTGGAAGCAAACCGGCGATAACCACCCTGGTCGTCCTGCTTTTCAGCTTTCTTCCCAGTTCTCTGAAGTCCCATTGTAGTATGTTCCTCCTCTTCTTCCCAACATCATTTGTGCCCACATGTACCACCACCTCTGGCTCTTCACCATCGTCCTTGAGGATTTCCTGCACTCTGTCTGTGATGTCTTTAACCCTGGCACCAGGAAGGCAACACACCATCCTTAAGTCCCGCCTGCTGCCACAAAACCCCGGTCAGTTCCTCTCGCTATGGAGTCCCCTGTTACCACGGCTCTGTGCGATGTCCGACTCTTCTGCTCTGTCTCCACACCAATTTTTGACTGACAGACCTGGCCGCCTCGCGGACTGGCAGTGTCATCTGTCTCTACTGTTTCCAAAAGATTCAATTTGTTCCTGACAGGTACTTCCCCTGGGGTCTCTTGCACCTGTCTCCTCTCTGCCTTCCTCATCGTCTGCTCTCTTCTGCTCTCTTCTGGTATGGTCGGTCTAATAACCTCGCTGAAGGTCTTGTCCAGAAATATCTCGTTCTTTCGGATGAGCCTAAGGTCCTCGAGTTCTTTCATCAGTGCTGCAATATGCTCTGTCAGTAGCTGAACATGCACACACTTTCCACACTTATACGAGCCAGACACACCAGAGTCGTTGACCTCCTACATCAAACACGTAGCACACTGAACCAGCTTGGCAGTCATGTCTTCACCCTCTTCAACTGTGGCATAATCACTTCACTCAACTTCCTTGTCAAAGACTCCTGAGCTAAAGCCTCACTCTTCAATCCACAGGAACTAAGCAAGGGGGTGATGTTAAGTTATCATGGGTAGGTGGCAACATTGATTAGAAATTGCAATCAGATCAGCGTCGATCTTATTAAATGGTGAAGAGGGCTCAAGGAGCTGAATGACTGATTTGTCCTGCTCATTAAGATGTATGTTCATTACTGATCATACTTCTGTCTTTTAACATCAAAGCTAGCACGTGGAGTGTAATCACTTGCATAACAGCAACTACAATGCAAGGTATTTAATTGTAAAACACTGTTAAGATGCTTTAGGACATGACAAGGTTCTTTATAAATACAAAAGCTTTCTCTATCACTGGGTAAGGTTGGCAATGCCTGTAAGATTATATATAAGCAGCTTCAGGTGATGTTAAAAAAAAGGTAATTTATAAGCATTTCAGGTCCTCTAGATCTATAGTTAGGATTTAAATGTAAAAGTTAGATGTCATTTTTAATTTGTTTTCCAATGAGGAAGAAAGATTATCCATATAAATTTAATTGGTCACTAAATTAACAATTTGATATATATGAACACCGAGGACTGCAAGATGTAGTTTCCATCCACCTGTTGATTGGCACAGGACGTAACTGACGTTTCCAGTGTTGATAAAACCAGTTACAGATTTGTATTTGCGGAATTTAGAAAATGAATAATTCTGCTACATGTAGAAACACAGAAGTGACTTTTCAACCAACATTCCTGCATTTTCTGCCTCTTCTAACCATTTTCCACCTTTGTGCTCTACCAATATTATATCAGTACATCCATATGTAATGCCATTTCTACTTCTGTAGTTTCACCTTTATAGAATACAATTTTGCAATGTTGCCCCATAAATGTTACTAAACAGAGAATGACCCCAAATAACAAACCTTTCCAATTTGCTCATGTATAATTCTGACATTGTTAGAGGCATGATCATTTCAATGTTCTGAACAAATAAAATAAGTACTTGTGTAATAACAATACCATTTAAACTAATGGGGCTAGGATTGTGTTATAGCCAATTCAGGTAAGAAAAGTTTGCATCCTACAAATGGTCTAAATTCTTCAATCATGCTATAGCCAATTCGCGTTGAAGAAATGCACATTATAGCATAAACTGTATTTGATGTAACATGGTGGAGATCAGGTGGAGCTTGTTCTGAAAAGTAATCTGAAGTTTTAGGAACTTAATGTGTCATTTCACATTTTTTATTAATTGTTTCATTTCCATGTATGTTTGAAAATTTATTTTTAAAATAGTCTTTATTAAAAAAATCAAAAATGGTAACACCAGCATACCCATAATTCTGCTGATGCAACTCTTTATTGTGTGAGCTAGAGTGATGGGCACACACAGACAAGAATATATAGCTTCAGGCTACTCAGAGAAATCAGTGCTTAAAGTAGTGACCCTAGCAAGGTAACAGAATGCTTGTCTGCATATGATGCTGCTTTCATTATTTTACTTATATTAATGTAACAGTTTTATAATGTTAATAACTAAATGTAGAACTGCTATGTGGTTGCATCTGATTTTTATTCATTGAAAGTTTGTTTCAGGTTTGGGCATGGCAAAATTTACTTGTTTGCCTTTACTAGTCAGTGTATTGAATTTAACAGTTGGGAGGTCATGTTGCGGCTATACAGGATGTTGGCTACACCGCTTTTGGAATATTGCATTCAATTCTGGGCTCCCTATTATAGGAAGGATGTTTTGAAACTTGAAAGGGTTCAGAAAAGATTTACAAGAATGTTGCCAGGGTTGGAGAGTTCGAGCTGTAGGGAGAAGCTAAATTGGCTGGGACTGTTTTCTCTGGAGCGTAGGAGGCTGAGAGGTGAACTTAGAGGTTTGTAAAATCATGAGGGGAATGGATAGGGTGAATAGACAAGGTCGTTTCCTTGGGGTGGCGGAGTCCAAAATCTGGAGGGCATAGGTTTAGGGCGAGAGGGGAAAGATATAGAAAGGACCTAAGGGGCAACATTGTCACACAGAGGGTGGTGTGTGTATGGAATGAGCTGCCAGAGAAAGTGGTGGAGGCTGGTACAATTACAACATTTAAATGGAATCTGGATAGGTATATGAATAGGAAGGATTTAGAGGGATATGGGCAAAGTGGTGGAAAATGGGACTAGTCAGCATGGATGAGTTGGACTGGATGTTTCCATGCTATACATCTCTATGACTCTATAGAACTACTATTTTTTTGTCTTTGATAGATGATTCTATTAGCATTTTCATGTTTAAGGACTTGAGTTGTGCATTCAGTGGTTTATTTAAAAAGGATTTCATCTCAAATGAGTGCTAATAAATGTGGCACTCCTTATCTAGGCAAGATTACATTTGCTATACTAGAGGTGATCTTTCAGTCCTAGAAATATTCTTGGCATATGAACAGTACCAGTTTTACAGGTGCATCTTTGTGTTTGTATTATGATACTGGTGTATATAAAACAGGGATGTCCAGTGCAGCATGCTTCATATGGATGGATATGCTAATTTTTATATATGGTCACAGTGACACCAATAAGCAGTAAGGTTTCATAACGCATGTTATAGATTTCTCAAGTCATGCCACACAAATGTCTTTGGGCACTATATCAATTTTGTCTGGTGCACTGGAGCTAAAGCCTTTGCTGTGGTGAAAATCTGTCTTACGATTGTGCGTTAGTGCAGGTAGAATATAGCTTAGCTGCACAAAACCAAATTGTGCATGAAAATCACAGCTGCTGTGGAATTTCAAAAGTCCTACAGTTGTAAAAAGTGTGAAACATAAGATGCCCATGATTTTGCAAATTCCATTGCTCATCTTTTGCTGTTGAGAATCTATCCTTGGTATTATTTGTTGGGGCAAAGACACTAAGTCAGAATTAACATGCTCGGCTAGACTTCCAACAGTCTACACTCAACCAAGCCAACAGCATGGGCAATGCTTCAGCACATTCATAGATGGATGATAGGCATGTATCCTTAGAGCAGGTCTGCAAAGGAAACATGAAAATGCAGATGTTGCAAAAGATGGCACTGGTTAAAAGCTGCTGATGGCTGGGACCTTTGGAGCTCACTGTTCAGAGGACCATCAGAAGAGGCAAGGAGAAATGGAAAGGTAAACTGGCTGAGGAGAGGGATGAGTGAAAATGGAGGCCAGCAAATCTCTCACCTTCTCAGGGCATTACCTTCAGCTGCAGCAAGTGTGACCAAGAGTGTCAGCACAGATTGGGACTGCTAAGCTGACCACCATTGTGCAAACCACCATCTTGTGAGACCCAAGGCTGCTGGAGTATTAAAACCATGCTTCAAACCAGCACCTTTTAGTCAGTGCATGCTATACAAAAGCAGTTTATGTTCAACTAAAACAAAATTGAGTAGTTTTACATTTAGTCTTTAAATGCTTTTCAATGTGTAACATGAAGCTGTGGTGGCTGTCCCGACATGGTAAATAATGTTTCTACACTGTTCTTGGCACTTAACATTAAGCAGAATATTTTACTTTTAAATTGAATATATTAAACAGATGCTGTACAGCATAATGCTTAAACGGGTTGAAGAATTTTGTTTGCATGAAAGATGATCTGAAATTGAAAGTGTTCAGGAAAAGTGGCCATTTGGGAATAGACCAAAAAGAAACGAACCATCAACTGTTTGAATTCTTTCACCAAATGATAAAGAAAAACTTATCAGTCAGGATTCAAACTCCTGATTAGCTACCTCATAATCAATGTAGGAAAGTGTGTGGCTGGAGACTCTTGCTATGCATCCCCCAATTGAATAGCCAATTAACATTCTTAATCTAGACTCTTCAGATGAAGAATTAATCACTGGGGCCAGAAGTCTGATGGCTGCCACTGAAGCAGCTCCCCAAATAAGTCAGAATCATCAGTAAAGGAGAGAAGAAAGCTGCTCGAATACACTGATACATTGTGCTCATTTTCAAGTTTGGGTAATGTAACAAAGCTTTAAGTGTGAAGGGAATGAATCCTGTCTGGTTTGGAGGACAGTATCATTAATTGCTTGTTCTTAGGCAGCCCCTTTGAATCAAAGATGACTTGGTTTAACTTTATTTTAATGAGTTCTGAATCTGTGAAATCCAGTGTACAATCTGCAGACTTTACCATGTGCACACCAGATGCTGCTTTAAAGTGTTGGATACTTGGGATTATTTGTTGAGTTGTGTGATTCCTATAATAATTCTGTTTGCTCCTGATAAATTATCTTGATGCATTTGGTGTATTCCTAAATGAGCCTTCTCTGTTTTGGTCTCACATGCCAGAGTCTCTAATATAATTGGTAGGAATGTTTGGCTTCTTCTGGGATTTTTGGGAGCATTTTCTGCTCTCTTTCAAGGGGTTTCCTGCAGAAGTTTGAGTAGAACAGCTGCCTTGGGAGTCATATGCATAATGACATGTTCTACCCAGCGGTGTTAATTCTGGACAAGTTGGCTTGGGCAAAGGCACTGTTATTGGACTACCTTATTTGTCATTGGATTCAGAGGAAGCTGCAAAGGCATCAATAGTAGTATTTCTCCAGTGCTTTGAGATACCTTTTTAGGTTGTCTAGGTCTCCAAGGCATACACTGTACCCAGTAAAACTTTGGTCTTAATCTCTGGTTTGAGATCCAGATCCTCAGATACACTTTTTTTGCCTCAGTTGGTGGAACACTGAACTGCCACTTTGGAGGTAGTGATAATTTTTGTTGTCTCGGTCTGCCCAGGTGAAGAGGCAGTTCCTAAGATACAAATAGTCCACATTTTCCAGGTTTTCACCATTAATCTTAATTGAAGGGGAAGTTGGGTGAGGGGTGGGGATGTATTTTACTTTGGGAGCTGGTTGGAAGAGAACATTAGTTTTTTTTCAGAAGCACGTAAGAATTGACAAGGAGTCAACAGTAACTTGGAGCTGAGCTTCTGAGTAACACACAGGCATTATCTGCATGCTAAAGCTGTTTGATTGAAGTCGGTGTGATTTTGGTTTTGGATTGAGGTGTTGGAGTTGAACAGTTTCCTCCCTTGTGGGTTATCTATTGCTATTGAAATAGCTATGCTTTACATTGCCTTATTAAGTGTCATCTTGTCTGCATTCTTGTCTGAGTTAGAAGACTTCAGCTTCAAAGTCCATTCGAGGATAATGTTTCCATGGAATTTCAAGATCTTTTCCAGTTTTTGAGTTTCAAGTTTAAAACAGAAAATCCTACATTATTTGAAGTGTCGAAAGTCTTGTTGATCTCCGACCTAACGTTATTTCCTCATTCTGAGATACATCAATTATATTTTTCCTGTTTGCAAGGTCTTATAATCCGCAAAATGACTAGATTAGATTCCCTACAGTGTGGAAACAGGCCCTTCTGCCCAACCAGTCCACACCGACCCTCCGAAGAGTAACCCACTCAGACCCATTTCCCTCTGACTAATGCACCTCGCACTATGGGCAATTTGGTATGGCCAATTCACCTGACCTGCACATCTTTGGACTGTGGGAGGAAACCGGAGTTCCCAGAGGAAACCCATGCAGACACAGGGAGAATGTGCAAACTCCACACAGACAGTCACCCGAGGCAGGAATTGAACCTGGGACTCCGGTGCTGTGAGGCAGCAGTGCTAACCACTGAGCCCTCCTGCATTTATTTGAATGAGCAGCTTTGAATAGTTCTTCAAAGGAGTACACACGTGTTTCTTATGTGACTACTTATGTTATCGTTGGGTTGTACTGTGTTCTAACATTTCTGCTATGCTGTCTACCTACCATGCGAATAGGAGAAAACATAAAGTAGCAGTTTTCAAAAAAATGCATTAATTCCGATCAATGAATAGTTGGCAGTGATATTAAGGCAGCATTTCAGTCCTAAACTAGTCTGAGATTTTTTGATAATCTACACCTTCAACAAATGACCTTTTTATTTGCATTGTCTCAGGTATTTTTTTTCAGGTATTACACTAAATTTTCCATCTTTTTGATTTTAGATTAGATTAGATTACATTACATTACAGTGTGGAAACAGGCCCTTCGGCCCAACAAGTCCACACCGACCCGCCGAAGCGCAACCCACCCATACCCCTATATTTACCCATTACCTAACACTACGGGCAATTTAGCATGGCCAATTCACCTGACCTGCACATCTTTGGATTGTGGGAGGAAACCGGAGCACCCGGAGGAAACCCACGCAGACACGGGGAGAATGTGCAAACTCCACACAGTCAGTCGCCTGAGGCGGGAATTGAACCTGGGTCTCAGGCGCTGTGAGGCAGCAGTGCTAACCACTGTGCCACTGTGCCGCCATTCTCTTAACAAAATTTGCATTACCTGTTACAAGTCCATATTTGTCAATTTAACCTGTAGTACAGGTTTTATTTTAGGTAACATCTGCAGATAATTCCACAACATTATAAAATAAAATTGTGAGAATACATTTCTCTCAATGACTATTAGTAGACAGTAGCTGGTGTATCGATTGAATAGCTCCTAATTTTAATGTCTAGTCACATACAACATCCTCTGTGACTGACCTTGATGTATTATCCTGCCTTGCTTTCTTCAGCTTCTAATGCAGTTGACCCCATTATCACTTTCACTGATTCCCCTGGTGTGGCCAGATAAATGGCCAACAATAATTTGAGAATGCACCCGTTGGTCCCAATAGCCAGAGCATCTCCAGTAATGTATTAATTGTGTGTCCCATCCCAGCCCCAGTCTTGAATTTGCAATGTATGTACCATCCAAATTGACTCCAAAATGAACTTTTGAATCTATATTCACAACTACCTAATTCTATTGCATGCCTGCCTCCACCTCTTTTCACACATGTCTTTCTCACTTTCAGTTTAACCTCAACAGGAGTCTTCTGGCAAACACCAATCTGTGAGAATTAGGTAATCTATTGCTGTGTTACCCAACATGCTATCAGCCAAACCTTGAATGTAAAACTATTGTACTTCAAACTTTCATGGCACTTGCTGTCATGATCTCTTCCTCAGCCCACTGCCTGCAATACCCCATATGCCGCAGTATTGGCGCTAGAGTTGTGTAGGCCTTTCTGTTTGAAACTCTTTCTTTAAACCCATCTGGCTTGTTGCTAGTTAAAAATCACACAACACCAGGTTATAGTCCAACAGGTTTAATTGGAAGCACTAGCTTTCGGAGCGACGCTCCATCAGGTGATTGTGGAGGGCTCGATCGTAACACAGAATTTATAACAAAAATTTGCAGTGTGATGTAACTGAAATTATACATTGAAAAATTGATTGTCTGTTAACTATTTTTAAAAAAGGGTTTTGTGATTTACACATGAAAGAAGTGAAACTATCACTGTATTCTAACAGATGAAAGGCTTAACAGACAATCAATTCTTCAATGTATAATTTCAGTTACATCACACTGCAAATTTTTGCTATAAATTCTGTGTTACGATCGAGCCCTCCACAATCAGCTGATGAAGGAGCGTCGCTCCGAAAGCTAGTGTGCTTCCAATTAAACATGTTGGACTATAACCTGGTGTTGTGTGATTTTTAACTTTGTACACCCCAGTCCAACACCAGCATCTCCAAATCATGGCTTGTTGCTGTTCTTCTCCTGACCTTCAAAACACACTCAAATTTCATATGCTTGAAATTTGCTATCACACTAAGTTAGTGAAGCATTTATACCAGTAAGAACTTTAATGTCTTGTTTGTCCTGACTTAGCTAATACTGACTGGGTTACTGAAAGCTAACTTCAACGCTTCTGGACGAGGGAATGGAAAAATCAGGCATGCTTCTCTCACATGTTTGCTATCCAAAGATTTTACTGGAATGAGAGTGTGAATAAAAGCTTAGTGTGGGTGACATTGAGTTCAGCGATAAGTTTCTTTACTGGAAGTGGCTGCCTGCATTCACTGTTAGTGTTGTGTAGTGCAGGGAAAGTGTTTATCAATCAAAGTAAACAGTTTGTAACCTACATATCTTGCTATATTTTAGCAGTTGTTTAGTATCAAAAAGCCTGCAGCTTATTTCAATAATTCAGTTGGCCTTTAGTCAACTGCTTGAAGTAAAATGACCAGCCAAGAGGTAATAGCTGGAAAAAGTCGATGTCATTGCTTGGCTGAATGATTGAATCTATACCAGTGAAATTGTTTCTAGATGAACAGAATTTCACTTCATTCTAAGACATTTACCTTTATTAATTTTGTTGAACAGTTTATAAAGTGTAAGGGTTAAGTACTGTAGTTGCCATTTTTTATAACAGTGTCAACTCCATGCATTTTTCTGCGTTACAGTTGAGGTTATGAGGTAATTCTAGTGGAAATTGTCCAATGCTTGTGTTAAGTACTGGCATCTTTAAGGTATTCTGGACAGGTGGCAGATAAAAGTTTGATGTGGAGAAATGTGAGCTGACTAATGTTAGTAGGAACTGCCTGAAAAGAAAAGAAAATTAAGGGTCCTACTTAAGGAGGAGAGCTACTTCTATGCATTCGGATGTAAGTTCACAAAAATGCAGGACAGGTTGGGAGAGAGGTGTGTTTTTATTTAGTCTTTACATAGAGGTATAAAGCACAACAGTAAGAAGATTATGTTGAACTTGTATGAAGCCCTAGTTTAACCTCAGCTGGAGTACTGTGCCCAGTTCTTTGTTCTGTACTTTAGGGAGGATGTGAAGGCTCAAAAGGATTCACAAGAATGGTTCCAGTGATGAGTTTCCATTACTGAAGATGGGAGAAGTCAGAGCTGTTTACTTTAAAGGAGAGGAGATCTGATAGAGATACCTAAAATCATGAGGATTCTGAACAGAATAAATAGCAAGAAACTGTCATTGCTTGTTGAATAAATAGACATGGATTTAAAGCAACTGGTGAAAGAAGCAAAAGTGAGAAAAGCTTTTTCATGCAGTTAGGGTCTGGAATGCACTGCCTGAAAGTGTAATGGAGGCAGCTCCAATCAAACCATTTAAAAGGAAATTACTGTTATTTGTTTTTATTTCAATGTTCAGGATTACAGAGAGAAGGCAAAAGGATGATGTGAATTACTGCTTCAGAGAGCCAAAGCAGACATGATGGCTCAATGTTGAGAGTGTGGCACTGGAAAAACACAGCAGGTCAGGCAGCATCTGAGGAGCAGGAGAATTGATGTTTCAGGCAAAAGTCCTTCATCAGGAATGGCTCAATGGTCTCCTGCACTTAATTTTGTGATTCTGAGCTGTGTACACTCTGTACAACAATAATAGCATGAGTCTAATCCTTAGGAATAAAAGAAGTGATGTGTTTTCTGGAAACCTGAGTTCACTTTCTCTGTTTAGATTTGTGTTCTTTCAAAAGATCAACTGTATAGGATGGAAAAATGAAAGGGATACTTGACGATGCTTATTTGACTCTTTGAGTAAAGGGATAGTTGATGTGTTATCCCATTATAAAACAGGAATATCTCTGGTTCAATTTCTAATCTGTGTAGTTTTAGGTAAATTCATCTGTGATCATGGAGAGAAGAGGACCCATGAGGAACTTAAGTGGGAAAAATTGACTATGTCTTTTCCTGTTGAAAAGCATTTGGAAGCAAATGAACTAAGTTGGCAGCTGCTCTTCGCACCAACAGTTTGCTCGTGCTCACTGATGAGATCGCATGAAACAAGGCTACTTGAAAGAGTTACCAAAAGGGATAATGTGCAAATAAAGTGAACTTCACAAATGTAACTTTTGGTTATGGGACTGAAGCAATTCGATAGAAAAATTAGATCATAAAACAGTGAGATTTTTAAAGTCTGTAAATTCAGCCTGTTATGACTGTACATTATGAAAGATACAACAATCATTGTAGAATCCATTTAACTGTAAGTTCAGACTTGCCATTCGATAAGAGACTCATGATTTTAGATATCTCTGTCAGATCTCCTCTCCTTTAAATGCAACCTTGATGCTGCGGGTATTTTTTTTATCACAGGAAGCATGAAGCAAGGCATCTCTTTTGCTGACCTATACAAGATTGAGTTTAGCTTATGCATTGTTGCTTGTTGCAAAAACTCCAAGAATAGTGAGAGGAAAGGCATATGTTACTTGTATCCAACTCCCAAAAGATCTGTTTGAACGCAGTTTGTATATTGATTTCATTGATGCATGTGATCTAATATTTAATTGTTGGTGGCATGTAAGAGAAATGATCAGGTTTTGAATAACAACATTGTTACTTGCATTCTCCTAATGGTTCAGTGCATAAGTAAGTCACATGGTGAGCATCTCATGTATTTCATGCACAAAGTTTCCAGGTTTGAAGTATGAATATAGCTATAAATGATTTATGAATGTTATGGAAACGATATCATATTGTGTTTCTCCTAGTGCTGCTAACAAGTGAAATAATAGTGGTGCTACTGTTAGCTACCCTACTTTGGGAGTGGATGATGCAAAAGGATTCCCTATTAGTGTCCAGTTACTCTGAATGTTTAGATAACAGTTAGTGCCCACTCCGACTGAGTAGTGTGTTAACACACATTGTTGAAGCTGAAAGGTAAATGACTGTGTGGATGAATACTGGAGGAGATCCTTGGGAAAGTAGGCTCCTTCAGGTGAGAGAGAGGGGAGAGGGAAAGAACATGTTCATGTTCCAATTTTCTTATGTCACCTTTACCGAAATCTGAAGCATACTGTGATCAGCTGCACATCACCCTGTTTCTGCATTAGCTTCCTCAGATGGTCACTCTTTCTGCAGGAGCCCAGACACGGAACGTGAGTGCATTACTGCTAGCTCTGTACTTGCCTGGTGATGCATATGTTCAATCGCTTCCTGCACAAAATACTAACTGCAGTTTGTGGTTCACTAATTTGCCAGTACTTAGTATCGAGTTACATGCATTAAGGTGGTCACTGAAGCAAGGTACCTAGGAGATTATGGCAATTTTGGATTGTATTGCATTGTTTTCAGAGAGTATTTGGCATGAAGTTTAATCGCATTGTTTTTGAAAGAGAATATGAATTATCAGCACAGTGTTTTTGTTAGTGCAGGTTGGCAAACCAACTCAATTTGGTATCTCTACCTTTTCAGCCACAAGTGATCCTTTACAGTTGTCAGACTGGAATATCCTGAAAAGCTTGGCCAAAAACCTGTATGGGGTCTCAGTTACTTTTGTAATAGTAACGTGGTGAGGTTGAGAGGAGTGTCCTTCATCATAACATCAACCACTGTGGGCATTGAGCCCACACTGTTGATCTACATAAATCTGTTATCATATAGTTTAGTTTTGATTTTATTTGAGAATGTCCTGAATTCTTCTATGATACAGAATAACCCTTATCTAGGAGCTTGCAAATGAAGAGGGACCTGGGTTATGTATGTACAAATTGCTGAATGTGGCAAGAGTGCAGGATCCTGCATTTTGTTAATAGAGATGTATAATACCAAACTCGGAATTGCAATTAATGAAACCCGAGTTCAACTTTAACAGGAATATTGTGGACGTGATGCTTTATGAAGTATGAAAGGATCTGAAGGCATTGGTGAGTGCAAGAAAAATATATGATAATGGGGCTGGGATGAGAGACTTCAGTTATGAAAACTGGCAGTGTTGGAGCACACCTCTTTAAGGATGTGAAGTTTGAGAGGAGATTAATTCAAAATTGAGTGTTCCGGACAATACATAAAGAGCGACCTGTTCTCATTGTTGGAGAACCAAACCTCCCCCCCCAACCCATTTATCTCTTCACCCTGGAGGCTTCCAGCCTCTATTCCTGATGAAGGGTTTTTGCCCGAAACGTCAATTTTCCTGCTCCTCAGATGCTGCCTGACTGGCTGTGCTTTTCCAGCACCACTCTGATCTAAACTCTCTATTCCATTCAAAGCTGAACTGTATCATAGCTCCACACATCTACTTGGTCAGTTCATCCTTACTGCCCTTGGCTTAAAAAAAACTATCATTCATCATATAATTCAACCAGCAACAAATATTTTTGCTGGGAGTGTGCTTAATACCTCCACCCTTTGCATGAAGCAGGCAGTTTTGAGAAATTTCTGCCCTCCAGAAGGCTATATTAAACACATTCAAGATTGAGACCAATGGGATTTTGGACAAAGGGAATTGAATATGATGATAGGGAAAGAAAGTAAAATTGAGGGCGGTGGTCAGTCGTGATCTTATTTGCTTGGGTAAATCAAGTCCAGTAGGCCATCAGGCTTGATCCTGATCTTCTTTCTTGAATTACAACTTACGTACTGAATGGCCTGATTCTGATTTGAAGGTTATGTTCCTTTTTTCGCCTAGACTGGTAATGAAAGGGAAAATATTCTGTCTATCTCTCCATTTTTTTTCAGCTGTTTCATAACCAAATCATTCCTTAACCTCCAATTTTTTTTTCGAGGTGACCAGCATGATTGTAATTTATTTTCATAATCTGACCCTTGGAATTCTGGTGAATCCAAATATATACTCTGCCTACAATGCTCAAAACTGTACTGGAGGTTTGGCTGTAGCAAAACTTCCTCCCCATTATATTTGGTAATGATAATGCATAATGATAATGCAGATGTGGTATCATTATTAACTAAGACCAAGGATAAAAATCTTGAATTGGGAAAAGTCCAATTTTGCCAAGTGGAGATGTGATTTGGGAACGATAGATTATAAATTTGAAGATAAATGAGTGGCAGAACAATAGAAGTGCATTAAAGGAGGTGGAGAATGTTCTGAATAAACATCGATGCAAAAAAATTTATAGAGCTCCTGTAGGTTAAGAAAAATTTAAGGTAGATAAATCCAAAGAAAAGGCAAGTTTACATCAGATACTCAGAGCTCAACAATGCAGAAAGTTTAGGACAGTGCAAAGTGAAAATGAAAAGGAAACTAGGAAGGCAGAGAAAAGGTATGAAAATGTTATTTGCAAGTAAAACTTTATTGTATGCCTTGGAAATTGGGCAGTATATAATGATCCATGGAATAAAAGAGAGGCCTTTGAAATATGGATGCTAAGATGTATGATAAACGTTCCCTTTATAGACCATAAGACGTTGAAATTGCTGGAGGTGCAAAATGTAGGGGTAGAAAGAGGTAATTTGGCTGAGTGAGTCATGATTGATCTGATAATCCTCAACTTCTCTATTTTGCCTTATCCCCATACCTTTTGATTCCACAAATGATTTGAAATCTGTCTTTAACCTTGAATATACTTAATATCTCACCTCGACATTGCCACTGTCTTAAATGGGCAACTTCTTATTATGAAATGATGCTGTCTGGTCCTAGACAGAGTCGAGAGTGTGGTGCTGGAGAAGCACAGCGTGTCAGGCAGCATCTGAGGAGCAGGAGAATTGACGTTTCAGGCATAAGTCCTTCATCAGGAATAGGAGCTTTCTCCTCTCGCTGATCCTAGACACTCACGAGGGGAAGCAATCTCTCGGTATCCACCCTGTCAAGCCCCTTCAGGATCTTGTATATTTCAAAAAGGTCACCTTTTCTTATTCTAAACTTTAATGAGTATAGGCCCAATCTACTTGACATCCCTTTAGTCCTAATAACTATATCTACATCTTTCTTGAAAGTCTTCAACATTTTGGCCTCAAGTTTTTGAGGCAGAGAATTCCACAATCTCACCACTCTCTGGGTGAAGAAGTTCCTCCTCTTCTCTGGCCTAAGGGACCTATCTATTATCCTTACTCTGTGACCCAGTCATCAAAAACATCCTTCCTGTACCTTCTTGTAGAAAGTTCTTAGCTTATTACTTTAAATGTGCCTAATCACAAGTGCTTCAATCCAGTTCAAAATACTCCAGGCAGACCAAGTTGTAAAGATAGGCTTATGTACAACAACAGCTTTTAAGGTACCTTTTAATGTACAAATATATTCTCAGAAATGTAATCAGACAAACATTGTCACTAAGTCAAAGGAAGTGTTAAGAGGGCTGCCATAATCTGCATCAAAGTAGTTGCCTTTTAAAGAAAGGGTGAGGTGGGAAGTTTCGGGATGGAATTCCAGAGTTTAGGTGGTTGATGGCTAAAAGCACAACTGACTGAAATCCTAATGCTGTTGGTTCCATAATTTTCACTTGTTGGCAGCAAATAGCTAGAAAGTATTTTTGATATTATGTAATCTTGAGTAAATTATTGGTACACAAGTTCAAGGAAAATTTTCAATTAAATAAACCACTTGACGATTCCAATCACCAGTAAGCACCATATATCTGCAAATTAAAACAGCATGTTGCATCATAGTGAGGGAACTTAAAATTGTTCTACGAGTGGAACTGAGAAATAAGAATGGGATGATCACCTTATTGGGATTGTATTATAGAACCCCTAATAGTCAGAGGGAAATTGAGAAACAAACTTGTTAGGAGATGTCAGCTATCTGGAAGAATAATAGGATGGTTATGGTAGGGGATTTTAACTTTCCAAACATAGACTGGGGGACTACCACAGTATTAAGGGTTTCAGTGGAGAGAAATTTGTTAAGTGTGTACAAGAAAATGTTCTGATTCAGTGTGTGGGTGTACCTACTAGAGAAGGTGCAAAACTTTACCTATTCTTGGGAAATAAGGCAGGGCAGGTGAATGAGGTATCAGTGGAGGAGCACTCTGGGGCCAGTGACCATAGTGATGGAAAAGACTAAACCAGATCTAAAAGTTGAAGTTCTAAATTGGAGAAAGGCCAATTTTGACGGTATTAGGCAAGAACTTTCAAAAGCTGATTGGGGGCAAATGTTCGCAGGTAAAGAGACGGCTGGAAAATGGGAAGCCTTCAGAAATGAGATAACGAGAATCAAGAGAAAGTATATTCCTGTCAGGGTGAAAGGGAAGGCTGGTAGGTATAGGGAATGCTGGATGACTAAAGAAATTGAGGGTTTGGTTAAGAAAAAGAAGGAAGCATATGTCAGGTATAGACAGGATAAATCAAGTGAATCCTTAAAAGAGTATGAAGGCGTTAGGAATATACTTGAGAGAAATCAGGAGGGCAAAAAGGGGACAAGGGATAGCTTTGGCAAATAGAATTAAGGAGAATCCAAAGGTTTTCACAAATACATTAAGGACAAGAGGGTAACTAGGGAGAGAATAGGGCTCCTCAAAGATCAGCAAGGCTGCCTTTGTGTGGAGCAGCAGAAAATGGGGAAGATATTAAATGAGTATTTTGCATCAGTATTTACTGTGGAAAAGGATATGGAAGAAAGTAGCAAAATAGATGGTGGCATCGAGCAAAATGTCCATATTACAGAGGAGGAAGTGCTGGATGTCTTGAAATGAGTAAAGGTGGATAAATCCCCAGCACCTGGTCAGGTGTACTCCAGAACTCTGTGGGAAGGCAAAGAAGTGATTGCTGGGCTTCTTACTGAGATATTTGTATCATCGGAAGTCACAGGTAAGGTGCCGGGAGACTGGAGGTTGGCTAACGTGGTGCCACTGTTTAAGAAGAGTAGTAAGGGCAAGCCAGGGAACGATAGACCAGTGAGCCTGACCTCGGTGGTGGGCAGGTGGTTGGAGGGAATCCTGAGGGACAGGATGTACATGTATTTGGAAAGGCAAGGACTGATTCGGGATAGTCAACATGGCTTTGTGCGTGGGAAATCATGTCTCACAAACTTGATTGAGTTTTTTGAAGAAGTAACGAGGATTGATGAGGGCAGAGCGGTAGATGTGATCTATATGGACTTCAGTAAGTCATTCGACAAGGTTCCTCATGGGAGACTGGTTAGCAAGGTTAGATCTCATGGAATACAGGGCGAACTAGCCATTTGGATACAGAACTGGCTCAGAGGTAGAAGACAGAGGGTGGTGGTGGAGGGTTGTTTTTTCAGACTGGAGGCCTGTGACCAATGGAGTGCCACAAGGATTGGTGCTGGGCCATCTACTTTTTGTCATTTACATAAATGATTTGGATGCGAGCATAAGAGGTACAGTTAGTAAGTTTGCAGATGACACTAAAATTGGAGGTGTAGTGGACAGCGAAGAAGGTTACCTCAGATTATAACAGGATCTTGACCAGATGGGCCAATGGGCTGAGAAGTGGCAGATAGAGTTTAATTCAGATAAATGCGAGGTGCTGCATTTTGGGAAAGCAAATCTTAGCAGGACTTATACACTTAATGGTAAGGACCTAGGGAGTGTTGCTGAACAAAGAGACCTTGGAGTGCAGGTTCATAGCTCCTTGAAAGTGGAGTCGCAGATAGACAGGATAGTGAAGGCGGCGTTTGGTATGCTTTCTTTTCTTGGTCAGAGTATTGAGTACAGGAGTTGGGAGGTCATGTTGCAGCTGTACAGGACATTGATTAGGCCACTATTGGAATATTTCATGCAATTCTGGTCTCCTTCCTATCGGAAGGATGTTGTGAAACTTGAAAGGGCTCAGAAAAGATTTACAAGGATGTTGCCAGAGTTGGAGATTTGAGCTATGGGGAGAGGCTGAACAGTCTGGGGCTGTTTTCCCTGGAGTGTCGGAGGCTGAGAGGTGACCTTATAGACATTTACAAAATCATGAGGGGCATGGATAGGGTGAATAGACAAAGTCTTTTCCCTGGGTTCGGGGAGTCCAGAACTAGAGGGCAAAGGTTTAGGGTGAGAGGGGAAAGATATAAAAGAGACCTAAGGGGCAACTTTTTCACACACAGGGTGGTACGTGTATGGAATGAGCTGCCAGAGGAAGTGGTGGAGGTTGGTACAATTGCAACATTTAAAAGGCATTTAGATGGGTATATGAATAGGAAGGGTTTGGAGGGATATGGGCCGGGTGCTGGCAGATGGGACTAAATTGGGTTGGGATATCTGGTCGGCATGGACAGATTGGACCGAAGGGTCTGTTTCCGTGCTGTATATCTATGACTCCTATCTAAATGTGAGGTGAGGCATTTTGGAAGATCCAATTCAAGAGTAAGCTATACAGTAAATGGAAAAGCCCTGGGGAAAATTGATGTACACAGGGATGTGTGTGTTCAGGTCCATTGTACTCTGAAGGTGGCATTGCAAGTCAATAAAATAATGTCAAGAACGCATACGGCATGCTTTTCTTCATCGGACGGGGTATCGAGTACAAGAGTTGGAAAATCAAGTATAGAACTTTGGTTTGGCCACTTTTGGAATACTGTGTACAGATCTGGTCACCAAGTTACCAGAAGGATGTGGATGCTTTGGAGAGGCTGCAGACGAGATCCACTGGGATGTTGCCTGGTATGGAGGGTGCTAGCTATGAAGAGGGGTTGAATAAATTAGGATTGTTTTCATTAGAAAGACGAGGTTGATGGGAGACCTGATTGAGGTCTACAAAATGATGAGAGGTATAGGCAGAGTGGATAGCGAGAAGTTTTATCCCAGAGTCGGGGGCTCAATTACTAGGGGTCACAATTTCAAGGTGAGAGGGGAAACGTTTAGGGGATATATACATGGAAAGTTCTTTATGCAGAGGGGGGTAAGTGCCTGGAACACTTTGCCAGTGAATGTGGTAGAGGCAGGCACGCTAGTATCTTTTAAGATATATCTAGACAGATGCATGAATGGGTAGGTATCAAGGGGACCCAGATGCTTGGAAAGTAGGTGACAGGTTTAGAAAGAGGATCTGGATTGGCACAGGCTTGGAGGGCCAAAGGGCCTGTTCTTGTGCTGTAATTTTCTTTGTTGTTCTATTTTCTGACCACAGATGCTGCCCGACCTCCTGAGTTTTTCCAGTTATTTGATTTTGTTTCTATTTTCCAGCATCTGTAGTTCTTTAGGGTTATTTCTCTCGATTTTTATCCTCCATTCTCTTTAAGCAAAGGGCTTTTGTTCCATTTTTCCTTCCCTACGTTCCACTGAAATTGTATAGTAGCTTTTTGTCATTCATGCGTGAAGTCCCTGAAGTGTCCCTTTACTGCAGCTTTCTGCGGTATTTCCCCATTTAACTAATATTCAGCTCTTCTATTCTTCTTCCCAAAGTGGATAACTTCACCTTTTCCCACATTATAGTCCATTGCTTGGATTGTGTTGTATGCATTTGCTGGTGAACTGTCTAAATTTTCAATGTATGTAGGCCTAATTGTAATTTTCAGCTTGCTTAAAATGGGTGTTTTAAATTCTGTAGTTGCAAATTTTGAGCAGGCTTATTTTCAAGGCGTGTATTGAAAATGCAGCCGCATTAAGAACTGGCTGAAACTGGATCCTCATTTACTCAATGAGCTAGGCCTTTGTGTCAGGAATGCAGCTGACATCCAGAAAAGATCAGTTTCTGCAAGTGTACATAGAGGAGCCAATTAGGGATTGGCTCCTCAATGTACACTTGATCACCTGATGAAGGAGCGTCGCTCCGAAAGCTAGTGTGCTTCCAATTAAACCTGTTGGACTATAAACTGGTGTTGTGTGATTTTTAACAATTAGGGATTGGCTGTTTTGCATTTAATGTTGTCTAATGGCGGAGGGCTAATTAATAACCTTGCTCTCAAGGGGACTTTGGGAAATAGTGACCATAATATAAAGGAATTTTACATTAGGTTTGAATGCAGTAGTTTATTCTGAAACTGGAGTCATCAATTTGAAGGAACTTATGAAATCATGAGGGTTAAGTTGGCTCATAGTGTGTTAGGAAAATACACAAAAGAATTTGACAGTAGTTGGACAATAATTAGTATTCAGAGAAATGATACATGGTCTACAACAGATGTTTATTACACTAAGGCTGAAATACTCAAATGGACAGATAAATCAGTCATGTTTAATGAATAACGTGAACAAAGCTCTCAGCTTCTCTGGTTGACCCCTAACTGTTTTCTGAAATGGGCAACAGGCCATTCTGTTGTATCTGACTGTTAAAATAAAATCTCAAAACAGGGAAAAACAAACTGGATGGACCACCTGGTACTGGTCTAAGCACCAGAGAAAACAATGGTGCAAACAGCCCTGTCACCCCTGCATAGTCACCGTCTCCAGCATCTGAGAAGAAATGTGAAAATTGGGGGAGCTGTATCACTGATTAGTCAAACAGCAGCCTAATGTAGTCATACTCACATAATCATGACATTATTCTTGATATCTGTGAGGTAATGCAGTTGGGAAGGACAAACAGGGCAAAGGAATACATGATGAGCAGTCGGGTCCTCAGAACAGAGGGACTTTGGTGTACATGTCCAGCCTTTTAAGGTAGCAGAGCAAGTTGATAAAATGGTTAAGAAGGCAGACGGAATATTTGTCTTTATTAGCTGAGGCTTAGTTTAAGAAGAGGGTGTATATGCTAGAACTGTATGCAAAGTTGGTTAGGCCACAGCTGAAGTATTATGTACAATTTCAGAATGCCCATTATAGGATAGATGTGATTACACTGGAGATTTAGCGAAGTGTTGCCTAGGCTGGAGAATTTTAATTATGAGGAGAGTTAGAATAGACTGGGTTGTTTTCCTTGGAATACAGGAGACTGAGGGGATACATGACTAAGGGCTATAAAATTATGAGGGGCAGAGACAGTGTGGAAAGGAAGAAGCTTATCCCCTTTGTAGAGGGATTAATGACTGGGGCATATGTGTAGAGGGGAGGTGAGGAAAAATTTTGTTCAATTAGAGAATGGTGGGAATCTGGTTCTCTGCCTGATAGAAGCAGAAACGCTTATAACATTTAAGAAGTGTATGGATGTATATTTGTGATGAGGCATACCAGGTTATGGGCGGAGTGCTGGAAAATAAGATAACAATAGTTTGATGCTTGTTTTTGACCATGCAGACTCAATGGGCAAAAGAGCCTTTTTCTGTGATGTAGACCTTGATGGCTCTCTACCTTACAGATAATGTCCAGACAGCGTCATAACTATCTCTGGATATGTCCCATCAGCAGGCTAGACCAACAAAGGTGGAGATGCAGTGGTCTGTATTCGGGAGGGAATTATCCTGGGAGCTCTTGACATTAACTGCAGATCCCATGAAGTCTCGTGGCATCAGATCAGGAGCGAGGAAATCTACTGATTTCAGACTTCTGCCCATCCCAAATACTCCTCCACATTGAACACTGCTTGGAAGAAGCGATGGCCTAGTGATGTTATCACTAGATTATTAATCCAGAGACCAAGCTAACATTCTGGGGACCCTGGGTTTGAATCTTGTCATGGCAGATGGTGGAATTTGAACTCAATTTTTCTTTCCTTTGCACTAGTGTAAGTATAGTAATCAGTTAAAAACCACAAGGTGCAGAATAATTTTATTCAACATACCTACCACCATGGAAAACACCCATGTGACCTGGGAACCAGTAACAAAGAAAGCTTGGAGCTAGCAATGTCTATGTGAAAAACAGCGAAGGGGAAAGTGGAGATCAAATCAAAATGCAGTTAGATGGAGAAATACCCCTCTTTCCCCCCTCCCGAACTGTGCCCAAGTCTCTCTAAAGGCATCAAAAGCAGTGGTGGACACTACGTGCTCCCTCTCCAGGGACACCAGAGCTCAAACGTAATCGCGGTAGAGGAGCAGGTAGTCGGTTGCAATGCCCCCCTCCACAGCCCGCTGCTTGGACCTGTTTATAGCCAGTAAGGCCAGGCTCAGGAGCAGACCCACGAGGAGATCCTCTGACCTGCACACTCCCCTCAGCACTAGGTGCCCAAAGATCAGGAATGTGGGGCTAAAGTGCAAACAAAAATAAAAAGGTTCGTAAGGTATCTGAAAAGGGGATGCAAATGCCAACACCAAATATTTGTAATGACCACGGACTCCACGGTGCTGCAAAATGAACACTTGGGGGAATTTGAATTCAGTAAAAGTCTGGAATTAAAGAGTCTAATGATGACATGAAGCCATTGTCAATTATTGGAGAAAAACCTATCCGGTGCTTCGCGGAAGAGAAGCTGCTGTCCTTACTCAGTCTTTCTACGTGTGACTCCAGACTCTCAGCAATGTGATTGACTCTGAACTGCCCTCAGGCAATTAGGGATGAGCAATCAATGCTGGCTTAGCCAATGACCCCCGTATCTCATGAATGAATAAAATGAAACAAACCTTGAGAGTGCCGAGGGAGCATAATGTACTCCTACATGAGGAATTTCAGCAATGCGTACCACCTGCAAGCTCCACTGCAAAGACTGACCAAGGTTGCTTAGATGACCTCTACCACTTAAGAGGACAAGGGCAGCTGATGTGTGGAAACTCCACCACCTACAAGTTTGCCTCCTGACTTGTAACTATATTGACGTTCCTTCACTGTTAATTGATCATATCCTGGAAATCCCTTCCTAACAGCACTGAGTGTGACTTACTACAAAGGCCAACTCAACCAATTTTTCATAGAATCCCTACAATAAAAAAGAGGCCATTTGACCCATTGAATCTGCACAGAAACCTCTGGAAAGCATCCCATCCAGACCCAGATCCCTATTCTATTCCAATAACCTTGCATTTACCATGGCTAATCCACCTATCCTGCATATCCAAGGATGGTGGGGCAATGTAGCATGGCCAATCCACCTAACTTGCACATCATTGGACTGTGGGAGGAAACCAGAGCACTTGGCAGAAAGCCCCACAGTCACAGGGCAAAAGTGCAAACTCCACACTGACAGTCACCCAACACTGGAATTGAATCTGGATCCATCTCTGTGTGATGCAGCAGTGCAAACCAATGAGTTATTGTGTCACCCCAACCCATCCTAATGGGATACACTGAATCACTTCCTACAAAATTTAATAAATATCTCTTACTCCTACTGTCTCCTTCCACCTAACAAATCTCCTAACTCAGTTTATAATTTCCTCAATTTCATGAGTTTCAAGTTTAAATAACTGTCTCTTATGTGAAACCTATTCAAACATCATCTGGATATTCATTAAAACTATTCATTAACATTCCCTTTCTACTCCTCTAATTCATTTCTCAAACGTGCTAATTGTTTATTAGACCTGCCCTTTTGCAGGTCCATGTTGGTGTTCTCAAAACAGCTCAAATTTTTCAAGTGTTCGCTCAGTGTTTTGTTAAAGATTCCAATTAAGAGGACTGTAATTCCCCAGTTTGTTTTTCTCTCCGTTCAATAGAGGAGTCATCTATGGTCCATACAGCTGCCTGAATCTGAAGCTCTACTTTTCCTGTATTTCCGCCTCTCTACCTTGATTCCTTCATTTAAGACACTCATAAGTGTCCTAAATGGGTACTTTGCATCAGTGTACATCCAAGAAAAGGATATGGAAGGTAGTGAGATTTGTGCTCAGTGTGCTCAGCATTTTGAGATCAGGAAACTGGTAGTGTTGGGTGCCTTGAAGAGCGTTAAGGTGGATAAGTCCCCAGGGCCCAGTGGGATCTGCCAAAGGTTATTGAGAGAGGCAAGAGAGGAGATTGCTGGGGCCTTGACCAAGATCCTTGTATCCTTGCTAGCCACTGGAGAGGTCCCAGAGGATTTGCAATTAGCTAGTGTTGTTCCTTTGTTCAAGAAGGGGAATAGAGATAATCCAGGAAACTATAGATCAGTGAGTCTCTCATCAGTGTTTGGGAACCTATTGGAGAGAATTCTTCGGGATAAGATTTATGTGCATTTGGAGAAGTGTGGCCTAATTAGGTTCAGTGAGCATGGCTTTGTGTGGGACCAATCATATCTTACTAACTTCAATACATCTTTTGAGGAGGTGACAAAGGCGACTGTGGATGTTGTCGACATGGATTTTAGTAAGGCTTTCGACAAGGTAGGCTCATCCATAAGATTAAGCTGCATGGGATCCATGGTGACTTGGCCGTTTGGATTCAGAATTAACTTGCCCATAGAAGCATGTGGAAGCATGTTTTTCTGGCTGGACGTCTATGACTAATGGTGTTCCACAGAGATCAATACTGGGACCTCTGCTGTTTTGATGTATATAAATGGATGAAAACATAAATGGTGGTTTAGTACAAAAGTTGGTGGAATTGTGGATAGTGTTGAAGGTTGTCAAAGGATACAGAGGGATATAGATCAGTTGCAGATATGGGCGGAGAAATGGTAGATGAATTTTAATCCTGGTAAGTGTGAGGTGCTGCACTTTGGAAGATCAAACGGTAAGGAAAAGTATACAGTCAATGGCAAGATCCTGAACAGTATTGATATACAGAGGGATCTTGGGGTTCAAGTCCATGGCTCCCTGAAAGTGGCCACCCAAGTAGATTGGCTGATAAAGAAGGCATATGGCATGCTTGTCTTTGTTGATCGGGGAATTGAGTACAAGAGTTGGGATATCATGTTGCAGCTTTATAAGATTTTCGATATTGCCTTCAAGTCTGGTTGTTGCGTTACAGGAAGGATGTAGAGGCTGTGGAGAGGGTGCAGAAGAGGTTTACCAGGTTGCTGTCTGGATTAGCTGTAAGGAGAGACTAGAAAAACTCGGGTTGACTTCTCTAGAGCGTCAGAGGCTGAGTGGAGACTTGATAGAAGTCTATAAAATTATAAGATGCACAGATAGGTTATGGTCAGAGTTGAAATGTCTAAAACTTGGTGGCATTTATTTAAGATTAGGAGGGTAAGTTTAAAGGAGTTGTGAGGGGCAAGTTTTTTTACACAGCACGGTAGGAGTCTGGAACGTGCTGCCAGGGGTGATGATGGAGGCAGATACGATAGGGGCTTTTAAGAAACTTTTAGATAAGCACATGAATACACAAGAAATGGAAGGATATGGACAAGGGCAGGCAGAAGGGAGTAGTTTAATTTGACATGTTCAGCACAACAGCATGGGCTGAAGGACCAGTTCCTGTGTTGGATTGTTCTATGTTCATAAACTTTAACTCCTTGGCAAGTTTTTTGGTCAATCGATCTAATATCTCTACATGTGGCTCAGTTTCTTTACTTTGTGTTTTATTGTTCTTGTAAAGTGCCTTGTACAGTTTTATTATGTTAAAAGCACAATATAAATATAAATTGTTAAATTGCATTTGCAATTTTACAGACACAAAGTGCAATTCTTGAATTAAAAGAACTTAAGAGGCAGCACGGAGGCTCAGTGGTTAGCACTGTTGCCAGGGACCCGGGTTCGATTTCGGCCTCGGGCCACTATCTGTGTGGAGTTTGCACATTCTCCCCATGTCTGCATGGGTTTCCTCATGGGTGCTCTGTTTCCTGCCACAATCCAAAGATGTGCTAGTTAGGTGAATTGGCCATGCTAAATTGCTCATTGTTTAGGAGTGAATATAGGATAATAGGGTAGGGAAATGGGTTGGTGTGGACTTGTTGGGCTGAAGGGCCTGTTTCCACACTGTAGGGATTCTATTCTGAGATTGATGAAACTTGCTTTTTCCTCATCTATTTCCATGTGGAAGCCATCATCCCCTTGAAATCTGACATACTTTAATGTCATTAATTTTTCAGTGTCCAAGGTCCCAAGCGCTCCTTCCAGATGAAGCAGTGATTATTTGTATTCTTTCAGTCTAGTCTGGGTCCTGACTGATCAGAGTCAGTCTGCCTGGTTTAACATTCCTGGCTTTGTTTAAATTTTATCTGTCAGTTATGAATTGGTGCATTTTCAATGGCAGCACTACTATCGAATCAGAATCTGGTGGGCAATCTGCTTTCTCCTCCCATGCCGTGTAAATGTTGGGTTACTCCTTGAATTGGTATTTTTACAAATTTCCTTGATGAAGTATAATGTAAAATATGATATTTGACACATAATCTACATTAATTGCCTACAGCATGATTTCCAATGCATTGTAAAGACCATATACAGACTGCATGGCTGCTTTACAGAATGCGCAGTATTGGCATGACCCAAGTCACCTGCCATTTCAATATATCATCTTGCTCTTAAGCTCATGTTTCTATCCTGGGTCTGCTGCAGTTTTCCAATAAAGTCCAATGCAAGCTTGAGAAATAGATCCTCATTTTCTGTTTAGGTGCCTTAAAGCCTTTTGGACTCTGAATTCAACAACTTCAGACCATAACTTCTGACCTCCATTTTGATAATACGCTCACCGCCTTTGTATGCAACATGTTTTTTGCTTTGAGTTGACTGTATTCTGCTATTTACACCTAATTTGGATTAATGCTTTGTCACTTCACTACAGCCATTACCACTCCTCAATCTTTTGTTTCATGGCCCTTTTAATTTATAACCTCTAACCCTTTAACATGAGAGCAGGAGTAAGCCATTCAGCCTGTCCAATTTGCCCACCATTCAATACAGCCTTGATTGATTGAATATTTCCATGCCTTTTACTCACCCCCAATCTCCATTACCATCCTGTCAAAGATGATCAGAAACCTATCAATCTACACATTAAACATGCTCAAAGACTGAACTTCAACAGCCCTTTGTGATAGAGAATTCCAAAGGTTTATAACACTGAGTAAAAGAAATTCTCATCTTCGAACAAAGTGGCATCCCCTGATTTTTAAATTATGTCCTCTGATTCTAGACATCCTAACCAGGGAAACATCTTGCCTGCATCTACCCAGCCTTTTACGTATTTTGTAAGTTCCAATGAGATCAGCTGTCAGACCTGAATTTTCCAGCAATTACAGTTTTTGTTTCTGATCTGCAGCATCTGCTCATAAACTTTATAAAATCATAAGGAGTATGGATAAGGTGCATAGCAAAGGCCTTTTCCCTAGGGTAGGGGAGTTCAAAACCAGAGTGCATAGGTTTAAGGTTAAAAATCACACCACACAACACCAGATTATAGCCCAACAGGTTTATTTGGAAGTACAAGCTTGCAGAGTGTTGTACTTCCAAATAAACTTGGACTATAATCTGGCGTTGTGTGATTTTTAGGTTTGTCCACCCCAGTCCAACACCGGCACCTCCACATCAATGGTTTAAGATGAGAGGGGAAAGATTTGAAAGGGATCTGAGGGGCAACCTTTTCACACAGAGGGTGGTGGTAGATGGAATGAATTGCCAGGAGAAGTGGTAGAGGCAGGTATAGTTACTAGGTAAAAACAATGACTGCAGATGCTGGAAACCAGATTCTGGATTACAGTGGTGCTGGAACAGCACAGCAGTTCAGACAGCATCCAAGGAGCAGGAAAATCAACGTTTCAGGCAAAAGTCCTTCATCAGGAATACCTGCTCCTTTTCCTGCTCTTTGGATGCTGTCTGAACTGCTGTGTTTTTTCAGCACCACTCTAATCCAGAGCAGGTATAGTTACAACATGTAAAAGACATTTGGACAGTGCACAAATTGGAATGGTTTTAGAGGGATATGGGCCCGTTCTTCATAGGACAGTCCTGCTGTTCTGGGACAGCAATAGACATTCTGGAAGTCTATAGTAGCAAGAGTTGTCGCTGAGGAGAAATCCACAAAAGAAACAGATGAATGCATTGTTTCTGTGATTTGCCATTTTGGATAGACTTTTTTTTTCCAGCTGATAAAGGGCCATAAATAAAAACAGTGTCTAAAGTAAGTGATCATTCTAAAACTGAACTGCAAAAGTGAACTTCCTCTGACAGGTTTGATTGAGCTTTTTGAGGAACTGACTAGATCTGCAAATGAAGGTAGTTTAGTGGATGTTTTCTACATGAATTTTGATAAAGCTTTTGATAAGGTATTGTGTGGAAGACTGATCAAGAATGTAAGATCTCATGGGGCCCAGGGCACTTGGTAAATTTAATCCAAATTTGGTTTAGCAAATGGGGCTTTAGCAGGTAGATGCTTGATGACCAACATGAACACAGTGCGCCAAGATCCCTTTTTTCATTTTGTAAAACTCTGACTCCCTACATACACCACCTCTCCTGCCAAAATGAGACCATTTTTTGTCCTTAGAGCTTCTCCACCTCAATGTGATTTGGGTTTGGAGGTGAGATTTGAGTACAAGTATACTGTAGTCCGAAGTTGCCCAACATACAATAAGTGGCAGCCATAAGGTACTTTGAAGGTCTTCTCTTTGCCTGGTTACCTTTTAAATAACCTGGATTTGGAGTTATTATTTGTTCAATATGTTGTTTCAGGCATCAAAAGATTAAATGAGAAATTGAGGAACTCAGTCTCTCAGAATCAAGAATTTCAGAAGGCATTAGGATTATTTCCAATGTTACAAACTGGTGTTTTATTGTCTTTAGGTACTTCAGTCACTGCAACATATTGACGAAGGAAAATCTTTGACTTTCCAAATGAAGAAAGCAAATTTATTATTTTTCCACATGTTAAAATCTAAAATATTTAGCCTTGGCATAATCAGCTGCATGTGGAAATTCCATCTTGATTCACCTCAGGGAGTGCTGGGAGAACGCAGACATTGGGACTGGCTTTGCTGCTTTTTCCTTCTGTGAGGATCAGGTATCGGATTAGGAGACAGTGGGGGGAGTGGCTAGTTGTGATTAATAGCCCATGGCATGCAAGGCGGAGCCCGCACGAGCCATCTGGCCAAGATCTGGGAGTTGCTGTAGGGGAGATAACAGGAGAGGAAAGAGAGGGGCCAATCTGTGTCTGAAAGTCGAGCTGAAACAGGGATTATATACATTTCCTTGTCTTGGTTTATGGAGAGAAAGACGATGGTTTCACAGGTACACCATACAGTATTTTAAGAAGCCGTTGTCCGTAAATGTTTGTAGATAATGTGTGCTGAGCCATGTGGGCGAACTGTGCAATTTGTATTTGTACTGAATGAATCATTGCTTCTATTGTCTGCCGAGCTCTCTGTTCGTACTGCTGGTTATCAGGGAGGCTGGTTGCATTCCTTTTGCTTTCCATATCTTCGGCCGTCAAAACTCATAAAATACATCAAAGAGCAAAACCTTTTTTAAAATAAAAATTAAGTCTATCTCTGATCAGTTTACAGCAAACCAGAATCATTTTAACAGGGTAAGCTGAATGATACAGTAAAAATACACAGATGGTTCAGCAGTCTATTTATTTAAGGAACCTTTTCTCCTTGTCTGTATACTGCGGCCGTTGAGACAAAGCACAGGATTGTTAACCCTCTGCATGCTGAATCTGCTTCTCATGTTAATGAATGTATAGTCTATGCTGTGCATTTCGAGAAATCCTTTAAGTTATTAATAAATGTGGGCAACCTTAGCTTTTGTGTTGTATGCTCTGAATAAACCAAAAACAACCTTTCTATTAAGAATCAGTATCACTGCCCAGATCCTCCTCGGGGTCAAAAGATTAAATGTTGGCAGTTCCCATTTATATTTTTTGGGCACATAACAGCCAGTCGTCATTGAAGGGATTGCAGCATGTTGAAATAATTTAAGATTTTTTTGCAATTCTATGCTATTTTTTTCTGACCTCACACGCCTATCCAATTAGTGTGGATTTATATTTGAGCAAATGGGTGTAGGCCCTTTCCCTTCTGATCTTTAGCAAACACCAAAGGTATCGGCTTGGTATTGAAAAGCATATACACTGGTGCAATTTACGGTTAAAAATGTAAGAAGTTATTGAGCTCTTTGAGACATGCTTTGTTGCTTACATTCCTTGCAATTTCTGCAACAAATACACCACACAACTTATATAATTTCAGCAATCACACAAAGAAGCAAAAACGATGCTTTTTGCAGTCTTGGGAATGCTATTTAGGAGACATTTTTATCTAATACTTTCAGAGGAGTCTGCTGATAGAGTTTTAATGAAAGACAACATCAATTGCTGCAAAACACAGCCATCTTGATGCAAAGTGCCTCTATTACCAAAAAATATAATTTTGTCATGGTTTGACAGAAGAGGGATTGTAATGTAAAATAGTAAAATTCTAGCTGTAGCAAGAAATGTTTTTAAATTTCATGGAACTCCTTCTGATCCCATCAGCACAAGCACGAATTTTGGTTGAGCTGTTATTCAGTTTTATTTGTAATTCATGTCATATCTCATTTTAAAATCAGGTTACCAGTTGTTTAAACTGAAGAATGTAGTCGCTGGTTTAAATTTCATGCAAAACACAGTGACTTTTAATTCAGGGCCAGCACATTGAGCTTTTAAAAGATTATATACCATGAAGCCAATAATATTGTGGACTTACAGAAAATGCAGTGTACACTTAGTGTTGTCTCCTTGTCATGAGGTTTCCAAGTATCAAGCTTAAGAATGACAGGCAAAATGAAAGAAATCATCACATTGTCTACTCTTGCATGCTATTATTCAATCATCTTTGCTGGATATTGAACATAAGGGAAAGGAGCAGGAGTAGACCATAGGGCCCATCGAGCTTACTCTGCCATTAATACGATCATGGCTGATTATCTGCATTAATTCCACTTTCGCCCTCGTTCACCAAATCCCTTGATTCTCTGAAAGATCAAAATCTGTTTGTGTGCGCATGCAGCCTTGGACTGGGCAAAACCATCTTGGCTGCCTACTGTGAAATAGGAGAAAGTGAAGACTGCAGTTGCTGGAGATCAGAGTCGAGAGTGTGATGCTGGAAAAGCACAGCAGGTCAGAGGACCAGGAGAATTGATGTTTCGGGAAAGAGCCTTCCAATAGAAATGATGCTTGAGCTGAGGTGGTAGAGAGATAAATGGGAGGGGGTAGGGCTGGAGGAACGTAGCTGAGATTGTGATAGGTAGATGAAAGTGGGGGTAATGGTGATAGGTCGGAGAGAAGGGTGGAGCGGATAGGTGGGAAGGAAGATGGACAGGTCAAGAGGGTGGTGCCGAGTTGGAAGATTGGAACTGGGATAAGGTGGGGGGGGAGGAGAAATGAGGAAACTAGTGAAGTCCACTTTGATGCTGTGTGGTTGGAGGGTCCCAAAGTGGAAGATGAGGTGTTCTTCCTCCTGGTGTGATGTGGTTAGGGTGTGGCGATGGAGGAGGCACAGGACCTGCATGTTCTTGGTGGAATGGGAGGAGGAGTTGAAGTGTTCGGCGATGGGGTGGTGGGATTGGTTGCTGCAGAGTCCCAGAAATGTTCTTTGAAGTGTTCTGCAGGTAGGCGTCCTGTCTCCCCAGTGTAACGGTGACCACATTGGGGGCAACAGATACAGTAATGACATGTGTGGAAGTGCCGGTAAAACTCTGGATGTGGAAGGCTTCTTTGGTGCCTTGGACAAAGGTGAGGAGGGAAGTGTGGGCGCTGGGTTTGCAATTCCTACAGTGATAGGGAAGGTGCAGGAGGAGAGGGTGGGTTGGTGGAGGTGTGTGAACCTGACAAGGGATTCGCGTAGGGAATGGTCTTTACAGAAAGCGGATAGGGATGGGGAGGGAAATATATCTTTGGTGGTGGGGTCTGTTTGTAGGTGGCAGAAATGGTGAAGGATGATGCAATGTATACGGAGTTTGGTGAGATGGAAGGGGAGGACCAGTGGAGTTCTGTTCTTGTTGTGGTTGGAGAGGTGGGGTTCAAGGGCAGAGGTGCAGGAAGTGAATGAGATGCACTGGAGGGCATCATCAACCGTGTGGGAGGGGAAATTGCAGTCTTTGAAGAAGGAGGCCATCCTTCTGAGAAATAGCCTGCTAACACTGTTACCTGGAATGGACGTTTGGAACCTTCTTATACGCTACTGGCCATTGGATTATTAAACCTCTGCAAAATTCAGCCTTTCAGAGTAAAGAATTGGAAGGGAAATTGCTAATGAGGGAAGCACTGATTTCATTGGTACTGGAGCAACATGATACCTACATTCAAAGCAAATGTTAGGCATTTCTGCTACTTTTGAGCAGCCAGAACAGCATGGGTTATGTTGGATGATTAAAATCTTCTCATTGTAAAGGATGATTTTTGGAAATTATACAATTAAAGTTAATAGTTGCTTGTAATCTGCATGGCTGTGGCATTTGTTGTAGCAGGGGAAAGAGTCATTGGATGGTAGGGTTGAATGGTGCAACCATTCTTATTGTCAGATTTTCACAAAGCATTACAATGTTTCTCTCACCATCTCTAGATTCAGGAAAGTTGCCACTAGTAACCTACTTACTGCATATCATAACACAATTAGTTTATTGGTGAAATATTTTAATGAAGATATTGTGCTGAACTAAAATTAAATAATCCAGGAAGGCTGATGGCTCACTCAATTGATGCTCTAAGTATACCCAGTCCAACACCGGCATCTCCAAATCATGATGCTCTAACATACTGACTTGTTGGACTACATGAGAATTGTTTGTACTAAGAGTTTCCTAAGCACAGTAATGAGTTCCTAATCTGCCACCTTGCTAATTTAGAGAAAAGGAAGAAAAAGAAATTAGTGAGCCACTCTGATGCAACTCCTAGCAGTATACTCAAGAGCTGCAAAAAACATAAGATTAAGAGGTGGAAATCCTAATCAGTGTAAGCATGTTAGGCAATAAGTCACAATCCACCCCCTTCTCTCCCCCCAAAAAAAACTCTCTGCCTAACCCATGCAAATGGTCATACAGCCAGAAAATCTGTCGCAAGAGCTTGAACATAGCTCATGATTGGTTTGCTGGTGGAGTGGAGGTAAGATAAGTGATATATTGAATGAATCCGTTCCAACCATGCATGCTACCTATGTCAAAATAAATCCTGTCCTTCAAATTGCATGTAAGAGTATTCCAAAAAAAGGGATACTGAATACCAGTTAGAAAGTTTGGATCACTCCTCTTCCTCCTCCTCCCACCACCACTCCAACTATTTTCTCTTCCTACACAAACCTTATTAATGTCAATTGTGTTCCAGCTCTCAGTATTAATTCAAGTTGGAACCGAATTGGAACCTGGGGTCTTAACGTTTATGTGGATTTGTAGTACACATGTTAATATCTATCTACCAGGGCAGCCAATTGAAATCTGTTGCAGCCAAGGCTTTTTGGATTTTTAAAAGTCTTACCTAATCTTACTTTAATTGCAATCAACTGAATATTCTTAGTGTTTGTTTAAAATTAAGATTTTTGTCTATAAAGTGGATTTCATTAGTTTTTTCACCGCACACCTTTAGCCACTGTTATACACGATGGACAATGAGTACCCTGCAAAGTTCACTCTGCTGAGTTGTTAGCTGTGCCATGATTTATTCAGCCAATGTAGGTCTTTGCAAGGCGCACTCAATAATTTGCGGGCCTGGAAAATATTGTAACTGCATTCGGGTTTGTTTGGAGCTCTGGTGTTGACAATAGCAAACTTCGTTCATTTGAAACCGTCATTGCCTAAGACCAGCCTAGGAAAACCATACAGTGCCGCTGCAGTAATTTCAGTGTACTTGTTTTGAAATACTAATATATAGATTGTGAAAATGAAGCCAAAGATGGTTGAAAACTAATTGTGTTGCGATACTGAGATAACAACATATCATTTCCAGCAGAGCAAACCATTTTGCCTAACTGATGTCTACAAAAGTTTATATTCCTTTTTATATATAAACATCAGTTTACTTATCTATAAGTATTACATGGGCAAGTAAGTAATTAATACATGAAGCAACATCACACAAATGTCAATGAGGCAAATACAGGGTAAACAATGAATCTGATTTTGGTGGTAGAGGTCTTTTATTCATTCGTGGGGTATGGGTGTCGCTGGTTGGCCAGCACTTATTGCTGGTCCCTACTTTCCTTTGAGAAAGTGGTCGTGAGTTGCAGTCTGCATGTGCTGTAGGTAGACTCTCAATGCTGTTAGGGAGGAAATTCCAGGATTTTAACCCAGCAACACTGAAGAAACAGTGATATATTTTCAAATCTCAATGGTCAGTGGCTTGGAGGGGAACTTGCAGGAGGTGGTGTTCCCATGTATCTTCTGCCCCTGTCCTTCGAGATGGAAGTAGTCATGGGTTTGGAAGGTGCTATCTACAGATCTTTGGTAAATTTTTAGTCTGCACATTGAAAATAGTACACTTTACACATTGATACTGTTGGTGATGGAGCGAGTGCATGCTTATGGATGTAGTGCCAGTTAAGTGGGCTGCTTTGTCTTAGAGTGGAAAAGCACAGCCAGTCAGGTAGCATCTGAGGAGCAGTAGAGCCGACGTTTCGAGCATAAGCCTTTCATCGGGCATGTGTGGTGGGGGGGTGCCAGAGATATGCTAAGAGATAATTGGTGGTGGGGGGGTGCTGATGGTGATTGGTCGGATGGAGCGGATAGGTGGGAAAGAAGATGGACAGGTGGGACAGTTAAAGAGGGTGGTGCTGGAGTTGGAGGGTTGGATATGGAATAAGGTGGAGAGAGGGGTGATCAGGAAACTAGTGAAATTGATATTGATGGCATGTGGTTGGAGAGTCCCAAGGCAGAAGATGTGGTGTTCTTCCTGTAGGCGTAAGGTGGCTAGAACTTGGCGGTGGAGGAGGCCGAGGGCTTGCATTTGTTGGCACAGAGAGAGGGGGAGTTGAAGTGTTCAGCCACAGGGCAGTGAGGTTGATTGGTGTATGTATCCCAGAGATCTTCTGCGAAACATTCTGCAAGGTGGCGACCTGTCTCCCCAATGTAGAGGAGACCACATTGAGAGCAACGGACCCACTAGATGAGGTGTATGGAGGTACAGGAAAGTCTCTGTTAGATGTGGAAGGATCTTTTGGGGCCTTGGATAGAGGTGAAGGGGGAGTTGTGGGCACAGGTTTTACATCTCTGCGGTGGCACCTCCAAGCACCTCATCTACCGTATGTGATTTGATGTGATTTCCTTTACTTTGGGGAGACAGGATGCGAAATTGCAGAACATTTCAGAGAACATCTCTGGGACACATGCATCAATCAACCCCACCGACCTGTGGCTGAACACTTCAATACCCCCTCCCCCTCTGCCAAGGACATATAAGCCCTGGACTGCCTCCTCCGCCAAATTCTAGCCATCTGACGCCTGGAGGAAGAACGCCTCATCTTCTGCCTGGACACCCTCCAACCACATGGGATCAATGTGGATTTCACCAGTTTCCTGATCTGCCCTCCCCCAGATCCAACCTTATCCCAGATCCAACCTTCCCACTCGGCACTATCCTACCTGTCCATCTTCCTTCCCACCTATCTGCTCCACCCTCCTCTCTGACCTATCACCTTCACCCCCATCTCCATCCACCTATCACATTCTCAGCTACCTTCCCCTGAGTCCCACCCCCTCTCATTTATCTCTGTATTCTTGGGCCACCCCCTCATTTCTGATGAAGAGCTTATGCTCAGAGCGTTGACTCTCCTGCTCCTCAGATGCTGCCTGACTGGCTGTGCTTTTCCAGCATCACACTCTTCAAGGCTGTCAGGAGTACTTGTTGCAGTACTCCTTTGTCTGACCTGCTATTGTAGCTACTGTTATTATGAGGCGAGTCCAGATGAGTTTCTGCTCAATGGTAACCTGGAGGATGTCGTTAGTGGGGATCTAGTGATGGTAACACCATTGAATGTCAAGGGACAGTGATTAGATTATCTTTTATTGGAGATTGTCATTGTCATTGCCTGCCACTTTTCAGTCCAAGCCTGGATATTGTCAGGATCTTGTTACATTTGAGCATGGATTCCTTCTGAGAGAGTCCTTCTCAAGGTTGAATAGTGCTGAACATTGTTCAATCTTCAGCAAACACCCCTACTTCTGACGTTATGATGGTTATTGAAGCAACTGAAAATGGTTGGGTTCAGGACGCTACAGTGAGAATTATTACAGAGAAGGCTGCCCTCCGCCTCCAGTAACCACAAGTATCTATCTATGTGACATCTATGACTCCAACCAATACAGGATTCTTTCCCTCATTCCCATTGATTCCAGTTTTTCTAGAACACCTTGATACCCCAATTGGTCAAATGTGTTAGTGCTTTTCCCCATGTTTCAAACAAGGCTGTAACGATATTAGTAGCTGAGTGGCCCTGATGGAACTCAAACTGGGTGTCAGTGAGTAGGTCATCGCAGACCAAGTGCTGTTAGTTGATAGTACTGTTGATGGCACCTTCTGTTATTTTTCTACTGATTGAGAGTACACAGATGGCGCAGTAGTTGGTCAGGTTGAGTTTGTCCTGCTTTTTTGTGTCCAGGACATACCTGAGCAATTTTCCACATTGTTGGATAGATGTCAGTGTTGTACATGTACTGGAGGGGTTGTCTAAGGGAGTGGTGTGTTCTGGAGCACAACTGGATGTGGCAAGACTGCAGAAGTTAGGTCTGTCTGTCACTTGCTGCTTTTGCTGTTGGACATGCAACTAGTTCTGTTTGGTAGCTTCACCAGGTTAACAACACCAGTTTTGAACAATAAAGGAGTTAAGGGTTATGATGAGCAGGCGGGTAAATGGAGCTGAGTCCATGAGAAGGATCAGCCATGATCTTATTATAGCATAGCAGCTTCAAAGGGCCAAATGGCCTCCTCCAGCTCCTGGTTCTTACGTACTTCTGTTCTTATCTTTTTTTTTAAGGTGTGCCCTATTGCTGATTGTGACATACCCTCCTGCACTCTTCATTGAACCAGGGTCATTACCTTGGCTTGATGGTAACGTTTGATTGGGGGATATATTGAGACATCATATTGCAGATTGTGTTGGAGTACACTTCTGTTGGTAGCCCACAGCGTCACATGGATGCCCAGCCTTGAGTTGCTAGGTCTGTTCAAAGTTTGTCCCATTTAGCACGGTGATGGTACCACACAAGGAGAGTGAAGGCTTCACGCATTCTGACACTGTTATGGGCAGATGCGTCTGCAGGCAGCAGATTGGTAAGGATGAGGTTGCATATATATTTCCCTCTTATTGGTTCCCTCACCACCTGCCACAGACCCAGTCTAGCAGCTGTGTTCTTTAGGACCTGACTAGCTTGATCAGTAGTGCTGCTGTTGAATTATTCTTGATGGTGGACATTGAAGTCCCCCACCCAGAGTGCATTTTGCACTCTTGCCACCCTCAGTGCTTCCTCCAAGTGTTGCTCAACATGGAAGAATACTGATTCACCAGCTGAGGGAGGACAGTAGGTGGTAATCAGCAGCAGGTTTCCTTGCCCATGTTTAACCTGAAGCCATGAGACTTCATGGGGTCCACAGTCAATGTTGAAAATTCCCAGGGTAGTTCGCTCTTGATGGTATACCACCGTTCTGCCATCTCTGCTGGACCTGTCCTGATGTTGGGATGGGACATATCCAGGGAAGGTGATGGTGGTATCTGGGGCATTGTCTATAAGGTACAATTCTGAGTATGACGATGTAGGCTATTGCTTGACTAATCTGTGAGACGGCTTTCCTGATTTTGGTACTAGGCCCCAGATGTTCGGAAGAAGACTTTGCAGGGTTGACAGGGCTGTTATTGCAATGTTGTTTCTGGTGCCTAGGTCGATGCCAAGTTTCTGTCCAGTTGAATTTGGTGGCGCTGGCACAAGATGTGGTGTTTGGGCTCCTGAGCTTGTCCACTTCAGGCCAACGGCATCCTTTTCTCTCTCCTCTTTTCACCTTTTGTGTTTTCTTTTCATTTTTGATACAAGCAGTGTAGTGGCTGCAGCATTGGTAGCGTGGATTGGGACTCTCGGCAACAGAAGGCCTAGAGCCTGGACTCTTGGTGTGGCATCAGCTGTGGTGGTGTTGATGCCCAGTGTGGGAACTTCTGGTGGTGGTGGGCCCAGAACAGGGATTCTTGGTGGTGTCAGTGAGGAGGTGGCGGTAGCAGGAGCAGCGGAGTTGGGGTCTCTTGGGGCACTTAGGAGATATGTGAGGACTACAGTTGCTGGCAAGTCAGAGTTGATAAAGTGTGGCACTGGAAAAAAGCACAGCAGGTCAGAACTGTTTGAAGGGTCCTGCCCAAAACAATGTCAACTCTCCTGCTCCTCAGATGCTGCCTGACCTCCTGTGCTTTTTCCAGTGCCACACTTTATTGACTCTCCTGAGTCATCAGTCTTTCCTTTGCAGTACCCAGAGTGGGGACTCCTTAAACGCTTTGCAGAGACTTTGCAGAAGCTGTGGAGCCTTAAGACCCCAATTTGAACAAAAGATTAAAGTAACTATTCAAGTAACTTATTTTTTGTAGCTCAAAATGGCACCAGATTATGGTGACAACACTTTCCACTGTCTTCCTAGACATACGCAACAACTAAATTATTTATTTGTTCATCCATTCATTTTTTTCTTGAGACTTTGCAGCAATTGATACAACTGAGTGGCTTGCTAAGCCATTTCAGGGGGCAGTCAACCACATTGCCATCGGCCTGGAATCATTAATAGGCCAGACCAGATGAGGTTGGCAGATTTCCTTCCCTCAACGATATTTGTAAATGTGATGGGTTTTTCTGACAATCAATAATGGTTACATAGTCATTATTGATTTCCATAAATGATTTTCAGGATTTACCTGAGCAACTGGAACAGCTATATGGAGCCTTCTAATGACCTTGTTAAAGGACAGCAGCCTTGACAATGTGGCATCCTCCCATACTATAGGGTTAGTCGAGATTATGGCTGGCACGTGAACAAAACCTTCTAATTGATATGAGACAACAAAAAGATAGGTATTGAAATGCAATTAATATGAAACATTGAAATGATATGTTGTTAATAATATGGCAAATTATGCATTCTGTTTATTTACAAGCCTCCCAAGAAAATTAGTAACTGAACATAGGACTGCTGATCTTGTCATGAGAATAATACAACATCGAAGAAGCCCATGATGCCATGCTGGCTGTTTGAAAGAGCTATAAATTAGTCCCATTTGAACCCTTGACCTGGTCCCTATGCAGCTTCAGTTTGAATACCATGTAATCCTGGTTGTTGAAGTATTGGAGGAATGGTGCGGTATTGAGGTATTGTTGTGATAGAAACATGAAGAGTAATTGAACTTTTTTACAAATTTGTGCCACATTTCGTCTGTGAATAAAATTCCTATGAATTAGAGATTCATAGAGAGCTGAAACTGCGTTTCGAGCAGGCCATTGGGAACTTCAGGAGATGGTGCCATCTCTTCATAATTTACCAGGCAAATTCAGCTCTTGAAATGAAAGCCATTGCATAAGTGAGGATTTTAAGTATTGTTGTTTCAAGTAGGTTATTGCTGTGGATCACTCCCAGCCAGTGGGGTGGTAGGTTAATCCACAGCTGTGTCAAAAAGAAATACTTAAAAATCAAGTGATTGCAGGGTTAGGCGGAAAAGATCAGGGAAGTTGGATGACTGCTGTATAGCCTCCTCCAGTACTGCAACATTCTATGATTCTAATTCATTTGCAAAAGATGCAGTTCAAATGAACAGTGGGAGCTTGAATAATTTGGCTATCCGTGTAAGGTGTTATGTCTCACTTCACTTGCCATTTTGAAGAGCAATGATGATTAGAGCAGCCCAGGATAGGTTCCAGCAGTGATTCAAGATGGTCTCTCAATGATCATTGATCCTTGGAAAGTACATTGTGTCATTATATTAATTTCCTGATTATTAGATGAAGTTGATCTTCACGAAGGAATGGTTTGAAAACATCGCTTGGGAAGAAAGGAAGAACTGCTCATTGTTTCAATAGGGTACATTCAGACAGTAAGATTAAAACAGTAAGACAGAAGTTGGATTATCAATAAACCAAGCTAAGAGAGAAATCTTCCCATGTAATGAAATTTAGTGAAATTGAGCTGGGAAGCTAACTTGCCACCTAGCCAGTCAGGCTTCCATGCGATTCTAGTCTTTCTTTGGATACATGGATCTTAATGTCTTCAGGGCAGCTGGGAGTGGACAGTAGCACTGATTTGACACTGTCTTGTGATTATCACCAACTTGCCAAAAATAAATACGTTTAAAAATGATAACATGCCTTGATTTGATTTACATTTTTGTATTTTCAGTTTGCAAATGAGTAGAAAGAATTGTCGATTTCTTTATGCGAAGGGTCCATGAATGTGAAAAGCTAGCATTATAATCAAATGCTTTAGAGACAGTTCTGCTCAAAGAAAAATTGAACACATGTCGATGGCAACATCACTCAAATGGCAAGAAGTAGATTAGGTTTTGTTTTTCTTTTGAGGCTAAATTCGAGCAGTACTTGAATGACGTTCCTTCATAAAAATGAGCTGTTTATGTTTCAGGATTTTCAACTTTGGCCACTCCGCCCCTTTGTAGATCTGACCCAATGTTGACTTGTTTGAACACAGTTCTCTCATAGTTTGTTGCTGTTTACACACCATTTCCAACACAGAAGTTTAACCTGTTCCTTACCAATTTTTCTTTTCCTTTGGTAGATTGAAATGGTAGGAAAGAAAACAAAATATGGCATTTAAAGTTTCTAGAAACATTTCATGAATTCGTGAATTTGAAATTCATGAATTTTGAGCATAGTTCCAAGTTCTCAATGAACAGTTATCAAATAAATTACTATAATCTTGCACCTATGTCACCTATTAACTTCAAATTAAAGAACCTAAAACGTGGGCAGTCTATAATTTGAACTTCTGAGATAGAGCTGTCACTTTCTTACATCAGTCACAAACTGGTTTGTAAAAAGAAGTCGCAGCCTCTGGGGTGCTAATGGAGGGGCGGTGGTGTGGAATTAGTGAGCAAGAAAAATTTCAGTTCTATTCAAATTATGCTGCTTTTCTGATTACAATTAACAGTTCGATTCTGGACGGTTCCATTTTCCTGTCCTAGTAGCACATGTAGCAACAAAAGGTCCTGGCTCTCAGGTGAAGAAAGTAGGATAATTGTGTCATTTTTTTAAAAAAAGTGGTAAAAATGATTGAATATTTACAGTCCTTTTATTAAAAAGGGGCTTTTCAGTTTTAGATCATGGTTGGACATTTGTTTCAGAAAAAACATCTCACAGATGTGTGTAGCAGCAACATTAACTCCCAGTGGAATAAATGCATCTCAGACTACTTACTCATGTCTGAATACAATATCATTCAGGCTTCGTCTGAGCCTCTGGGATGCTGGAATCAATTAGATAAATACAAATGGTGCTGAGGATAGATCCAGATTGAGAATGGAAAGATTTATAGCTGTTTTCCCCTTTGCATCCAGTTGGAATAGACCCTTCCAGTTGCTCTGTTAGTTTAGTACTGTGAAAGAAGTCATCATTGTTTAGCAGCACCAAAGCTTGTATTTACTGAATGCGTGGCTTGGATGCTATCCTGTCATTATCTGAGAAAGTCGGATCCAATTTCTATTTAGATTCTCCTACACTGTTTCAGAAATTGTTCATTAGCATCTATAGTTGATTAAAATTTCTCAAATGTGGGTGACCAAGTAGTGCAAGCATTTTTGCAAAGCGCTGCTGAGGAGCTTTGTTCAAATTGCAGTCATCCCTATTATTGACTCCTTGCCTTCCCCTTGACGAAGAATGGTTAACATTGGCAGGATTGCGTTGACAGCAGCGCGAAGCAAATCTGCAGTTCTGTTCTTCTCCCATCCAGACTTGGACTAATGGAGTGAAATTTAGGTTATTCTCATCTGCATTATTAGCTATACATATTTTAGATGGAAGTTTTTTTTACATGCAAAGGGCATTTATTTATAAAATAAACATTTTCATTTGAAGAATCAGAATTGAATTGAATTGTAATTGTTTGGTTGGTGAGAACAAAAGTCATTGCAGTCTCATTCTTCATTAAATTGTCTTAATGGTTAAAATTCACGACCATAGTTGCTGCTTGTAAGCTCGAAGTTGCAATTTAATGTGGTTATGCAGCATAACTGAGTCACAAGATGAGATACTGTGCAGAATGAAGTAGGTACAAGCAGTGCAAACACATTTCAGTTGGCATTTTCATAGTTTATGCTTTAAATATCTGATAGCTTCCTGCAAGAAAATTGATACCAATGTTTGGAGAAATGTTTGAGATTTATGACAACACAGAATGGGGTGGGGGGAATCTCAGCCCAATTTAAAAGGCTAGGACTGTTAGAGTCAAATACATCAAAATCTAATTTAGGCAGTCATTATGTCTGACTATACATTTGAAGAAGACCTTGAATGCTGTTTGCTGAAAATAAGCTGCTATTGGAAGTGAAATGTTTCCATTTCGGTCTGTCAAATTTTAACCAAAATAATAGCGTCCTCAAACTTTGAGGTTGAACTGCACATTCAGATTGGATGAGAAGACTAATAAAGCATGAACTGCATTAGTCTGGATAATGGGGCAACATGCATAAAACTGAACTGGAGTCTCATAGCATGGTCTGTTGATACATGTGTTCCAGAGTAAGGAAAATAAAATTTTTTGAATTCTGGTTTTCTCTTATAAGACTATAAATTAAGTAGGCCAATGCATTATGTAATGCATCACTGAACCACACTACCAGGTTCCAAATTTGATTCCTTGTTTCCGGTGAGTTCAGAGGTGTTGTAATTGACCTTGTATTCCTTGATCTCTCCTGAGCTCTGTCAGCAACTTGGAATGGAATGAATGAGTCAGATTTGAACTAGAATATTATTAGTTTTTAGCTGTAATGCACTACACCATCAAGCTGATTACTGGTCAGTGCTGTGTAGGTTAATATGTTAAGGGCAGCTACTTAAGCAAAGTATTCACCTACTGCTCTCAGTACCTTAGTTTGGTTAAATAGGACATAAATGATGGGTTCTCTCAGTAGATTGTATGTTTGTGTTTTTGTGGACCACCTTTTACCAATGTTTGTAAGAAAATACTTTCTTCCAGGTAGAAAAATCTTGAAAACAAGATTGTTTGATTGCTGCCACAACTCATTACATTTCAGTGTAACCTTGGCAGAGGACTGGCAGCAGCTCTTTCGGTAATCTCCTTCGGTCTGATAGTGAGCGGGATTCTTAAAAGGGTGACTTGAGTAAAAGATATTTTTAAAATTGCCAGCAATAATGAGACTTTCAAGACTAAGGAAGCAGGATGCAGGCCTTTTCTCAACCTAGTAGTGTTTTGAATATAAAACTGAATGTATCAGATGAATGTGTCCCTCTCTATTTTCTTTCCACCACCCCCTCTTCTGGTTTCCAAGTGTTGATATTGAAATGGATTATTTAGGAACTGTCAATTCCCAAAAAATTGTTTACTTGGATAAGTTTAATGCACTTTGTTCCTGGAAGTATTTTTTCTTACACTTAAGATTATCATGGTAGTTTGGTTGCAAAAGCATTGTCTATCTGTTACCACTCTCAAAGCAGTAATGTGCTGTAAAATGATATGGGTAATGAAATCTGAAATCCTAATTAGGAGGGAAAGGTGGATCATATCACAATGGACAGTAATATTAATGAAATAGAAACAGCCTCTAAAATATAGTTAGAGCAAAGATTGCTGAAAGCTTTAAGATTAATTTTTGCATGGATTTAGTGTGTTAATAATGAGGGCGCCAGACATCTTGGAAGTGAATTGGCTGTAGCAGTGGAAAGTTCTGCATGACGCATACTGAAATGTGTTTTTCATTAGTGACTGCCTTTGGCAAATGCTGTGAATTTCTTTACCATTGCTTCTGGAGCTCTTTATGCAGTTAACTCTTGTCTGTACTAATTTTTTTTTGTTTTCCCTTTTGTGATCTTTAAGTATCAGTTATTTTTTGTAATTTCTTGAGAAAAGCTTACAGAAATGATCAAATAAAAACCCAGTACCAAATGCCATTAAGGTGCCTAACTTTCATTTGGTTGTCAGATGGAATGTCTCATGGAAATGGAAAGCAATTCTGAGAAGGAGATTGCCACAAAGCACGGTTCAAAGCAAAAGATGACGTTTTGTGTACTGTAGAGAACCTGACAAAATATCCCACATACCTATTTTTCATTTCTCTGTTTCACCCCATCCCATAACTTGTGAGGAAGAAACACTATGATAAGAATGAATAACAAAATAAAAGTTAGTTGCCGTAGTCCTACCAAATCATAGCACTACTGCCTGTCAGAGAGACAAGTGGCGGTGGTTTAACCGGAGGGTCAGTACACCTGAGACGATGGGAGAGGTTGAGAAAGAGGGTCCTTTATGGTAATCTCAGCCAATGTGGAAAATGAACCCATGCTGTTGGTGTCACTGTGCATTGCAGGCCCTCTGTCCAACCAACTGACCTAACCAACCCCAGTACAAAGTATGGAGTATTGGGTACATCAACCCCATTATGATGGTAATCAAATTATGAGCTTCTATATTTTGTGACTAAAATTTGCTGAACACCCATGATTAACAGGAAAATGTTCTGCCTGTGCACTGCTGAGCTATTTAGAAACCCACTTAAGGTTTGGCACCTGGTCTATACTGAATCAGTAAATTGAAACTGGCTGCAGAGATGGGCACAATTGATTTCAGAGCCTTGGACTCTACAGAATTCTAAAGTCTCGCTCCTGACAAAAATGAACTGTACAATGTAAAATCATTTTCTGCATTATCTTCAATTTAAGTGAGATCTGAAAAACAGAATTAAACACAATTGTTTCTATTATTGTTAGAATTTTCTTTTAAGACTGTTTCAAGGACTCTTTCCATTATATCGATGGTAAAAGAAGCAACACTAAAATGACCTTCATGCAGCACACTCCTACGTTTATATTGTAATAGATAAATAGACTGCAATTTTCTAAGTCTGTTTCCGACAAATAACAATAATGCAAATGACGATGTAAAAATGATTTGAAATATTTCTGAAAATTAAAATATTTAAAATGGTTAATTTGAAGTCTTAACATTGAACTAGCTCTATATATCAATGTGCTTGATGTCATGGTGCTGGTTTGAGTTGAGGTGCAAGCACACTGGCTCAATTAGGGATGGGCAATAGGTGCTGGCCAGCCAGAGGCACCTGTGTCCCACAAGTCAATTAAAAAAAATTAACAGTCCAGAGAGGGATTGGGTATTCCAAAACACAAGGCACACAGTAAACAGGAGATTGTGGTTTATAGCGATTAAACTGTTTGATTTCAGGAATACCATTAATGATCATAAGCCCTTGTTGACAGCAGCATTTGTATAAGGACACGGTGTTTTTACATTTCGGTAGGATGTTGAGAAAATTGCAGGTGAATACTCTCTCTTTCCATCTAAAGTGATGACTCACTGAAACCCAAAATTTTAGTTTAGATGCAGAGTGGGATGAGGTTGTGTGTCATTTTTACTGAATCCTAAGTAGAAATTGACATGCACTTACATAATACTTGATCTTTAATTTAAGATACTACATCATATTCAGAAGCAATGAATTACTGTTGTAGTGCACTAAGATGTCATTGAATTACACATATCGTGTTCCTGAAAAATCATAAATTATACTTACCCACTTGATGAGTTTTGGTGTTGGTTGAAGACAAAAGCAGAAAAGCTAAAGTGAATCTGTAAAAACACTGGTTAAGCCTCATCCAGATTGGTCTGGATTACCACCCCCCCACCCCCCACAGTCTGCAGGAAATTGAGAAGTTTTTAAGGAGATCTTGGCTATCTGTAAGAATGATAGGATTGTATTGATTGGTGATTTTAATTTGCAGTAGTAGACTGGGGCTGCCACTGTGTTAATGAAGAGGAATATAAATGTGTACAAAAACATTTTCTTATTCAGTATGTGGATGTTCCGACAAGAGAAGGAGCAAAGCTTGACCTTCTATTGGGAAATAAGGCAGGGCAAGTGACTGAGGTGTCAGTAGGGAAGCGCTTTGGGGCCAATGATCATAATTCTGTTAGTTTTAAACATAGTTATGGAAAAGGACAGACCTGATCTAAAAGCTCAAGTTCTAAATTGGAGGAAGGCCAATTTTGACGGTATTGGGCAAGAACTTTCAAAAGTTGATGGGGGAGGCTATTCACAGGTAAAAGGACAGTTGGAAAGTGGGAGGCCTTCAAAAATGAGATAATAAGAGTCCACTGGCAGTATATTCCTGTTAGGGTGAAGGGAATGCTGGATGACTAGAAAAACTGAGGCTCTGGTCAAGACAAAGAAGGAGGTATATGGCAGGCAAGTTTAGTTGGGATCGAGTGAATCCCTTGAGGAGCATAAAGGCAAGAGGAGTAATCTTGATGGAAATCAGGAGGGCAGAAAGGTGACCTGAGAGAGCTTTTGGCAAATAGAGTTAAGGAGAATCCAAAGAGATTCTACCCAAATAAATTAAGGGCAAAAGGGTAACTATAGAGAGAATAGGGCCCATGATTGATCAACAAGGCTCTCTCTCTGTGAAACTGCAGGAAATGGATGAGAAGCGAAATGAATATTTTGCGTCAGTATTTATTGTGGAGAAGGATATGGAAGCTAGAGAACTTAGAGAAATAAATGGTGATATTTTGACAAGTGTCCATATTATAGAGGAGACATTGCTGGATGCCTTAAAGTGCACAAAGATGGATAAATCCCCGGGACCTGATCAGATGTATCCCAGATGCAGAAGTGATTGCTGAGCCCCATGCTGAGGTATTAGTATCATCGATATCCATGGCTGAGGTGCTAGAAGACCGGAGGCTGGCTAATTAGAGTCATAGAAATATACAGCATGGAAACAGACCCTTTGGTCGAACTCATCCATGCCAACCAGATATTCCAACCCAATTTAGTCCCACCTGCCAGCACCCGGCCCATATCCCTCCAAACCCTTGCTATTCGTCTCCCCATCCAACTGCCTCTTAAATGTTGCAATTGTACCAGCCTCCATCACTTCCTCTGGCAGCTCATTCCATACACGTACCACCCTCTGTGTGAAAACGTTGCCATGTAGGTCTCTTTTATATCTTTCCCCTCTCACCCTAAACCTATGTCCTCTAGTTCTGGACTCCCCCACCCCGACTCCCCTATTTATCCTATCCATGCCCCTCATAATTTTGTAAACCTCTATAAGGTCACCCCTCAGCCTCCGACGCTCCAGGGAAAACAGCCCCAGCCTGTTCAGCCTCTCCCTGTACTCAGATCCTCCAACCCTGGCAACATCCTTGTAAATCTTTTCTGAACCCTTTCAAGTTTCACAACATCTTTCTGATAGGAAGGAGACCAGAATTGCACGCAATATTCCAACAGTGGCCTAACCAATTGGTGCCATTATTTAAGAAAGGTGGTGAGGAATTATAGACTGGTGAGTCAGTGGTGGGTAAGTTGTTTAGAGGGGTTCTCAGGGACAGGATTTACATGTACAGTAGTTCTCCCGTACCTGTAGGGGATACGTTCTACAACCTATCGCGGATAGGAGCGAACCTAATCATTTAAATGGGAAATGTATCCTTCTAGCAGCATCCTGGTTTTGGAAGGTTCCCCATAATAGTTTGGGTCGCGGAAAGCCATGGGTAAATGAAACATGGGAAACTATTCTTCGGATACGAGGATCGCCCTATATTTGGAAAGGCAAGGATTGATGAAAGATGGTCAACGTGGTTTTGTGTGTGGGAAATTGTATCTCACTAACTTGATTGCGTTTTTTGAAGAAGGGACAAAGATTGGTGACAACAGAGTGTTGTGTATATGGATTTCAGTAAGGAATTCAAGATTCCTCCCGGTAGACTGGTTAGCAAGGTTAGGTCGTATGGTATCCAGAGACATGCTAGCTATGTGGATACAAAGTTTACTTGAAAGTAGGAGAGACAGGGTGGTGGTGGAGGGTTGTTTTTTGACTGGAGGCCTGTGACCAGTGCTGTCCCCTGCTTTTCATCATTTATAGAAATGATTTGGATGTAAGTATAGGAGGAATGGTTAGTAAGTTTGCAGATGACACCAAAATTGATGGTGTAGTAGACAGTGAAGGTGATTATTTCAGATTATAAAGAAACCTTGATTAGATGAGCTGAGGAGTGGCAGATGGAGTTTAGTTTACATAAATGTGAGGTGTTGCATTTTGATAAAACAAATCAGGGCAAGGTATACACACTTAATGGGAGGATTACCGAGCAAATAGACCTTAGAGTGCAGGTTCATAGTTCCTTGAATGTGGAGTCACAGGTATATAGAGTAGCGAGGAAGACGTTTAGTACGCTTGTCTTTATTGATTAGTGCATTGCCTATTGGAGTTGGAGGTCATGTTGCAGCTGCACGAGACATTGGTTAGGCCACTTTTGGGATATTGTATTCAGTTCTGGTCTCCCTGCTATAGGAAAGCTATTGTGAAACTTGAAAGGGTTCAGAGAAGACTTAGAAGGATGTTGCCAGGGTTGGAGAATTTGAGCCACAGGGAGGGGTTGCATAGGCTGGGCCTATTTTCCCTGGAGCATTGGAGGCTGAGGGGTGACTTTATAGAGGTTTATAAAATCATGTGGAGCATGGATTAGGTGAATTGCCAAGGACTTTTTCCCAGGGTAGAGCCGTTGAAAACTAGAAGGCATAGATTTAAGCAAAGAGGGGAAAGATTTAAAGGGATGTAGGGGGTAACTTTTTCACACACAAAGTGTTGCATGTATGGAATGAGCTGCCAGAGGAAGTGGTGCAGGCTGATACAATTAGAACATTTAAAAGGTATCTGGATGGGTATATGAATAGGAAGGGTTTAGAGAGATATGCACCAAGTGCTGGTAAATAGGACTGGGTTCATTTAGAATGCCTGGTCAGCATGTACGGGTTGGACTGAAGAGTCTGTTTCCGTGCTGTACACCTCTGACTTTATGCTCGCATTTAGTGCTGTGCTTTAGGAAAGATGTTACAACTCTCGTAAAGATGCAGGGAAAGATTTAGAAGAATGGCTCCAGGGATGGAGGATTTAAGTTATGTGGATAAATTGAGGAAGTTGAGGCTATTTTCAGCAAAGAGAAGTTTGATAAGATATTTGATAGACCTGCACAAAATCATGAGGGGTCTGGACAAAGTAATCGGAAAGAAACTGTTTCCAATAGTGGAAAGGTTGATAACTAGGGGATCAATCCAAGTTAATTGGCAAAAGAACCAGAAGTAAATAAGGGAAAAGTTCTTCGATAGCAAGTGTTTAGTATCTGGAATGCAGGACCTGAGAGTGTAATGGAGGCAGGTTCTGTAATGATTTCATTGAAGAATTAAATATTATAGTTATCTAAAGAGAAAATTTGCAGATCTATACGTGTAAAAAGGTAGGGAAAGGGCAACCAGCTGAATCCCTCTTACGGAAAGGGCTGTAAACACAACCTGAAAAGCCTCCTTATGTGCTCTAACTAGTTTGTGAAGCTTCCACATCCTTCCTATAATGTCTAAATGTGGCTGCACCAGAGTTTTGTACAGCTGCAGCATGACCTCATAGCTCTGAAACTCAATCTCTATCAAGAAAAGCTAACACACCGTATGCTGCCTTAATAACCCAAAAAGGTTTGGATCCAGTGACCGTTGTTTAAGAAGGGTGGTAAGGACAAGCCAGGGAACTATAGACCGGTGAGCCTGACTTCAGTGATGGGCAAGTTTTTGGAGGGAATCCTGAGGGACAGGATGTACATGTATTTGGAAACATAAGGACCAATTAGGGATAGTCAACATGGCTTTGTGCGTGGGAAATCATGTCTCTCAAACTTAATTGTGTTTTTTTGAAGAAGTAACAAAGAGGATTGATGAGGGCAGAGCGGTAGATGTGATCTATATGGCCTTCAGTAAGGCGTTCGACAAGGTTCCCCATGGGAGACTGATTAGCAAGGTTAGATCTCACGGAATACAGGGAGAACTCGCCATTTGGATAAAGAACTGGCTCGAAGGTAGAAGACAGAGGGTGGTGGTGGAGGGTTTTTTTCAGACTGGAGGCCTGTGACCAGTGGAGTGCCACTAGGATCAGTGCTGGGTCCTCTACCTTTTGTCATTTACATAAATGATTTGGATGCGAGCATAAGAGGTACAGTTAGTAAGTTTGCAGATGTCACCAAAATTGGAGGTATAGTGAAGAGGGTTACCTCAGATTACAACAGGATCTTGACCAGATGGGCCAATGGGCTGAGAAGTGGCAGATGGAGTTTAATTCAAATAAATGCAAGGTGCTGCATTTTGGGAAAGCAAATTTTAGCAGGACTTGTACACTTAATGGTAAGGTCCTAGAGAGTGTTGCTGAACAAAGAGACCTTGGAGTGCAGGTTCATAGCTCCTTGAAAGTGGAGTCGCAGGTAGATAGGATAGTGACGAAGGCATTTGGTATGCTTTCCTTTATTGGTCAGAGTATTGAGTACAGGAATTGGGAGGTCATGTTGCGGCTCTACTGGACATTGGTTAGGCCACTGTTGGAATATTGCCTGCAATTCTGGTCTCCTTCCTATCAGAAAGATGTTGTGAAACTTGAAAGGGTTCAGAAAGGATTTACAAGGATGTTGCCAGGGTTGGAGGATCTGAGCTATGGGGAGAGGCTGAACAGGCTGGGGCTGTTTTTCCCTGGAGCGTCGGAGGCTGAGGGGTGACCTTATAGAAGTTTATAAAATCATGAGGGGCATGGATAGGGTAAATAGGCAAAGTCTTTCCCTGGAGTCGGGGAGTCCAGAACGAGAGGGCATAGGTTTAGGGTGAGAGGGGAAAGATATAAAAGAGACCTACGGGGCAACATTTACACACAGAGGGTGGTACGTGTATGGAATGATCTGCCCAGAGGAAGTGGTGGAAGCTGGTACAATTGCAACATTTAAAAAGCATCTGAATGCGTATATGAATAGGAAGGGTTTGGAGAGATATGTTTGGAGGGGTGCTGGCAGGTGGGACTAGATTGGGTTGGGATATCTGGTTGGCATGGACAGGTTGGACCAAAGGGTCTGTTTCCATGCTGTACGTCTCTATGACTCTATAAGAGATGGCATACTACGGTTCAGTGTTTAACGCATTTTCAAATTTGGGCATGGTATGAAATATTTATGATGGATTTGGTAATTATTTATTGGATGTTCGATTCAATGGTGTATAATTTTGTAGAAACCAATTGCAAGGCTGAAACCCTCAATTTATTATATTGTTGTTTCACATCCCTTGCTATCTTTGTAAAGGAATGATGACTGTGATTACAGCATGTTGTCCTTTTGTATACAGATTTCATTATTCCAACTTCCCTCCCAAGACGGGCAGAAAGAAGGAGAGCAAGAGAACTGATCCCTTGCTTAGAGGTGCCTGTAGTTATAATGTTGCCAGACTTGTACAGGGTATCAGAGACTAGTTGCGTTGTCTGGTTCTGGTTGCTCATTGTCTTATTCTTTCTTTAATAATTGAAGCGTGCATCTGTCTGAAGTAGCAGCCACTGGAGAAAATTAGTTCATTTAAATCATAAAGTGAAAACAAACCATTCTTGCCTTACTATCAAAAGATCTGAATTTTTTAGTTAATGAGTACCTGAATAGAAAGGGTTGAGAGGGATATGGGCCAAATGCTGGCAAATGGGACTAGATTAATTTAGGATACCTGGTCAGCATAGACTAGTTTGACTGAAGGCCCTGTTTCCGTGCTGTACATCTCTCTGATTCTGACACTCTTGGGGCATAGACATTGCTGGCTGGCCAGCATTTATTGCCTGACCCTAGTTACCCTTGGGGCGGTGGCAGGGAGCATCTCTTGAAACGCTGCAGTCCTCATTGCTGACGGAGGTAATTCCAGGATTTTGCTGCAGCAATAATGAAGGAACAGCGATATATTTCCAAGTCAGGATGGAGAGTGGCTTGGAGGGGAACTTGCAGGGGATGGTGTACCCATGTATGTGTTCCCCTTGTCCTCCTTGATGGAAATGGTCGTGGGTTTCGAAGCTGCTGTGTAAGCAGCTTTGGTGAATTTCTGCAGTGCATCTTGTAGATGGTACACACTGCTGCTATTGAGTGTCAGTGGTGGAGGGAATGGATGCATGCAGATGTCATCACAATCAAGTGGGGTTGCTTTGTCCTGGATGGTGTCAAGTGTGTGGTGCTGGAAAAGCACAGCAGGTCGGGCAGCATCCAAGGAGCAGGGGAATCGATGTTTCGGGCAAAAGCCCTTCATCACACACTCTACTCCAGCATTTGCAGTCCTCACTTTCACCTTGTCCTGGCTGGTGTCAAGCTTTTTGTCCCTTTATTTGCTGTTGTTTCTGTGGCATGTCCAGTTTAGTTTCTGGTCAATGGTGACCCCACCCCCCTTCCCCCCACTCCCCCAGGATGATGATAGAGGAGATTCTTTGATGATACCACTGAATGTCAAGGAGCATTGACTAGATTGTCAGGTTAGATTAGATTAGATTACAGTGTGGAAACAGGCCCTTCGGCCCAACAAGTCCACACCGACCCGCCGAAGCGAAACCCACCCCTACCCCTACCCCTACATTTGCCCCTTACCTAACACTACAGGCAATTTCGTATGGCCAATTCACCTGACCCTGCACATCTTTGGACTGTGGGAGGAAACCGGAGCACCCGGAGGAAACCCACGCAGACACGGGGAGAACGTGCAAACTCCACACAGTTAGTCGCCTGAGTCTCTTATTGACAATAATTGGCATTTGTGTGGCACAAATGTTATTAGCCACTTTTTAGCCCAGGCTTGGATATTGTCCAGATCTTGTTGCATTTATACAGTATCTGAGAAGTTGTGAATGGTGCTAAATAATGTGCAATCTCAGCAAATATCGCCACTTCTGCCTTCATGATGGACAGAGATCATTGATGAAACAGCTGAAGATGGTTGGGCTTAGGACATTACTCTGAGGAGCTCCTCCAGAGATGTCCTGGAGCTGAGGTGACTGATCTTCAATAATTACAACCATCTTCCTGTGTATCAGGTAGGACCATAAGGAGCAGAGAGTTTGCCTCCTGATACCCTTTTGATTCCAGTTTTGATAGAGGTGATAGTATAAACTTTCAAGGGTTTCAGCTTATTGCATGAAACTTGTTCTAGTGCCTCTGGTTTGCCAGAAAGCGACCAGCTGCAAGGTTAATGTGAAGTTACGTGAACTCAGTCATACCTGGCAGCAAAAAGACCTCATGGAAGGAGGAAATCCCAGCTGTAGGTCTTGAGTCTCAGTAGTTTACATTCAGTTTGCAGTCAGCTTCATGAGAACCAGTAGCAATGTGTGGGATCTGAGACAATTTAAAAACCTATTTAAAGGAATGCTTTCTTTCAGTGGTTTGTAAAGAAGAATAAAGTTATTGTAAATATTTCATTCTAATGTAAAATAAAATCAAGCAGAATGCAGTAGAGAAACAAAAAGGAGGAAACCAGGAACGCATAAATGCAGACAAATTGAAGAAAAATGTTGAATGAATAAATAAACCGTAGGACATTTGAAGAAATGTTAAGCCTGATTAGAATTAGAGGAACAGTAATTAGGATATTAATGAAGTACTTTGTCTTTTTATTGATATTTACTGATGTTGCTGATGAGACCTGCATTTATTGCCTATCCCGAAATGTCATCAAGAAGGTGGCTGTGAGCCACTGCTCTGAATCACTGTAATCCAAGCAATGGGGGTACACTCTGTGACACTGGAAAGGGAGCTACAGGATTTGACCCAGCAACAAAGGTTTTTATTTGATAGAATTTTTTGACAGTGGGAAGGAAAAATGGTGCAAGCAAAGAAAATAGAGCAATGAGGAAAAATAATTACAAGCAAGAAAGTAGTACTGTAAATTTGGTGGAATTCTAGGTTTAAAAACATCTGCAAAGTAGAAAAACAGAGTCAAAGACCCTGACCACATCCTTTTCAAGTTATATCTGAAGACTTGAGGTTACCAGTCTGAAACCTGGTAGAAATGGGGAGGGGGGGGGTACCTCAAACTAATCAACTTCATTTTGGTAATGAGTAAGCTACCAGAGACCACCAAAAAGGACAAAGGAGTTGTAAATTTAGGTTATGGTTTCAGTGAACTTTCACTTTAGGTGCAAGTTTATGGTAAGATATTAAAGGGCTTCAGCAATTATCAATTAATTTGTATAAATTTGACACTTTTTTGCAAAAGCAGAAAACAATGTAACTCAAAATTCCATGTGATTTGAGGTTTTCCTTCCTGTATTCCCACTTTACATTATATGCAAATTTATATTCTTATTTTGGTCCTCATTGGTTTTAGTCCTCATTAAGGATGGTACTTAATGTCACTTTTTTGGTCTCACCTTTGTCCCAAAATGTGTGACTTCACTATTCTCTACATTGACCTGCATTTTCCACTGTTTAAGGAGGTAAATATAGCTCTTGTGGCTAAAGGAATCAAAGGATAAGGGGAAAGGTGGGGATTAAGTTATTGAGTTCCAATATCAGCCATGATCATACAGAATGGCTGAGCAGGCTTGAGGGCTGCTAGATAGCATATTTTTAAGATGAGAGATTTAAAAGGGACCTGAGGAGCAACCTTTTCACACAAAGGGTGGTTCGTATGTGGATTGAACTGCTATAGAAAGTGGTAGATCCAGGTACAGTTACAACATTTAAAAGATATTCCTGCTCTTATACTCAATGGATCATTGCTTGGACCATTGAGTATAGAAGTTGGGGTGTCATGTTTGCAGGATACTTTTGGAGTACTTTGTGCAGTTCTGGTTACCCTGCTATAGGAAGGATAGCATCTTAGAGTCATACTGCATGGAAGCAAACCTTCAGTCCAACCTGTCCATGCCAAACAACTTTTCCCAAACTAAACTAGTCCCACTTACCTGCGTTTGGTTCATATCCTCCAAATCTCTCCTATTCATGTACCTACCCATATCTTTTAAATATTGTAACTGTACCTGGATCTACCACTTTCTATAGCAGTTCAATCCACATACGAACCACCCTTTGTGTGAAAAGGTTGCTCCTCAGGTCCCTTTTAAATCTATCTTCTCTCACCTTAAAAATATGCTATCTAGTTTTGAACTCCCATACTGTAGGGAAAAGACCTTTTACCATTCACCTTATGTATGCCCCTCATGATTTTGTAAACGTCCTACATTCCAGTGAAAACGTCCCATCATCGAGCCTCTCCTTATAACTAAAATCCTCCAGTCCCAGCAACTTCCTGGGAAATCTTTTCTGAGCCTTCTCTAATTTAGTAATATCTTTCCTACAGCAGGCATTGGTTTAGGGTAAGAGGGGAAAGATATAAAAGAGACCTACGGGGCAACTTTTTCCACACAGAGGGTGGTAAGTGTATGGAATGAGCTGCTAGAGGAAGTGGTGGAGGCTGGTACAATTGCAACATTTAAGAGGCATTTGGATGGGTATATGAATAGGAAGGGTTTGGAGGGATATGGGCTGGGTGCTGGTAGGTGGGACTAGATTGGGTTGGGATACCTGGTCGGCATGGACGGGTTGGACCGAAGGGTCTGTTTCCATGCTGTACGTCTCTATGACTCTAACTGTACAGAGGACTCCAAAAGTGGCCTCACCAACTTTCTGTATAACCTCAACATGACATCCCAACTCCTATACTCTGTGTTCTGAGCAATGAAGGCAAGAGTGCTAAACACCACCTTAACCACCCTGTCTACCTGTGGTGCAACTTTCAAAGAACTATGTACCTGAACCCTTAGGTGTTTCTGTTTGACAACACTACCCAGGGCCCTACCTTTAACTGTATAAATCCTGCCCTTGTTTGTTCTACCAAAGTGCAATATCCTACATTTATCCAAATTAAAGTCCATCTGCTATTCCTCCGCCCATTATCTTAAATTGGAGAGGGTTCAGAAAAGATTTATCAGGATGTTACTGGGTCTGGAGGGTTTGAGTTATAAGGAGAGGCTGGATGGGTGGGTCTTCTTTCACTGGAGCATAAGAAGTTAAGGGATGACTTTCATAGGGGTTTAGAAAAGAATGAGGGGAATAGTAAAGATCTTTTCCTGAGGGTGGGGGAGTTCAAAACCAGAGGCCATATTTTCAAGGTGAGAAGAGAAAGATTTAAAAGGTACCTGAGGGACAACTTTTTCACACAGAGCGTGGTACTTATATGGAATGAACTGCCAGAGGAAGTGGTAGCTGCAGGTGCAGTTACAATATACAGAAGATATTTGGATGAGTTTATGAATAGATATGTATACAGTTCTGGTTGTCCTGCTGTAGAAAAGATATTACTACATTAGAGAAGGCTCAAAAGATTTCCCAGGAAGTTGCTGGGACTGGAGGATTTTAGTTATAAGGAGAGGCTGGATGATAGGACTTTTTCACTGAAATGTAGGAGGTTTATAAAATCATGAGGGGCATACATAAGGTTCAGAGGGATATGGGTCTAGATTAGTGCTGGAAAAGCACATCAACTCGGGCAGCATCTGAGGAGTAGGAAAATCGATATTTCGGGCAAAAGCCCTTCAGTCATTCCAGAAGATTGCCAGAAGATACAGCAGGATAGAGATAGGCTGGAGAAATGGCAGGTGGAATTTAATCTGGACAGATGTGAGGTGATGCATTTTGAAAGGTCTAATGCAGGAAGGAGATATATAGTAAATAACAGAACCCTAATGGCATCAACAAAGAGGGATCTAGGTATACAGGATCCACAGTTCCTGAAAGTGGCAACACAAGAAGGCATATAACATACTTGCCTTCACAGTTTGGGGTATAGAGTATAAAAATTGGCAAGTCATATTGCAGCTATACAGAACTCTAGTTATTTAAAAGAGGCATCTTGACAGATATGTGAATAGGGAGGGAAAAAGAGAGAGAGTTTGTGTAGAGGCGAAAGGCATTATTAGTTGGCTTCGTCTTGGGCTAAGGGGCCTGTTCCTGTGCTATACTGTTCTTTGTTCTATTAAATCCCTCTTTATTGCAGCTTTCTTCAGTCTTTGAATCATGAGGTCTACAGCATAGAAAAAAGCCCTGCGGCCATTGTGTCTGTGCCAGTCAAAAATAAGCACCAAAATATCCTAATCCCATTTTCTAGCATAGTCTTGCATGCCTTGACGTAGTAAGTGTACATCTAGATACTACTAAAACGTTATGAGGGTTTCTGCCACTACCACCCTTCGAGGCAGGGGGTTTCAGATGAAAAACAATTCCCCTCATCCACACTAAACCTCCTTGCCTCTTAACTTAAAATCTATGTTCCTGGTCAATGATCCTTCCATCAAGAGGAAAGGTTTCTTGCTATCTACCCTGTCTATGCCCATCTTAATTATGTCCCCACTCAGTCACCTCTACTCCAAGAAAAGCAACCCCAGTTTATCCAATTTCATTTTATAATTCAAATTCTCCAGCCGAGACAGCATCTTGCTATATTTCCTCTGCAACCACTCTGGTACAGTCATATCTCTCGTATAATGTGGATTCCAAAACTGCCCACAATACACTAGCTGTGGCCTGACTAACTTTTTATACGGTTCAAACATAGCCTCCCTGTTTTTAAACTCTACACCCCCCTTGGTTAATAAAGGCAAGTATCTAGGGCTTATGTGGTGCAGTGATAATGCATGTCCTCTCAGCCAGAAGACCTAGGTTTAAGTCCCACTTGCTCCAGAGGTGTGTAAAACATCTCTGAAGAGTTTGATTTGAAAATATGTAAAGTTAAATATCCCGTATGCCTTCCTAACTACTTCAGCTACCTGTGTCTGTATCTTCAGGGATTGGTGGACAAGATTCCTCTGATCCTTAGTGTTTTCCAGAGTCCGACTATTCATCCAATATTCCTTTGCCTTATTTGTTCTGCCCAGGTGGATCATCTCACCTTTATCCAAACTGAATTACATTTATTACTGATTAGTTCATCTGACCACCCTATCTATATTCTCCTGTAATCTAAGGTTATCTTCCTCACTATTTACCAGCCTGCCATTTGTATCATTAGCAAACTCACAGATCAACCACACGTACATTCAAATCTAAATTGTTTATATGTGACGCAAACAGCAAGACCTCCAATGCTGATCTCTGTGGAATCCCATTGGATACAAGCTTCCAATCACAAAAAACACCCTTCAACCGTCATCACCAACTTACTGTCTCTTAATCAATTCTGGATCCAATTAGCTAAATTTCCTTGTATTCCACAAGCTCTTAAGCGAAATTGTCAGTCTCCCATATGGCACTTTTATGAAAAGTCTTGTTGCGCTCCAAGTAGACTGCATCAAAGTATCTTACCCTCATTAAGACACCTGGTTATCTTTTCAAAAAGTTCGATCAGGTTGGTCAGACGTGACCTCCCTTAACAAAACCATGCTGACTGTTCTTGATTAATCCTTGCCTGTCCAAGTGCAGATTAGTTCTGTCCCCCAGAATTGGTTTGAATATTTTCCCTGTCACTGAGGTTAGTTTCCTTGTTCATTACTTGCTTCCTTCTTGAATAATGGTACCATATTGGCTCCCCTCCAATGCTGGCATCTCTCCTGCAGCTAGAAAGGATCTGAAAATTGTCACTAGCGCCCCAGATATTTTCTCCTTTGCTCAGTCTAGGATATATTTCATCTGGCCTGGAATATCTTTCTACTTTCAAGCCTGCCAGACCACTCAGAACCTCCTCACTGTCTCTGCTAATTTCTTTTAGTATAAAACAGTGCTTCCCCCTGATTTCTGTACCCACATTGTCCCTCTCACTAGTGAACACCAACACAAAATGTTAACTTAGAGCCCTACTTATGTCCTCTGACTCAGTGTGTAAATTACCACTGTGGTTCTTAATGAGCCCTGCTCCTTCCTCACTTATCCTTTTATGCTTAATGTACTTGTAAAATAATTATGGATTTTTCTTCATTTTCTACCTGCCATCACTCTTACATTACCCCTTTTTAGTTTTGTAATATCCTTTTTAAGTTGACTCTTTGTATATTCTGTACTTTTTCAGGGCTTCTACTGTTTTGAGCCCTTGGTATCTGCCATAAACTTTTTTTAAATCTTTCTGCAATCCTGTATATTCCTTTATATCCAGGGTTCCTGGGGTTTGTTGGTCCCACCCTTCTTTGTTGAAACATGTTGGCCCTGAATTTTTTTTTTCTTGAAAGTGTTCCACTAGTCAGATGTGGATTAACATAACCATTTATGCTGTCATTCTCCTCTGGCCAAATCATACCTGGCCTTATTAAAATTGGCTTCTTCCCCACTCCAGTTTAAAACTTTGATTTCAGGCCCATCCTGTCCTTGTCCATAACAGTCTTGAACCTAATGGATCACTGTCTGCAAAACTCTTCCCCAATATAATCATTCTGCTTCTCTATTCAACCGACCAAAGTGCATAATCTCTCATTTTCATAAATTATATTCAATCTGCCACCTTATTGGCCCACTCTCAACTTGTCCATTTCCCTCTGCTGGTTTTTTGTGTCACCCACAAACTTGGTTTCACTCCCCTTATCCAAGTCATTGGTATACATTGTAATTAATTTGGCTCCCGCTCTGATCCTGGTCACACTCCCAGTAGGTTGCCATACTTAAAATGCTCCTCTTATCCCATGATGTGAAGGAGTCAGTGTTGGACTGGGATGTACAAAGTTAAAAATCACACAACACCAGGTTATAGTCCAACAGGGGCGTCCAAATAAACCTGATTCTTTAAAAAATAATATATTTTGATTTTTAAAAAAAATATTTTTAAATATTACAACAAATCCAAAACAGTGCGATTCAAAACAGTACAAAAATAGTACAAAACTAAACCCAAATAATTAAAAAAATTCCTCAACCCACCCTCCTATACGAATGTATAAACTTATATAGAGAAGTATAAAATTTCTTAAAAACCTAAACTAGCTATTTAACTAAATAAATAAATAAATACCTAACAACAAACAAATAAATAGTAATAACTCAGCCCAGCCAAACAAAACACTCATACATTCACAGTTCCTCCTCTCTGGATATTGGACTCATGAAACACAATCGTTACGGCTATATAAAAGCCCTTGTTAGTGTGGCAGATAAATCTGTGTCCAGGTATTTCAAAAAGGGTTGCCATGTCTTGTAAAAATTCTCAGTTTTGTGGTGTACCATATTTGTGAGAAAATCTTCCACCAACCCGACAGGCCTGGAGAGGTTTTCAGATATCCAACCTAGCAAGATATTCTTCCTTACACAGAGGGTAAGAATATTGAAAAGTTTTTTATGCATGTCTGCAGGAATTACAATGGGTAGGCCCAAAAGGAGAGAAATAGGGTCCTTCTCCACCCCGACACCTAAAATCCTCTCCATTGCACCCACCACAGCGCTCCAATATGTTTGAAGCCTGTCACAAGACCAAAGACAATGGGTAAGAGTACCTGTACAGACCTTGCACTTGGGATATGCTGAAGAGACCCCTGGTTTAAATTTTGACAAACGGTCTGGGGCGAAGTAGACCCTGTGGAGAATCTTCAACTGTAAAGCATGGGTCCTATTGAAAATTGATATCTTCCTTGCATTCTCCCAAATATCCTCCCATGCCTCTGAAGAAGCTTCAACACCCAGCTCTCTCTCCCACATCTTGCAGAGTCGATCAGACTCATCTGAGGTGGCACCCCCCAATTGGTGATATAGAGTACTGATAGAGAGTGTATTCTTAGCCCTTTGTACCCCTCTTTCTATGTCAGATTTGTAGGGATCAGTCAAAAGTGTGGTCTTTTTTTTGAATAAAATCCCTAACTTCAAAAAGTGAAAGAGGTCTCTATTAGGTAACTCGTACTTCCGTACTAACTGATCGAAGGACATCATTCCGTCTTCCTCAAATAAATCACCCATGCAAGATATACCCCTAGCTGCCCAACGTTTAAATACTGAATCTATCATACCCGGTTGAAAACCCGGCAGACCCACTAAAGGTGTAAACAAAGATGTTTTACCAATATTACTTTCCCTCTGCCGAATTGCCCTCCATGCTTTAACAGAATTGATGACTATTGTGTTATGACAATATTCCCTAACTGTCCTCATCTTGTCCAAAAACAGCAAACTGGTAAGGGGGCACCTTGCCTGGGAGGCTTCGATATCTAGCCATATTGAAAGAGGGTCCCCACAAACCCAATCACATATGTAGGTCAAAAACGAGCTTAATTGGTAATTTTTAATGACCGGAAGGTCTACTCCCCCCAATCTGTGAGGCAACTGCAGTTTGGCTAATTTAATGAGGGGGCGTTTACGGTGCCAGATAAAGGAGCTGAACCAACCGTTCAGCCTCCTGAGTGTTTGTTCATTGAAAATCAGGGGGAGCATCCGTATAGGGTATAGTAAACGAGGGAGAATATTCATCTTAATAAGTGCTATCCGACCCGACCACGAGACTGGAAGTGCCTCCCATCTTTGGAGATCTTGTTTAATTTTTTTCAAATAATTGAGTAAAATTGGCTTTGAACAGCCAATCCAGAACTGGAGTAATGAATATGCCCAAATACACAAAACACCCCTGTGACCACCTAAATGGGAATCTATAGTCATTCTCAAGAGCCAACTCTTTCGTAAGACCACCCATAGGCATAGCCTCTGATTTAGCAAAGTTAATCATATACCCTGAAATAGTGCCAAACGCGTGAATGCATTGTACCAGGCAAGGCACTGAAACTGCTGGATTTATCAAGAAAATTAGAACATCGTCTGCATACAGCGAGATCTTATGTAATTTTGACCCCACTTCTGGAGCTGATATATTAAGATCCCCACGAATGGCCTCTGCCAGCGTTTTAATCACCAACGTAAAAAGTAATAGTGAAAGGGGACAGCCCTGCCGGCTGCCCCGAGAAATATTAAAATTGCTTGATCGTACCCCATCGGTAATGACCGCAGCGAGAGCTACACTGTAGAGAACCTTTACCCATCTTATGAAAACTTCGCCCAGACCAAACCAGTCTAGAATATAGAAAAGGTACGGCCACTCAACTCTGTCAAATGCCTTCTCTGCATCTAAAGAAATCACCAATCCCTGTATTGACTGCTGTTGGCATGCTTGAATAACGTTAAGCAGCCTCCTAACATTATTGGAGGATCTGCGACCCTATATGAAGTCCGTCTGATCCTCTTTAATAATAGAGGGTAACACAGTCTCCAGCCTTAACGCGAGAGCCTTAGAGAGGATCTTAAAGTCCACATTTAAGAGCGACATGGGCCTGTATGAAGCACAGTCTTCCGGATCCTTCCCTTTTTTAAGGATAAGTGAAATATTGGCCTCTGTCAGAGATGGTGGGAGACAAACATGAATGTATGAATCACTAAACATATTCAGCATCGGGCCTGACAGTATACTTATAAATTCCTTATAGAATTCACTGAGAAGTCCATCAGGACCGGGCGCCTTTCCACTCTGAAGCTGCCTCACAGCTTCCTGCACTTCCTGCTCTGATAATGGGGCATTGAGAAAGAACTGTTGTTGGGGAGTCACACCCGGGACCTTCAGATCTCTTTCTAAAAAAAAAGGATTCCATTTTGGCGTACCCCTCCTCACAATTCTCAGACTGATATAACTTAGAGTAGAATCTCTGGGACGCCACATTAATCTTTTTAGAATCATATGTTAGGTTCCCAGACTCTTGCCTAATCGCTGTAATGGTTTGTGGGGCACTTTTCTTTCTGGCAAGGTATGCTAAGTATTTGCCTGGCTTGTCACCATGCTCGTATAACCTTTGCTTTACAAAAGCCAGCTCCTTCTTTGCTGTCTGCATGAGCACAGAATTTAGTGCAGACCGCAGTGCCGTAATCCTCTAGTTTGACCAACGAGGGTCTGTCAAAATAGACCTTCTCGGCTGCCTTCAACCGTGCTTCAAGGAGATGTTGCTGCTCGCCCTTCTGCAGCTTCCTACTTGTGGAATATGAAATAACTAACCCCCTGGCATAAGCATTAGCAGTTTCCCAGAGAACAGATGAGCTATCAACCGAGCCCATGTTGATGTCTAAGAATGCCCGAAATTCCCTAGAGAAATACTCCACAAACTTACTGTCCATGAGAGTAAAGGGATCCATTCGCCAGGACCTTGAATCCAGTGTAACATCCTTAATCTTAACCATGAGGTACACTGGAGCATGATCAGAGATGGCAATATTACCAATCATACAGGATGCCACCAGATCCAGGGTTACTGCAGGGGTCATAAAAAAATCAATCCTCGTGTGACATCTATGCGGATTGGAGAAAAACATGAAATCCCTACCTGTCGGGTGGAGACAACTCCAGACATCCACCAACCCTAATTCCCCACACAAACCCAATAACTGTTTAGTTTGTGCAGAGGGTATCGAGGGACCTTTAGGCAACCTGTCTACTCTGGGGTCCATGAGGCAGTTAAAATCTCCTCCTATAATGTGCTGAGACTTGAGATTTATCAGTTTAGAAAAAGCATCTACCAAGAATTTAAGAGGATGAGCTGGGGGACAATAAACATTTAAAATACCATATTCTTCCCCATTTATCAAGGCTTTAAGAATTACAAACCTCCCGTATGTGTCTTTAACACATTCCAACAATTTAAATGAGAGATTTTTCCTTACCAATATAGCCACTCCCCTACTTCTGGTATTAAATGATGAAAAATAAACTCGGTCAAAGCCATTCTGTTGTAATTTCAGATGCTCCTTGTCATCCAAATGTGTCTCCTGTATCAAAGCAATATCCACCTTCTCCTTTCTAAGACTCAAGAGTACCTTCTTCCTCTTAATTGGTGAGTGACTTCCCTTGATATTCCAGGTACACCATTTAATCAAATCATTAGCCATAATCTTCTGCAATTACATTTAAATTCCAGAGAGAAGGAACCCGAACGACAAATTGCTGAGCCTTAGTGTCGCGTGGTCCACCAAATATAAAAACTACACAAACTACATTTAACACCACTACATTTAACAAACATACAAAATTATTAAAATTAAAAATAAAAAACAACAAAAACCAGAAAACAAAGCACCAATAGCGCTGAGTAGGGGAACTCACCCCCTGCCCGGAGGGGGCACCTACCCATCCCGAACTGTCCATAAATAGGCATCTAACTATCTCAATCACCTTCACTTCTCCCAGCTGGAGCCGCATCGCAAGCACAAGCTAAAAAGGATAAAAACCCCATAGAATATCAATATGAATTTTAAAAAATTATTTTATTTAAAAAGAGGGGGAATAAATACCCCACCCATCCTTTGGTATGTCCTAACTTAGAAATTTAAAATGTACATCTTAACCACCGCCAGACATAGTTCGAACCAAATTATTATCAATAGAGGAAAAAAAGGGGGAAACACAAAGCTCCAATCGGATTTCCTCCATTTCTTTTACAGAATGATAAACGCATAGCCAAGCAACAATATTTATACAAACTACAATTGTTTAAATTAGGTTAGTTTGTCCACAAAGTCTCTTGCCTTCTCCGATGTGTCAAAGAGATGCATGGATCCATCTAAGGTGATCCGAAGCAATGCCGGATATCTCGGAGTACTGAATCCCAAGCTCCTTCAGTCTTCTCTTGATACCATCATACGATTTTCATTTCTGGATCACCGCTGCTGAAAAGTCCTGAAAAAACATGATCTTAGATCCCTCGTAAATTAGGGCCTTTGGATCCTTCCCCTGGAGTCTGGAAGCCTCCATGACTCTCTCCTTATCCCGGTAATGATGGAACGGCACCAGGAAAGGACAAGGGCGTTGACCCAGACCGACCTCCGCGCTGCGACCCGATGAGCCCTCTCTATCTTCAATCCTCTCTTGCCAGCCTCCAAGTCAAGGAATTCCGGAAGCCAATCTTCAACAAAACAAGACCGATGATCCGAATGGTTTTTCTCCTGACCCTGTTTTCAAGATCATCCACTTGGTCACGCAAATTGCGAACCTGCGTCTTCAGGGCTTGGATCTCATCCTTGGATGAACTGGCATCAGCTTCCACCACTGTGACCCTGTGCTCCACCTCTTGCTTCCTCTTCTCCAGGTCTCCCGGCTGCTGCTCATGCTTCTGCAGCATGAGAGAGACTGGAGCCAGCTTCCCTTCAATCTGTTTCCCCAGCATCTCGCGAGATTTCGAGAGCTGGTTCACCAGGTCCTGGAGAGTCATCGGCTCCAAGACTGCTGCAGGCTAAGCTGCAGACCCAGCCTTGGATGCTCCTCCTCCCTTTTTAGGCATTTCAGGACAGCTGAAAATACAGGTCAGTCAAATTTTAAATGTTTCTTGGGGCCCCACAATCTTTCCAATGCTCCAAGAAATCCTGATGACCTTGGTTGGGTGGGTTAAAGGACCGTCCTGTTCCTGCTGCGATGCGAAGCTCTGCAGTGTGATCTTCTCCAATCGCCGCCATCTTCAATCCCATAAACCTGATTTTTAACTTTGCCATCTTATCCCAACTCTCTGTTCTATCCATCTAATATACTGCCCCTAACAGTTTTATTTTGTAGAGCCATAGAGATGTACAGCATGGAAACAAGCCCTTCAGTCCAACTCATCCATGCTGACCAGACATACTAAATTAATCCAGTACCATTTGGCACATTTCCCTGCAAGCCTTTCCTATTCATATATATCCAGATGCCTTTTAAATGTGGTAATTATACCAGCCTCCACCACTTCCTCTGGCAGCTCATTTCGTACAATCATCATCCTCTACTTGGAAAAGTTGCCCCTTAGTTCTTTTTAAATCTTTCCCTTCTCATCTTAAACCTATGCCAACTAGTTTTGGACTGCCATACCCCAGGGAAAAGATTTTGGCTATTCACCCTATCCATGCCCCTCATTATTTTACAAACCTCTATAAGGTCACCCCTCAGCCTCCTACGCTTCAGGGAAAACAGCCCTAGCCTATTCAGCCTCTCCCTATAGTTCAAACCCTCCAATCCTAGCAACAGCCTTGTGAATCTTTTCTGAACCCTTTCAAGTTTCACAAATCCTCCCTAGAGCAGGGAGACTAGAATTGCACACACTCTTCCAAAAATGGCCTAACCAATGTCCTTGTACAGCCGCAACATGACCTCCCAACTCCTATACTCAATGCAGTGGCCAAGAAAGGCAAGCATACCAAACGCCACCTTCACTATCCTATCTACCTGCAATTCTACTTTCAAGGAACTATGAACCTGCACTCCAAGGTCTCTTTGTTCAGCAACACTCTCCAGGGCCTTAGCATTAAGTGTATAAGTCCTTCCCTCATTTGCCTTTCAAAAATGCAGCATCTCACATTTATCTAAATTAAACTCCATTTGTCACTCCTCAACCCATTGGCCCATCTAATCAAGGTCCCATTGTACTCTGAAGTAACCTCCTTCGCTGTCCATTATACCTCCGATTTTGGTGTCATCTACAAACTTACTAGTCACATCCAAATCATTTATATAAGTGATAAAAAGCAGTGGACCCAGCACTGATCCTTGTGGCACTCCTTTGGATAATTATCATTTATGTGGTAAAATATATTTTGTATTTTTCCTCTGGAAGCACAGGATTTTACTGTTCTAGGCAATAAAAATAACTCCTGATCAGTAAATGGGATCAGTGAAGATGATGAACATGAGGTCTCATTCTGATGGATTAGTAGCTTTCCTCTGTGTTCTAGAATGTAGTTTTCTTTTAAATGCTATTATTCTGTTGATGCTGATTGCTCAGAATTTTGAACTCCTTAATGCACTGCATGGAACCAAAATATTCAATATTTTGGTCTGGTTTAATTCAGGGATCACTTTGGCCTTTGATGTATTTTCTGTTCTTTTTTGGCCATGTTACCAGTGTGTGATTAAGGGGAGGGAATATTTAACAGCTTTCTTGGCCGACATGCTTCACATTAAGAGTTGACACCTTGAAATTAAACTTCATTTTTTAAAATAAAAGTTGCTCCTGCTGTTTTGCCACTGGCAACCCCCTTCTGCTGCTTGCTTTGTATGGACTACAGTGCTCCAAATCTTGTACCCATAAATCTTTTCCTTTACATGAGTATGATGCAATATTTCTGAAATTTTCATCAACCAGATCTGGGACTCTGTGCCAAATTTAAGATAGACTTTCAGCTGCATTGATCCATTCTCACAGAGTAGAAATAATGTTTAGAATCACACAAATGTTTGAAAGTCACTGCTTTCTTACACCACTAGCATTTATTCATTCCAAACTAATATACTACTGTAATGTAGACACAGTTGCTGTTTAATGCTACCATTTGGAAAATACTAGTTAGCAATGATATTGTCCTCTGAGCACTTTTTGTTTTACAAAGCTTGAAACGTACCCCAAAAAGATAGGTCTATTGTGAAAGTAACAATTCTGCATTGCCAATATGAGACTGTGATACAGTGTGAAATGGTTGTTGTAATGCACTGTCAACTATGTTACTCCTAATGAAGGATTTGAAAATAGTTTGACACTTCCCATCTGACCTTTGGTATACCAAAATGCAATGCAAGGATACTGTGAAATATTTCTAATCTAACTCTGGGGATATCGTACAGATACACAATGAGAAAATGCATGAATATGTCAACATCTTGAAGGGGCATGTGGTTTTGGTTGGAGACTCTTTGTTGTAATGACACTAACCTGTCAATCCTCTTCACAGATATTTACTGGACCATGATTTACACAATTTTCTTCAATCTCAGATTTTCAGCAGTTACTTCTGACTAGCAGTGCTGGAAATTAGGCATTATTTCTAAAATTCCTCGTAATTTCTGAAATTCCACATCTTATAAATGAACAGGCATTTTGCAGTAGCTTTCTGGAGAGAACCATTCTTGCAGGATTGTTATTGCTTTCTAAATGTGAACATGTCAGTCAGGTCATATATTGATGCACATTTAAACCCTGTCCAAGAATGTCATAAGAAACTTTCCTCGAATGTCATAAGAAACTTTCCTCAAATGTCATTTTTCGTTCATCTTTCTTAGGGTAGCCAGGAGCCAGCAGCCACCCCAGATGCTATGGTACAGCCGTACGCTACAGTTCCATTCCCTCCCCCTCCTCCTCCACCTCCTCAGAATGGAATTCCAACAGAATACACAGTTCCACACACTCAGGACTACACAGGCCAGACGCCAGTCCCAGACCACACTCTGAATATCTACGCATCCAATCAGACTCTTGGGGAACAGAGTGGCACAATTGCCAATGTGCAGCCTGTATCTGGAACCGCCACAGTAAGTCAAAAACCAGGCTTTAGTCTTCATCCTACACAGTGATGTGACGCAAAAGAAGTTAACTTTATATGTTAATTATGAATCATATCAGCACAACCACAGTAAGAGTCAGTTATGCAGAACATATTATTTTATATCTTGCAGTCATATCATTTATATTCCATTTAAAGAAGGAATGTTGTAAATTGTAGTTTTTGCTATTACCAATCCTATATTGCACAGTGGATTGAATGACCATAGCCCAAATTTCCCATACGTACAGTTGCTCATGAATTAAGCTTTAAATAGAAGTGTCATTTGTGCAGCTTTATACTGAGAACTTCATCAATATGAGAAGGCTGACTATGGTGAAATTGCATTATCTATTTGTATTGGCCACTGTGTATCAAGTCTGCAGCAAGAACCAAGTTACCAACATTCTATATCTGCTGAAAATAGAATCTGTATAATTTTTCAAATGCTGTTAGTTTCTGTCTGAGCCACTCAAGAAAAATTCATAGCCAATAAGGGATTGATGCCAAGGGCACTGGTGACAATCTGTTGACACTGTGGTGCTATCTCCTTGTGGGCTTTTGCAGTCTGAGAGAATATAATGATACAAGCAGACCTTAAGGCATAAAAAAGTCTCCTGTAAAATACATTGGAAAAATTTGATAACACTTAGCTGCAATAGTAGGTTCTGTATGGTAGATTTAACTGTCATAATTGAATAAACAATGTCTGCACCTGATTGCTGTCTCCCAACTTTCACGCCCTCTACGCCTGCCGACACGTTTTAAAATGTAAAAATCTGCTACTCATAAATGAGATGCTTTTTCACTCATTTTCATATCATGTTGTTCAGGACTATTCAAACTTCAAGACAAAAACCCAAGAGAAGGCTTAAAGAGAAACTGTTCAAAGTGGTGGATGGTGAAAAGTTGGTGTCCGTATGGGAGCCTGGTTGTTCACAATTTATATTAACAATTTCAATTTTGGAATCAAAAACACTATTTCTAAATTTGTGGATGACACCAGATTTGAAGATTGAGTCAATATTGAAGAGAAACCATGAAGGACGAGCAAATAATTGATAAATGGATTTCCACAAAGCTAATCATGGGGAATTAGATTTTGGTTAGGAAAATAACCTAACTGCTGTAGAGGGCTAAGAGAATCTGGAAATACACATAAATACTAAAATAGAGTGATGTGAGTTAAGACTATAATAAAACAAAGCAACCACTAGAGTTTATATTAAGAAGCATTCAATTTTTAAAAATGGAGGAAATACATTAAACCTGTACTGAACCTTGGTTGGAACGCACTTGGGTTGCTAAGTACAATTCAAAGTGTCATATTATAAAGAGGATAATTTTGTTTAATGTTAGAGTGGCCCTGACCTTCCAGTTGCTTGTTGTTTCAGTCCACCATCTTGCTGTTGTTCTCACATTGCTGTCCTGTACTGTTCCAGTGAAACTCAAGATAAGATGGTGGAATAACACTTCACAGATTTCAAGGCTCAATATTACCTTTAGTGGCTCCATGTCAAAACTATCTTTATTAATGTCAATCATGTTAAAACATTCTGTGATGTTTTATTATGTTAAAGGTGTTATGTAATGGTAATTTTTGTTGTGAAATTGGGATGCTTCATTTGTATCAAGATAACTAATATCTTTTCATTATGATCAATTTGTATAAATGAGAAATTGATTCAATTCATAGCTAATATTTACCTCAACAATTGCTATCTCAGGCACATAATCATTGCAAATAAAAACAGAACATTATAGAAGCACTCAAACGGTTATGGCAGTTTATGTAGAGAGAAAGAAAAGAGTTGATGTTTCAAGTCAAGGAGCTTTCATTACAACTGGGAACTGAGTTGGAGGTGCAGTCATTTTGATCAAGGTGTGGATGGAATAAGACCTGTGATAAGGTGGAAGGCAGGAGAGACTGCTTTTTATTTCGTACCTACAGCATCCACAGTATTCTACACAACTGTTGGACACTGAAAAGTTAATTCTTTGAACTGTCCCTATCTAAATCATTTCGGTAGTTATTTGAGAACATTTGAACTGTGCATGAGAGATATTTGGTAGTCTGGACGTAGTGCAAACTGTACTTGGATTAGACAGCAGTTAATTTTTTTGTAAAATTAAGTTTTGGATCCTTTTGACTTTTTGGTGCTGCAAAAGTTCCAACACCAATTGAATTTCCTGTTTCAGCTGTAGCTGCTTATTGTAACAGATATCCATAAACAAATGCAAGCAATGTACCTGTGCAAGCACAGTTGAACAATATTGGAGGCTAATATATGATATGACTGCTCAGGAAGTGTGTGTTTCAAATTCACATTTGAATTTTTCTTTTTGGCCATATATTTACAGCAATCTGCAAATTCATTTGAATAAAATTAAAACTTTCCTTTAAAATCAGAGTATTGCAGGTAATTTTTAAAATTACTGCAATTTTACTTGAAGCTCACTAATTTGGACATCTGGCACCTTGCAGAGCTTTCATCAACAGGCGGACGTTGATGTGGGAACAGCTGCTCTGCCGAGTTGAAAGGATGTTTGTCTAACAGTGCACCGAGGTCTGAAAGACCCACACTGTCGACACCTGATGCCCCACACAGCCACCAAACCAGTTCAGCCTGTTCAATTCCACAAATCCTCCCTCCCCTCATCCGAAAGTCCATTGCTGACATCTGCAGACAGTGAGCTGCACGTGTGGAGCCACTCACACCTCTTCAAAAGACACCATTTTAAAATCCTTGTCTTATTTTAACTCTTTTTAAGTGGCAACATTTGTCAAATAATATAGGAGCATCCTGGCATGGTAACATTAGGAGGTTTGGAGAATATTGTCATAAATCTGAAACACAGTTTTATCATTATCCCATCTGATTTGTTTTCAGTTTTACAATTCTGAGCATGGAGTTGTACATCATCCTTTGGCGCAAAATATCCATCTGAACTACAAATGAATATTCTTATTTGAATATAGGAAAGTTGGGACAACTAGGTATTTTGTTCTTGCACCCAGTCCGTGTGTACTTTATTTGGTGAGCTATCAGGTTTGAAAACTTTCCAGTATTTGATTGAAAACAGTTATTTCTATTTAGCACAGTGCCACATTCTCAGAATACATAAATCTTTTTACTACCCGGCTATGCATACTCTGTTTAGATCGTGATTGTTGTCAATTGATTTTCTTTGCTGGTAGATTAGAAGAGTTTGATTAAAATATTTTTGGACGAGCTCAGCGACTCCAGATGGTCACATGTTTTACATTTTGAAGAAGGGGCTGCAATATTCATGCATCCAACAACCCTAGAAATAAAGAAAGGAGCTTGCATTTCATAAATCCTATAACTAACAAGCTACAAATATCACGCTCGAGAGAGAAGTGATGCTAATTGAAGTAAATTCCTTCTTTGTTCTTCAAGTTCTTTTGAATAGTTTGAGTTTAGGGGCACTACTTCGTGGCATGACTGTGAATTAATGTTGCCTTTCTTGTGAGCCTGTTGGCACTTGTAAATGTGACACCAGAAAGCAGCTGAACACAGACAAATGCATTAATCTTTCACACCTGTGGGGTCACTGGGGTTCTTCAGGGCAAACCATTCACAGTTCAGCTGTTTAGTGATAAATTCACTGATGAAGAATGAAAATAAACTGTTGCAGTTCAGAATTTGGAGGAAAACCTCTAAAGGAGTAGAAAAGCAGCTCTGTGGCACCCTTTTCAATCACCACTTCCTGTCATTTCACAAGTCCTGCGATGTTGACCATGTCATTATTTCTATCAAACATCACAGTTTTGAATGAAACTAAAATACACTTGGGTTTCAGATCTTCAGAATGTTGTTAACTATTAGACAGGAAAAATAGATTCGTGTTTTAATAATTATCCTTAGAACATTTGAATCTTCTTACATTATATGCATGTTCGTGTTGACCCAGCTTGCGTTTGTCTAACGTAGAACAGATTTGCACAGGTGTATATTTTTTGAAAGTATTGAGTTTTATGTTTGATCATACAGTAGGCAATGAGTGATATGTTATGATACAATGAAATGTATAATGCTTTAATGCTGCAGACAGCATAGTGGCACAGTTGTTAGAACTGCTACCTCACTGTGCCAGGGACCCAGGCCCCATTCTAGCCTTGGATGACAATGTCGAGTTTGCACATTCTCTCCATGTCTGTGTGGGTTTCCTCCAGGTGCACCAGCTTCCTCCCTGGTCCAAAGATATACAGGTTAGGTAGATTGGCTATGCTAAAAAACAATTGCCCCATAGTATCCAGGGATGTGCAGGTTATGTGGATTGGCCATGATAAAAAAAACCCATGCGGAGTTACTGGGATCCAGTGGGCCTGGGTGGGATGCTTTTTGGAGGGTCAGTGCAGGCTTGGTGGGCTAAATGGCCTCTTTGTGAATTATAGGGATTCTATGAACTATTTGGCATGCTGCTTAGAGATGCAGAACAGGAGTATCTTACCTCTTGTCCAGGTCTCCTGTAATATCAATTGGAGGCTGTCATTGGTTGCAACACCATCAAAAGGTGTTGCAATTTGCTATCTGCTTGCTCTTTTTTGTAAGATATGTTGATTTAAGCCTTTTGGATTGTGTAGCTCTGGAACCATAGAACAGTACAGCAGAGGAACCAGCTATTTGGCCCATCACGTCTGTACTATTCTAAACTAATCTCATCTGCCTGCACGTACTCCCCATCCCTCTCTTCCCTGCCTGTTCATGTGTCTATCTAAATGTCTCTTAAACTGTGCTAACATATCTTCTTCTACCACCTCCCTTGACAGCGCATTCCAAACACCAATCACCCTCTGTTTAGAAAACGAACTTTCCTCACACACCTCATTTAAACTTGCCCCCTCTCATCTTAAACCTATGTGCCCTAGTATTTGACATTTCCATCCTGGGGAAAAAAGGCTCTGATTATCCACCCTATCCATGCCTGTCATAACTTTATCTACTTCTATCAGGTCATCCCTCAACTTCCCAAGCTTGTAGTGAAAATAGAGCACCCAACCTCTCTTTATAGTTCATACGCTTACAATCCAGACACCATCTTGATAAACTCTCTTTTGCATCATCTCCAAAGCCGATACATCCTCATAGTATGGCAACCAGAACTATGCAATACTGTAAATGTGGCCTAACTAAAATCTTATACAGCTGCAACATGACTTGCCAATACTAATACTCAGTACCTTGACTAATGAAGGCAAGCATGCCATGCGCCGCCTTTACCATGTTAGCCACTTATGTTGCCACTTTGAGGGAGCTATGGACCTGGACTCCATGATTATTCTATATATCAGTGCTCCTAAGAGACCTACCATTTACTACATATTCTTGCATTTGACCTGCCAAAATGCATCACCTCACACTGGTTCAGATGAAACTCCAACATCTGCTATTTCTTCATCAGACTTTTCAACTGAGCTATTTCCTTCACTATCCACAACTCCAACTTTCATGTTGTCTGCCAATTTACTAATTAGCCTAACTGCATTTTTTCCAAATAGTTATGTATATTACAAATAAGAGATCTCAGCACTAATCCTGTTGAAACTGACTTCCAGTCAGAAAAACACTCCTCCACAACCACCTCTGTTTTCTATGATCAAGCCAATTTTGTATCCAGTTCATCATGGAATCTATGCAGTTTAATCTTCTGGCCAGCCCACCATGAAGGACCTCCTCAAGTACTTTAATGAGGTCCATGTTGACAATATCACTGCCCTGCCCTGATCAATCATCTTTGTCACTTCCTCAAAAACCTCAATCAAGTTTGAGACAAGATTTTCCTGCACAAAGCCATGCTGACTATGTATAATAAGTCCATTTTTTTCCAATCACAACTAAATCCTGTCCCTACGAATCTTCTCTTATAATTTTCCTACTACTGATGTAAGGCTCACTAGCCTATAACTTCCAGGATTATCCCTGTCACTCTTCTTAAAGGAATAACATTGATATTCTCTAGTCTTCTAGGACCTTCCCTGTGGCTAAAGAAGATACAAAGATCTCTGTCAAGGTCCCAATAATCTCTTCCCTGGAATGGATCCCTTTAGGCCTTACCTTAATATTTTTCAAGACACCAATACCACCACCTTACTGTCGATATGTCCCAGAGTATCATCATATCCCCCTCTAAATTTACCATTATCCATGTCTTTCTCCTTGGTGAGTTTGATGCAAAGTACTCATTAAGAACCTCATCCACTTTGTCTGGCTCCAAACACACACATTCCCTCTTTTGTCCTTGAGTGGAACTATCCTTTCCCTAGCTGCTCTCTTGTTCCTAATGTATGTGTAAAATGTCTTTTAGATTCTCCTCAATCATACTTGTCAAGGTTATTTTATGCCCCCATTCAAGCCCTCCTAATGTTTTTAAGTTTGCTCTGGCTTCCTTTATTCTCCTCAAGGGCCTTGTCTGAATTCAGTTTCCTAAATCTTTCTTATGCTTCCTTTTTCTTTCAACATCTCTTGTTATCCAAGGTTCCCAGATCTTGCAATCCCTGTCTTTCATTCTCACATAAACATGCTGGTCCTGAACTCTGATCAATTGGCCTTTAGAAGACTCCTACATGTTAGATATAAATTTACCCTCAAACAGCAGGTCCCATTGAATTTCTCTCAGTTCCTAGTTAATACAGTGGAATTAGTCTTCCCTCAATTTAGCACTTTCACTTGAGGACAGTCTTATCCTTATCCATAACTGTCTTTAAAAACTTAGAGTTATGATCATGGTTCCCAAAATGTTCTCCCACTGAAGCTATGATCACCTGGCGAGGTTCATTCCCAGTACAAGGTCTGATATGGCCCTGGCCCTACTTGGACTACCTATATATTGTTTCGCGAAACCTTCCTGGATGCACTTAACAAATTCTGCCTCAATAAGCCCCTGTCACTAAGGGACTCCCAGTCAGTATTGGGGAAATTAAAATCACCCACTACAAGAACCCTGCTGTTTTTACATCTTTCCATTATTTGCTTAGATATCTGTTCCTCTACGTCCCATTGGCTATTGGGAGGCCTAAAGGAGAAACCCATCATAGTGATTGCTCCTTTCATATTCTCAGTCCTACCCATATAGCCTTGCTGGATGAGCGCTCCAAGATGTCCTCACTTAGTACAGCTTGTGACGTTCTCTTTAATCAGTAATGCAACTCCCCACCCTTTTACATTCCTCTCTATCACACCTGGAACAACTGAACCCTGGAATGTTGAGCTGCCAGTCCTGCCCTTCTCTCAACCAAGTTTCTGTAATGGCTACAACATCACAGTTCCAAGTATTAATCTAGGCTCTAAGCTTATCTGCTTTACCTGTTATAACTCCTCAGATCAAAATAAATGCATTTCAAACTGCTAGTCCTTCCATGTTCATTAACCTGGCCCTGCCTGTTCTCCATTTTTAGACTTAATCTCTGCCTTCTCAATCACTCCACATGCTGACCACCTGCTCTGCTCCCTGTACCCACTCAGACATTCTTGACCCTGGCATCAGGGAGGCATCATGGCATTCTGGGGTCTCGTTCAATATTTGTCATTGTTTGAGGGTGCTGAATATATGTATATTAGGGTATACCAAAATGAAAGTTTGAGTTCCTTTCAAGCAGAAATTTAAGGCCTCTGTATAGCAAGGAAAGGTCTGTATATGTACATTTCTGGAAACCCAGAGCATATAGAACACAAAGCTGCTAAGTTTGCTCTCCAGTTGTGTTAGTTGATTCCACTGCTGAGGAAAATAGGCTCCTCCCCCCCCAGACTTAGCATTTTTGAGAAAAGGAAGAAATTGTACAGGTGGAGGATCATTTCGAAATGAGTTTTTTCAGAGAAATTGGAATGTGTTTGCAGAAGCAACTGCCCCATGATAAGCCAAATATCAGTTTGTATCTCAGAATCTCCTCTGGATAATTGCAGTTATAAATACCGCCGGTTAGAAGAGTGAGAATTTTATTTGTGTGCCATAATTGTCTGCTGCAGCCTTGTGGAATTTTATAAAGCATAATGAATATAATGACAGTTAAAACATATCATCTACTTCAAATACACAAATATTTAAGTGAAATGTTCAGTTTACTTCACAATCTGTTCCTTTTTTTTATCTTCCAGCAAACAGATGAAGCAGCACAGACAGATGGGCAACAGCAAACACAGAGTACAGAGAGTAGTGAGAGCAAGCCCATCCCTAAACGGCTCCACGTTTCCAACATTCCCTTCCGGTTCCGTGATCCTGATCTCAGGCAAATGTTTGGGGTAAGGGATGAGCTTTTTACTGGATATCTGTTCAGGGAACCCTGCTTTCAAAAAACAATCTGTTAGAGGTGTAAAGTTACTTCTGGCAGAGTTTATCAGTGACATTGCTGTACAAAAAATATATTTTCTCATGAAACGTATAAAAATATAACATGAAACAATGTAAAGGGATTGTATATTACAGCTGTATACCATTCTCGCTCCTCTTTCTCCCCTCCAACCCCAACCCATCCACCCACAATTGTTTAGTTCACCTCTTAAGTCTTTCTCACAGTCAAATGAGAGGAAGATGTCCCTGTATTTAATTGCTGGAATAATTCCAACTAAAATGAATCGGGATGGACACTTTCTAGCTTTGAATGACTGCAGCTCAGCCTACTATTCATTTCTAGTTCACATTCACATATAAACTTCACTGGAACATTGTTTTCATCATGCACAGCATATCTGAACGTTTAGCATATTTGTTTCAATGTAAACTATTTTCACAATACAAGCATTCCCTGGGTTGTGAATGGGCTTTGTTCTGGAGTCTGTTTGCAAGTTGATTTGTATTCCTGTTGGAACACAAGGTAGGATGATATAAAGGAGCTGTTCTTAAGTACAGAAAATGTTCATATGTTAGATCTTTAAAATTACACCACTGTATGAGATTATGTTCATGAGTATGAGCATTTTGTAAGTTAGGGACCCTTACAAGCAAGTGTTGTTCCTCGTGTTGGTACTAATATATCAAGGGGAAAAATAATTACACTGGCATTAATAGTCCTGGGGCTGCCAACTTTAAGTGTACTCCCAGAGCTCTCATCTCATGCCATGTCGATTCTAAACATCCTTCCCAGTCGAACAACCTCTTTCCTCCAATACTTGAAAACTCATTCTGCAAAAAAGATGAAAGTAAAGAAAAAAAATGTTCTGATGATCTGTCATGCATCTTCTGCCTTTCTTGGGAATACGAAAATGTAGGGTCTGGAGCAGATGATTCAGCCCATCAATTCCTATAGTCCACCTGTTTATTTGATAATCAAGACAATCTTGAGAGTTGTCAACATTTTTGTCACCTTAATCTCCTGCTAGGTCTCCTGAAATTGATCTCTGAATTGCCTTTGAGAAATGAGAGGAGAAAACAGATCATTTCCCTGTTGTCTGTTATTCACAGTTCACATGGGACAGGCAGGGAAATTTATGTTCACTTATTTGCCCCTTTCATTATTTGTTCATGGTATTTGGATGTTATTGGCAAGTCCAAATTTATTGCATGTCTCTAATTGACACTGAGGAGGTGATAGTGAGCTGCTGCTTTGAACGTTTACAGTTTGCATGTCCTTTTAAGGAAGGAAATCTGCCATCCTCATCTGGCCTAAACATCCTTCCCAGTCGAACAACCTCTTTCCTCCAATACTTGAAAACTCATTCAGCAAAAAAGATGAAAGTAAAGAAAAAAACTGTTCTGATGATCTATCAGGCATTTTCTGCCTTTCTGATGGGTGGCTCCAGACCCACAGTGATGTGATTGACTCTCAACTGCACTCTGAAGTGGCCTGGCAAGCTACCCAGTTCAAGGGCAGTTGGGGATGGGTAACAAATGCTGGCTTCACCAGTGGTTCCCACACCTTGTGCAAGAACAAATAAAAATACCAAATGTGAGTACGCAGGTTTTTGGAAGGGAATTCCAGGGTTTTGACCCACCCACAAAGAAAGAATGGTGAAATCTTACCAAGCCTAGATGTTATGCGTCTTAATGAGGAATTTGTAGGTACCTCTTCCTTTAAGTCGATTGTCCTTGTGTTTTTAGATAATACAAGTCTTGGTTGGGAAGGCGCTGTTGAAGAAGCCTTAGTGAGATGCTGTATGCAAAACTGCAGCTGGGGTAAAAGCTTAAGGTGACAGACAGGGTGAAAGTCAAGCTGCTGTTTTGGCCGGAGTGTTGTGGAGGCAGGCATACTCGTTCCGAACTTGTGCCTTTTAAGTGACAGACTGGCTTTGGGCAGTCAGAACGTGAGTCACTCACTCCAGAAAACCTTGCCTGTAGCATGCTCTTGAAGCCACTGTATCTGCATGATTGATCCAACTAAGTTTCCAGTTAGTAATGATAGCGAAGGATGTTGAATATCAAGGATAAATGCTATTTGTTGAGTTGAAGTTGAGCATTGCTTGGCAGTTATATGGTAAAAATAGAAAACTCTTATAGCTGAATCATAGCAATTCTTACTTTCCTTTTAAAATTATTACGTGCTAAGTTTGCTGATCCCAGTCTGCATGCTTCTGAAGGTGCTACAACTGACTGGAATGTTGTTCATGATGTGGAGATGCTGCTGTTAGACTTTGGACAAAGTTAAAGATCACACAACACCAGGTTATAGTCCAACGGGTTTATTTGGAAGTACAAACTTTTGGAGTACTGCTCCTTCTTCAGGTTGGTCAAGCAGGAGAAAACCGACACAGTCACCTGAGGCTAGAATCAAACCTGGGTCCCTGATGCTGTGAGGCAGCAGTGCTAGCCATTGAGTCACCGTGCCATCCCTATTGTACAGATATCAGATGAGATCAGGTTTGGACACAGATATGGTGCCTTCACCACCCTACCAAATCCTGACTTGCATATTCACAGCTTTCACATACCTAATCTGTCTGGATGAGATTTCGAAAGTGCTGTGAGAAACCTGCAAATTGACCCTTCTGTTGTTCTCGTTCACTTCCTCCTTCACCCACCTCCTCTTTGCCCCAATCCCAACCCCCACCCCCATCTCCCCACCCCAAAAAAAACAGTTAGTATCAGTTATTGTAAGTTTTGGAGCGACAGTTAGAGGCAATGAGGAATTTACAAGAGCAAGGGGGTGTGATGGTTATAGTTATAAGAAGGGAAAAAAGCCACAGATACAGTCAGATTAATTCCAAGAAAGGTAGGAGAGGTAGGCACATAGCCATAGAAGGCTCCTGTACTATCCCGATTTCAAACGAGTATGTTGTTTTGGAAAATATAGGGGTGGGACCTAGGGAGATAGTGAGAAAGCAGATCAATCTGAGACTGGTACAGTTGAGAAAAGAAGCGAGTCAAACTGTCAGGGCAAGCAGGAACAAAGCAGAGAACAAGGTAGGACTGATAAATTAAACAGCATTTATTTCAATGCAAGAGGCCTAACAGGGAAGGCAAATGAACTCAGGGCATGGTTAGGAACATGGGACTGGGATTTCAAAGCAATTACAGAAATGTGGCTCAGGGATGGACAGGACTGTCAGCTTGATGTCCAGGATATAAATGCTATAGGAAGGAGAGAAAGGGAGGCAAGAGAGGAGGGGGAGTGGCGTTTTTAATAAGGGTTAGTATTACAGCTGTACTTGGGGAGGATATTCCTGGTAATGCACCATTCAAGAAAGTTATTTGGGTGGAACTGAGAAATAAGATCACCTTATTGGGAGTTTATTATAGACCTCCCTAATAGTCAGTGGGAAATTGAGAAACAAACTTGTATGGAGATTTCAATTATCTGTAAGAATAATAGGCTGGTTACGGTAGGGAATTTTAACTTTTCAAACATAGACAGGGACTGCCATAGTGTTAAGGGTTTAGATGGAGAGGAATTTGTTAAGAGTGTACAAGAAAATTTCTGAGTCAATATGTGGATGTACCTACTAGAGAAGGTGCAAAACTTGACCTACTCTTGGGAAATAAGGCAGGGCAGGTGACTGAGGTGTCAGTGGGGGAGCACTTTGGGGCCTTTATTAGTCAAAGCGTTGAGTATAAGGGTTGGGAGGTCATGTTGTGGCTGTCCAAGTGGCTGGTTAGGCCACTTTTGGAATATTGCATGCAGCTCGGGTCTCCTTCCTATCAGAAGGATGTTGTGAAACTTGAAAGGGTTCGTAAAAGATTTACAAGGATGTTGCCAGAGTTAGAGGATATGAGCTGTAAGGAGAGACCGAAAAGACTGGAGCTGTTTTCCCTGGAGCGTAGGAGGCTGAAGGGTGACCTTATAGAAGTTTATAAAATCATGAGGGGCATGGATAGGGTGAATAGCCAACATCTTTTTCCTGGGGTATGGCAGTCCAAAACTAGATGGCATAGGTTTAGGGTTTATGGGGAAAGATATAAAAGAGATCGAAGAGGCAACTTTTTCACGCAGAAGGTGGCGCGTGAATGATTGAGCTGCCAGAGGATGTGGTGGAGGCTGGTACAATTGCAACATTTAAAAGGCATTTGGATGGGTATATGAATAGGAAGGGTTTAGAGGGATATGGGCCAAGTGTTGGCAAATGGGACTAGATTAGGTTGGGATATCTGGTCAGCATGGACGAGTTGGACCAAAGCGTCTGTTTCCGTGGTATTCGTCTCTTTGACTCAAGGTTACGTAAAGCTAAGTCACTTTAAGATCAGATGTGTATTAGCTTTGGGAGGAAGCTATCTGTAGTCTAGCCTATAGCTTGAAGTCATAAGTGATTTAAACCTGCTGAGGTGTCAGAGACAGGATCTCTAGCATGGACACTGTACCAGGGTTGTATTTTTGAAAGTAGAACTTTACAGCACAGCACAGTACAGGCCCTTCAGCCCTCAATATTGCACCAATATGCAAAATTAATCTGATGTCCATCTAACCTACATCGTTCCATTATTATCCATATGTATGTCCAGTGCCTGTTTAAATGCCTTTAACGTCGGTGAGTCTACTATTGCAGGCAGGCCTTTCCACGCCCCTACTATTCTCTGAGGAAAGAAACTATCCCTAATATCTGTCCTAAATATATCACCCCTCAATTTATAGCTATGCCCCTCGTGTTGACCTTCACCATCCAAGGAAAAAAGGCTCTCGCTGTCCACCCTGTCTAACCCTCTGATTATCTTATACATCTCGATTAAGTCACTTCTCAACTTTCTTTACCAATGAATACAGCCTCAATTTCCTCAGCCTTTCCTCGTAAGAGCGTGCCGTGTGGGTGACACGATGGCACAGTGGTTAGCACTGCTGCCTCACAGCGCCTGAGACCCGGGTTCAATTCCCGCCTCAGGCAACTGACTGTGTGGAGTTTGCACGTTCTCCCCGTGTCTGCGTGGGTTTCCTCCAGGTGCTCCAGTTTCCTCCCACCGTCCAAAGATGTGCATGTCAGGTGAATTGGCCATGCTAAATTGCCCGTAGTGTTAGGTAAGGGGTTAATGTAGTGGTATGGGTGGGTTACGCTTCGGCGGGTCGGTGTGGACTTGTCGGGCCAAAGGGCCTGTTTCCACACTGTAATGTAATGTAATCTAAAGACCTTCCCTCCATACCAGGCAACATCCTAGTAAATCTCATCCGATCCCTTTCCAAAGCTTCCACATCCTTCCTATAATGCACTGACCAGAACTGCACGCAATACTCCAGGTACGGTCTTACCAGTGTCTTGTACAGCTGAAACATGACCCCTACCACTAAACAGCAACACACCATATGCCTTCTTAACAACCCTATCAACCTTGGTGGCAACTTTCAGGGATTTATACACTGGACACTGAGATCTCTCTGTTCATCGGCACTGCCAAGAATTTTACCATTAGCCCAGTACTCTGCATTCCTGCTACTTCCAAAGTGAACTACCTCAAACTTTTCCACATTCATAGAACATAAACTTTACAGAGTTGCGATAGAAAAGCTGTTGGCTTTTTGATTTTATAAAGGAGTGTTATGGAATTATACTGTTCTTAAAAAAAAAAACAAATTATACTATTGTGTTTCTAAAAATCTTTGTGTTATAAATGGGTAATTTGGTTTATTCTATTTTATTCTCATTTCTTTTGTTCATAAACTTCTGTTTTATGGTTAAAACAAAATCTGCTGTATTCTACGCATATGTTGGAATTTAGATTCAGAATGTCGAATTAGAATTGAGTTTTATTGTCATGTTTACTCAAGAATAGTGATACAGTGAAAAGTTCACAATGTCTCCATTCATAGCACCATCTTAGGTAGAAAGTACCGAGGTAAAAAGTAGTAAATAAGAGATAGTTATAGTCTTCTCAAAACTCGCTAACAGTCTGTCTTTAGCCATGGCCATGTTATCACTCCACACTGGACATTCCCTACAAGCACTCAACCTCTCCCTGGTACTGGACTCATCCCCCAACCTGCAATGCTGGGCTTGATCTCTCAGTTCCATCTCCCCTCTGGAATTCAGTTCTTTTGTTTATGTTTAAACCAAGGCTGTAATGACGTCAGGAGAAAGTGACCCTGATGGAACCCAAACTGTGTGTCACTGAGCAGGTGCTGTTGGATAGCACTGTTGAGGACACCTTCCATCACTTTACTGATAATCAAGAGTGAACTGATGGGGCGTTAATTGGCAGGGTTGGATTTGTCCTGCTTTTTGTGTACAGGTCTACCCTGTGCAATTTATACTTGGGCCTTGCTATTTTTCATTGATTTGCTTCCCCTTCATTGAAATTGTTTGAAAGCACATCAGTTTGCATCTGTATATTAATGACAGTAAACGCGACAAGATCAACACTTTTCTCACTGATATCATAGCTGAATTATCAGATTTCTTATCTGATGTCAAGAACTAGATGAACAGAAATCGTCTTCAGTTCAATATTTGGAGAACTGAAGCCATTGTTTTCATTCTTGGTTTGAGATTAACACAATTAGCTTGCGACCTTGATGGTTCATTTGATGCCAAGGTAAGTTTCAGACCACATTTACATGCAATGCTTAAGGCTACCTATTACCACTTTCATAATATTTTAATTTCCTCTAGAATTGACTGTTCCAGTACATTTCTAGCTGGTACTCTACGTTTCATCCTTGCAAACTTGGGGTTATCACAAACTACTGCAGGATCTATCATGTCCCAATGACCAGTACGTATGTCCTATATTGCTTCCTGGTCAAGCAAATCTTCATTTAAGTTTCTCAATCTTTCATTTTTCAGTTCCCTCATTCCTCCCTTTCTGTGAAACCTCCTTAACCCACACAACCCTCCTAAAATATCTGTACCTTCATTTGTCTGGATCCCATGCTCTTGAATGCCATTTTCTAATTCACTTTTCACCTTTAGTACACTGTTTAAAATTTGCAAGTTTTTGGTCTGACCTTGTGTCTCCTGATGTGGCTACACCATCATTTGATTCCTAATGCTCCTGTGAAGCATTTTGTGATGTTTCATTGTGTTAAAGGCACCGTATAAATACAAGTTGCTGTTGTTCCAATAATTGGGTCTGCATAGGATATGTATGGGTCACCATCCTTTTGATTTCAGCTGGCAATTAACCATCTCTAGCTGAGCAATTTTAATGTGCTCTTAAAGGTAAGATAATAGGATCTATGTGGCGCAAGCAATCTCCATACAAGGTTTGTTAATCCTTTATCCCCAGATTAGATAGTTTGAGAGAAATTCTGCCCATATTTGTGTCTCCAAATTCTCTGTCCCAGATTTAAACATAAATAATTGCCAACCTTGGATTTACAGATTTTTCTTTTAAATTTGGAATGAGCAGGAAAATAAAATAAACAAGCATTGCAATTTTGTTTGAATGATTTTCCAAACAAACTTAATGAAGTCTCTTATAAAAGTTACAAACAGACATGTAGAACTGTTAAACATAAAAGATTGACTTTACATTTAATGAAGTTAAGTGGATTATCGTTGCTATATTTGGATTTTGGGATGCCAATGGCAGTGTACTGCTTTCTACTAATACAGCCACTGGCTTGGCAGCAGATTCACAGACCTATGAAAACTTTACTGTCACATAATAAAGTTAGATTTCAAGGCCAATGCTTGCAATTTTGTAATACCACAAATGTGGCAAAATATTCCAAAGCACTTCATAGAGGTCTTTTAAACAAAATTCACTAAACTTGAGAAAGAGTTTAAGGAATGTTAGGCTTTTAATTAGAGTCTTGAGGAAGAGAGTGAAGAGGCAGAGAAGTACAGAGAGGAATTTCCAGAGTGCTTAGACCTTGACATCTCAAACTACAGCCATAAGTGGGCTAGAACAGGGAAGGGAAAGTGAAAATGCAAAACCATAACAATATGTTTGAGGGACGGAAGCTGTAGGGATGGAGGAAGTTATGGAGATGGGGCAGGGGCAAGACCGTGAAGGGATTTAAACATCAATGAGGATTTTAAATTTGAGGCTTTCTGGAGGTTGGCATGATAATTATATGTTGAAGTGTGAGTCACAGCTTTATATGCTGTGCTTACTGCTCATTTAGCACGATTTGTATGTCAGAAACTGGCTATACAAATGCCCCCATTAGTATCAATATAAAAGCACCTTTACTGAGTAAAGGGAGCTGAAGAGTCAGAAGCCAATAAGTGGGTTTTACTAAATGGACCAGAAGCCTGGTGGTCAGAGTTTGATTGATGCCTTGACAGCATTAGTTTGTATATTTCTAATTAGGAACCTTGTTTTAGCAAGAAGACCATGTGAGGGCAGCTGTACCCTTCACATGACTTCCTGAAACCTGCTGGGAAAATATCCTCCATAAAGAATGTCACTGGTTGACAGCTAATGAATTGCTCCCAATAACATAGGACCTCAAATAAAAAAAAGTACACATCCGAAATCCCCTAGCCTCCACTGAAACACATTCTACACCCTACAATCTGAGAAGCCATGTCAAGGTGGGACTGATATGTTGTGGTTGACTACAAACAAGCGACCTGAGGGGCAACTTTTTCATGCAGCTTGTGGTGTGTGTATCGAATGAACTACTAGAGGAAGAGGGAGAGGTGAGCACAATTACAACATTTAAAAGAAATGTGGACAGGTACATAGATAGGAAAGCTTTAAAGGGATGTGGACCAAACACAGACAAATGGGACTGCTTTAATTTCAGAAACCTGGTTGGCATGGACGAGTTGGGCCAAAGGGCCTGTTTCAATGCTGTATGCTTCTATGACTAACCTTCAAGCACATGCAGGTGGGCTAGGAAAGGTGCGGTCACAAGCTCTGCAAGTACAAGAAGAGGAACCTCTCATTGTGACTATAACTCTCCAAGAATATCACCCACATAGTGGAAGTCCTGCCCTGACAAACCCACCCATTCCTGTTGGCATTCCAACTGATCGCTGTGGATGAGCTCAAGTTGTTGAGTAGATTGTTAACTGCAAAATTGAACATGCTGATTCATTTGAAGTTTTACCAAGTTCATTTGGTTAAATTACATTTGAAACTGGATTGGAGTGTTTTGCTTTTGTTTTCAGAGTCAGTCAGAGCCATGTGAATATGTATTGCTATATTTTTCTCTTACTATCAGGAATTCTGATTCTTTTATTTTTTGTAAGTTAGATTTATATCAAGCCTATCAATGGCAGGGCTCGGGTTCTCTTTGAAGCTGTAGCAAATCCTGATGTAATAGAATGCTGTACTGCTGGCCTCTGGGAAAAGATCTGTACCAGCTGAAGAGCACACATTGGGACCTAAAAATGCCTGACAATGTTCAAACAGCATTTCAACTTTGGAGCTTATTGCATATCCATGCTAGACAGACAATAACAATTGCATTAAGAGTGCTTACATACTTGGTTGATACTTAACAGATCAAGCACTGTCTTGCAGAGTTCTGAGGCAAAAAGGTCAGTAATCTGGGATTGATCTCCAATCTGTATACTGACGATAACTTCAGCTAGGGACAGTGTTCCCACTAACTAAGTCCTTGTTTTAATACCCTAAAATTAGTAGATGTTCCTGTCCCTAACTGTTAATTAGTGATTCCTGCTTGAAAGCACATATCTGGGGTTTGAGTTACAAGATCAGTCTCTGTTGTGATGCCCTATGTGGTCATATTGCTTTTCATTGATGCTTACTGGTTAAGTTCACTTGGGAGGAATGGCCATTTTGTCAAGTTGTTGAAGGATTACTTGTATCTCATGGAAGTCTGTCCCAATCAAGGTCAGCGCCTTTCAGAGAACTGGCAAGTGTGTAAAGAGCAGTTTTGAACTGCACGTTATATTAACAAACTTTTTCTGTTTTTTTTCTACAGCAATTTGGTAAAATCATAGATGTAGAAATTATATTTAATGAGCGTGGCTCAAAGGTAAGCACGTTTTTAAAATTCTATATGCCAGTAATCATAACAGTATTTGTACTGAAGAAGCAGTTTCTCCTTTGGCTATTTTAAAACCATTTCTAGTTAGCAGCATTTTCCACAATTGGGCTTTTTTGCTAATCATTTTAGCGATAACATAGTCGAGATGGATAGTAATTTTCAGCATCTAACTGACTTAGAGTCATAGAGATGCACAACATGGAAACAGACCCTTCGGTCCAACCCATCCATGCCGACCAGATATCCCAACCCAATCTAGTCCCACCTGCCAGCACCCGGCCCATATCCCGCCAAACCCTTCCTATTCATATACACATCCAAATGCCTCTTAAATGTTGCAATTGTACCAGCCTCCACCACATCCTCTGGCAGCTCATTCCATACACGTACCACCCTCTGCATGAAAAAGTTGCCCCTTAGGTCTCTTTTATATCTTTCCCCCCTCACCCTAAACCTATGCCCTCTAGTTCTGGATTCCCCGACCCCAGGGAAAAGACTTTGCCTATTTATCCTATCCATGCCCCTCATAATTTTGTAAACCTCTATAAGGTCACCCCTCAGCCTCCAACGCTCCAGGGAAAACAGCCCCAGCCTGTTCAGCCTCTCCCTGTACTCAGATCCTCCAACCCTGGCAACATCCTTGTAAATCTTTTCTGAACCCTTTCAAGTTTCACAACATCTTTCCGATAGGAAGGAGACCAGAATTGCACGCAATATTCCAACAGTGGCCTAACCAATGTCCTGTACAGCCGCAACATGATCTCCCAACTCCTGTACTCAATACTCTGACCAATAAAGGAAAGCATACCAAACGCCTTCTTCACTATCCTATCTACCTGTGACTCCACTTTCAAGGAGTTATGAACCTGCACTCCAAGGTCTCTTTGTTCAGCAACACTCCCTAGGACCTTACCATTAAGTGTATAAGTCCTGCTAAGATTTGCTTTCCCAAAATGCAGCACTTCACATTTATCTGAATTAAACTCCATCTGCTACTCCTCAGCCAATTGGCACATCTGGTCCAGATCCTGTTGTAATCTGAGGTAACCCTCTTCGCTGTCCACTACACCTCCAATTTTGGTGTCATCTGCAAACTTACTAACTGTACCTCTTATGCTCGCATCCAAATCATTTATGTAAATGACAAAAGGTAGAGGGCCCAGCACCAATCCTTGTGGCACTCCACTGGTCACAGGCCTCCAGTCTGAAAAACAACCCTCCACCACCACCCTCTGTCTTCTACCTTTGAGCCAGTTCTGTATCCAAATGGTTAGTTCCAAATCAGTCCTTGCCTTTCCAAATACATGTACATCCTGTCCCTCAGGATTCCCTCCAACAACTTGCCCACCACTGAGGTCAGGCTCACCGGTCTATAGTTCCCTGGCTTGTCCTTACCACCCTTCTTAAACAGTGGCACCAGGTTTGCCAACCTCCAGTCTTCCGGCACCTCACCTGTGACTATCGATGATACAAATATCTCAGCAAGAGGCCCAGCAATCACTTCTCTAGCTTCCCACAGAGTTCTCGGGTACACCTGATCAGGTCCTGGGGATTTATCCACCTTTAACCGTTTCAAGTCATCCAGCACTTCCTCCTCTGTAATCTGGACATTTTGCAAGATGTCACCATCTATTTCCCTACAGTCTATATCTTCCATATCCTTTTCCACAGTAAATACTGATGCAAAATATTCATTTAGTATCTCCCCCATTTTCTGTGGCTCCATACAAAGGCCGCCTTGCTGATCTTTCAGGGGCCCTATTCTCTCCCTAGTTACCCTTTTGTCCTTAATATATTTGTAAAACCTCTTTGGATTCTCCTTAATTCTATTTGCCAAAATTATTTCATGTCCCCGTTTTGCCCTCCTGATTTCCCTCTTAAGTATACTCCTACTTTCTTTATACTCTTCTAAGGATTCACTCAATCTATTCTGTCTGTACCTGACATATGCTTCCGTCTTTTTCTTAACCAAACCCTCAATTTCTTCAGACATCCAGCATTCCCTATAGTTACCAGCCTTCCCTTTCACCCTGACAGGAATATACTTTCTCTGGATTCTTGTTATCTCATTTCTGAAGGCTTCCCATTTTCCAGCCGTCCCTTTACCTGCGAACATCGTAAGTTTGTAGCACTTCCTGGTGGTGTTTTTATGAATTACTTTTTATTGACTCTTCATTTAATGTCTATTATCAGTTCGCCTTACTGAATCTTTAACTAAGTCCAGACCCCACAACTGTGGCTTTTTGACAAGTTTTCCATCTGTTGATTTTATATATCATTTAGCTGCATCTTTAGTTCAGGCTCATTTTGCTTTGTGTGCCAGTACTTGACACTAGGAATCAGAGTCTGCTTTTGCAGTTGAAAACAATTTCTGGCAGATGATACTAAAGTTGGAAAATGTTACTGGTCTGGAATTGGTTTTTAGTCACAAGGAATATTCAGTGTAATACTATATCATTTATCGTTTGAAGGTTTTTATCAATTCTTTTTCAAATTCTCTATTCCAATGATACTAATCTATTGGTAACTCCATTCCACAAAAATATAGTTAATTTATCTGTCTGTACAGTTGTGTAACTAGATGTATTCATCTTTCATCCTTGTTCCTCTCCAAGACTATTGTTTTCAATTGTACACCACTACAATATCACATTTCCACTGTTAGTTCAACTCTGCATTTCATCTGCAACAAATTTTACAAACAAAATTTTGAAGGCATTTATCTTTCATTTATTGGTTGAGATCTTGCTAGCAGGCTTTTTAATCACTCAGCTGCTATTCAAAACTATTGGTGCTGCAGAGCAGTTCAGAAGGAGCCAAAGATACAGTAATGATCAAGAAAGAATATGACTACTGCTAAATAGTTGACAGTCCTTCTAAATTTCTTTATTGAGCACCGCCTGTTTATTTTATTATTCAGACTATTAAATTCTTCAGGTGGCTGTGTGCTGGAGCCAGTTCGAGGGAATGTTGCTCCTAACCCAGACAAGACCAGTATGCTTTACAGGGAACTACTTTTTCACAGCCCTTAATTATTTGCATATATACTAATCCTTATTAGATAAATATGACATTTATACAATGCTGCGCTGAAGGTAAATGTTAATTTTTGCCAGTGATGGCTATTTAAATGTGTTAGAGAGGTTACTCTAGAAAGGCTAATGTCTAAATAGCAATCTTCATGTTTACAACCCCTGCAGTCTTTTCATTTACTGCAACCTCTATTTGAAATGTAGAGGAGATCACTTGGTGGGGGAGGCAGAAGGGCTGATAGTATTTGGTTAAGAAAACAAAGTTGAGATTTCTTTCTGCCTCCTTTCCCCCTATTGTCCAGCCATTTGAAAAGCAGAGGTATGAACCTTCTAACTTGTTTTACGAAGAGAACAAGATGCTGCACACCTTTCACACTTACATTGTGGACAGTTTGAGACTGCTGTTAGAAATTCTTAAGCAACCGGAGATACACCAGATTTCACAACTAGTTTACCTTTGTAACCTTGTGCTCCTTATCATGCATCTTTATTTGCCTTGGGTCAAATTGTACACCAGTCAGCAATATGATAAGCAGCTCAGCATTAATTCCCATTCCCACCTAAAACTAGTGTTAAATGGATTAATGCATGCAAGTGAAAGCAATATTTTAAACTGGCAAAAACTAAAATTTCACAAATTCAAGGAACCTTAAAAACTGAAACAGAATGAAGATGGAAATACTCCAGGTCAGGCAGTGTACATAGAGAAACACATGTCCGTCAGTTGATGTTACAATTACCTGCAGGCTCAGTTTGACTGATCTTCATGTTGGCTGCTTTTACTGCCAGCCCTTCAGTTGATTTAGAATCAGAGAACCAGTCTTCTGTACAGAAAATCAGGTCTCCTTTTTCTGCACCGCTGTCTAACAGACTAGCAGAAGGGATTAAATGAACAATAAACATGGCAAATTGATGCATGGTCATTTAATTTGTTGCCTACACAGGATAAAATGCAATTGCAATTTGAACCAGCAACCAACACTGTGTCTTTGCTACCTAGTGATTAAAACCTTGATTTGTCCACCGCATTGGTAAAGTTAAAGAACCTCTGATTGGAAACTTGTTTTACTTGAATAAATTTGTTTTGGTACATTTAAATGGGAGAAGAATTCCTGATGGCTGAAGTTGTCTTGCCATCAGTACATACATATAACTGCCCAACACTTTTTTAGATCATTTAACCTGTCATAATGTCTTCAATTTTAAAATAAATTATACCTATGGAGCAAGAAACCCTTTATAGAACAGGACTTGCATTTTCCCAACATTTGGGCATAGATTTGGAGCAACAGGATAAAGGGTAGCAGCATCTAAGAATTGGAACACACAAATTAGGAGCTGAAAAATCAAACTTTATAAAAATATTGTATTTAAAAATGTTTCCTTGTCAGAAAGAAAGCTGTAATTTCACAAACATAAATTTAGTTCTCCAGGATCCAGGGAAACTTTTCAGCACCTAACCTAGTACTTTGTAAAAACCCCAGTAATATACCATTCAACAGCCTACCTCTGGGGGAGTAATGAATCAGTGACAACAACTTCTGAACTTCTGCTTTCAACTGTGCAGGTGCTTTCACACTGTAATGAAAATCAATCCTTTGATGTCAATATAATCACACAGTTTTAAACACTTGGTGCCTTGAGTCAGCAATTCATGAGAAGTGACTTAAAATGTCCACATCTGTTCACTGTTCAGGAACTCAATAGAAAGTAGGTATATAGGTATTGGGTGAAATAAGATTGGACTTAACTGTGGCTAACTCCATGTACATTATCTTGCTGGAACTTATTGCAGCTTATTGCATGGGTTCATGCACTTGGACAAGATCCTGTTAACTGTGACCAGCATATTTGGAACTGTATGACAGCAAGTACAGCAAATTCTGACAAAAAAACATGGCAATAGTCATTGGAAAAGTATTTAATATTTTGTTTTGCTGGTTGAACTTTATTTTTGGTCTGTTACCATGTTCCAGAATGGAGTGAGAACAGAGGAGAGAGATGACTACTTGTAATTTTGATACATCAGTTTGATTAATGAAAATGTTTGCATATATTGGTCTTATTGTTGTTACTTTTTAAATAAGATTTTTAAAGAGAAGATCTTCCTTTCTGTTGTCCTGTACAGCAAGTTCACAAAATTTTAAAGACAAGTTCACACCTCAGAATTATGTACTATCTCATTCAGGCAGATGAGCAGATGCAAGCTCTGGACTCTTGCCTTGTCCCACACACCCGATTGAAAACATTATTGTGGTCCTTCTTGATGATGGTCTAGATTAGCTTGATAGTGTTCTCATTCCTATCTTCTAACCTAGCAAGGGATGACACACAACTAGTGAATTATCAGAAACCAGATTGAGAGTTTCCAAATGTAGGGGGAGAAAAAAGCTTCTCCCCCCTCCCGGCTATGGATACCCACTTATACTTTTCGTCAGTTCCTTTTTTCTTTCTCACGTCTGTAACTTCTATACACGGCAGGTCAGAGACCTGCTGTATTCACTGAAGAACAATTTGGGATTTAACCCAGCCTGGAAACCATTTGAAGCCAGGCAACAACAGAAATAGAATTTGCAGATTTTTCAGTTTAGAAGGAGCACTAACAAAGCTGGAATCTGATGCCAAAAGTCCCAGGTGAACTGTGCTCCTCCTAGACATTCAATTCTCTTTGATGTTTTGGGTTCTACCTGACCATAAGCACCTGTACAGGCCAGAAACTTGGGATGCTGTCTCTTTAAAACAAACTGATTTAAAGTATATTTTGATGTTTAATCTTTTCTATTTGTATCCTTCTGGTGGGTGGGGGGGTGATGCTGGAAACTATGAAATCAGAATGTGATTTGATTGGTTATGTTTGTTTTTCCAGAAATACAGGGGACCAATCGCCACACAGTATTGTGATGTTTTATATGATTAACTGTCTCACTAAAACCACATCATGCTAAAAAGGGTTAGGAAAAACATGTCTTTTTTTAATCCCTTTCCTTTTGATTTTATGACTAATGAACCTACATTTTTAATACTGAGATATCAACATTTCTGGTGACAGATTTGACCAGATTCCTCTCATATCCCCACCTTTTGCTTTAATTGTGAATTTCACAGCTGTCTTTGCATAGTTGCTATTCTATACATTGGGTCCTCTGAGTCGACCACAGATATCCAACTCTCAGAAACACACTTTGCATTGGTGTGCTTGCTGTGTATGGTATCTGTGAGACCATTGCTAACCATGTTGAAACTGCTCTGACTGGGAGAAATCAAACTGAATTGATGATGAGGAGTGGCTTGCAAGAATGTTCAGGGATCCTCAGTTTGGATGGAGTCATTTCTAGAATGGGCGCTATTGTGACTTTTAAGCTAAATAGTAGTCAGTGAACTAAAAATGTTCCAAAAAAATCAATATTATTCTCCTATTGAGTATATTTTTGGAAATTTGTTTTATCAGTTTCTTGAAAATACCAAACACCTTGCTGATTTATGTTTGCATGAGCACCTTGTTTAAGTCATGTAAATTCTGTTTAAGCCCAGACAAATATTGGATTGTGATTCAACTCAAGTGCTCAAATTTCCATCTGCTTATGTCTTAGAAACAACATTCCTATAAATAACTATTCATTAATTTTATTTATCAAAAATGAATCACTAGCTCCCATTGATTTCAGGTAAAGGCATCACCATGATTCTAAAAGACCCCATATCAGTGCCAGGTCTGTGCTAAGTTAAAAGATCTCAACCAGGGAAGCCGTTTCAGTCTCGAGCAGCCACCGTGTCTTTAACAAGTTGAGGTGAGGGGGAGGAAAAAATAAGGATTTCCCATGATTCCAACTCCTGATTGCCATCAATGATCACAGGCATCTGGTGAGGACAGGATCAGATTTGACTGATCAGTGATTTTGAGGTCAAATAACATTCCAGAACTAACAGCTTGGGCTGATGCTCTAAGAAAGGTACTTTGCCCAAGGTATTGGAGGGTCAATGGATTCTTCACCCAAGGAAATAGCATTGCTTGTAGACAAGAAATTGGAAGAGGGGAAGGTGATTTAATATAGAACTGAGTAGATAAAACTAAAACATGGACAAAAGATTGGCTTATTCACAATAATGGAATTCTCCCATGTTAATATTCTCATAAAAATCTTGATTGCAACATTTTCATAATTTCAATAGGTTTTTTTTATTGCTTCTAATGTAAACAGGAGCTTGAGTTCCATCTAAAATATATCAATACTTCCTCTGATAGTTGTAATAATTTTCCCAAAAAATCACAGCCTTTTTCGTTTAAGATGCATTTTCTAATGGAAATTCATAAAAGTATTGACAAAAAATTAAAATGAGAAATTTTTAAACTGTTTTTCATTGAGTCACTTGAACATTTCTGCAAAGAGAGCTGTGTTGCTGAAACTATTCATCTTAAATCTGATGAAGGCAAGACAAGAAATTTGGCCACATGTCTGTCTCTCTCTCTCAGCAACAATTTTAGCCAATTATCTAGGCTTGATGTAACCCCAATGAACATAAATGAGAGTTAACTTTATCATTACAAAATAGATAAAATTATGTATAATGCAGGCTTGAATTTATCAATGTCTTTGTTGTCTTGATGGGAGAGTATTTCCGTGTGAGTGCCATGCCAGATGAATGGGGCAACATGAAACACCTTGTAGTTTGGGTCTTCCTTGCTCCTAGCATTGGTGCATGGCTTCCTCTGACCAGGGTTTACTCTGCTGATTGGCCTCACAGCTCTGTTAATCAAGGATAGAGAAAGGAGATCAAATGGAACCCAGGCATTCCAAATTGGATAAATACTTTGTCTTAATAAATGGTCCATGAGCAGTTGTGCTCATGGGTGTGCTGTTTTAATGCAGCAAGGATTTTATAGTATCATTTGTGGGTCTGAGTTCAGGGGAATTGATTCTTGCAAACAGCTTCAAGTCATTTACAGATAAATAAGGTTGTAGATGAAAATCCTCTAACGCAGCATGAAAACAACTACCCTCGACCAATCACTTCAAGCATGATTGTTTTTTGCTGCTGAAACTGTGTTTATTATGTGCACTGTGGTATATTGGGGATATAGTGCATGTATTCTTATGGGTTAAATTGTGTTTTCTGTCTATGAACACACATAGGAGTATCGCCTTTTTTTGATTTCTCGTTTTTATATTTGTATCTAGTAACGTTTATTTATCATTCTTCTGCAGGGGTTGTTGATCTACTTTTTGACACTGCTCATCTGTTGCTTGTATTTATTGCAGTTCTGAGGCCAGATTAAAATGACGAGTTACTTGGGCTACCTCCATCGTACCTTACTACAATTATTTACCAGTAACTTCATGATGCTTACAATAAACCCTCTGTTTAAGCACTAACTCCAAAGAATAAAACTAGTGCATATTAAATTGTTAATTTCTTTCTACTAAAATACCAATAAGGCTACAATGTTCATGCCGTGATCAAAGTGGTTAAGTCACTCTTTGTGTCGATTAAAATATGGTGAGGTGATTTTGGGAATAGTTAGATCTTCATTGGTTAAATTTCTGCCATTTGTATAAAATTGGGTTCTTTAACATCTGCTGCTGTGGCAGTTGGTAGAGAATTGCATGTCTCCAGTCTGGGTTCTTTTCCCCACCAGTTTTCCTTTTCTCTGTCTGCACTTATACATTCAGGTTGAGTGATTTAAATTTAGATTAGATTAGATTCCCTACAGTGTGGCAACAAGCCCTCTGGCCCAACCAGTCTACACCGCCCTCCAAAGAGTAACCCACCCAGACCCATTTCTCTCTGACTAATGCACCTAACACTATGGGCAATTTAGCATGGCCAATTCACCTGACCTGCACATCTTTGGGTTGTGGGATTATTCCAGATTCCAACAAAAATTATATTTCGAGATTGAAAAAAAGAACTTAATGCTATTTATTATTTTTTCCAATCTTGGGACATCCAAAAACACCCCACAACTGATGGACCAAAATCAATTTATGCGCAGCAAGATGCCAGAAACGGCTGAGATAAATCACTGGTGAATTTCTTTGTGCATTTTTGGTTGAGGGATTTGTGCTGATCAGAACATGCCTTTCTACTTTCCAAATCATAGTGTTATGTACCAGACTAGACCCTCTCAAAATATTTTAAGAAGCTAGCATAGACCCTAACTTTTTCTTATTTTTAAGGCAAATGTAAAGTGTCGTGTTCCGGATGCATTGCAACTGGTCAAACTACTCAACGTGAACCAAAAACACAATTTATTTAAACACTATAGTTAAAACACAACCGAAGTAACGAAGAACTTACAATAACTTAACTGTATTGGAAGACTTAACTGAATAATAGATGCAGTAACTGTTACTAATTAACTGTTCGAATATAGTATCATGCCATAAACACCCTCTTGGCAAAAGCACGAAAATTCAGAAAAATAAATTTGTCCTCGTGGTAACCCAGCAGCAGAGAGAAACCCTAGCTTCTAGCTGTAACCGAGAGGGTGGAAAGGTAGCTTCTACTACTTCAAGCTCACAACAGCAACCGCTTAAAGCTAAAGCTAAACCTAAAACCTAAAACAAAACTAGAAATCCCTAGTCTGAGAGCTGGCCACACCCAGCCATGCTGCCTCCATTATATATGAAAAAACCCAAGGCGCCTCAAGCTGTTTACTTTCTTACGGACAGTTCGGCACATCTTGTTCAGTCTCTTTTAAAACAAAATCCAGGACACAATAACCTCTTAAAGCCACAGTACCGTCACAATAGAAAGGTTAGGGAAGGTGGTGGTGGTGTCATTGGTAATGGCTTTGGACTTGTAATCCAGAACCCTAGTTGTGGGGGCATAGATTTGAATCCTACCATGCAGATCGTGAAATTTTAAATCAGTAACCAAAATAAAAAGTTAGCCTAATGGCAATTATGTAATCACTGTTGATTTTCATTAAAAATTCACCCATGTGATGCCAGACACACAGCAATGTGGTTGACTCTTAACTGGCCTCAGGAAATTAAGGTTTAATTAAAGCAAATCATGTCCATGCCCATGCTCATGAACAAACAAGATTAAAAAGTATGATTATCCTCCTGACCCCTCAAGGCTTCATGGGTTGTCACCTGCAAATGTTGAAATTGTCCCCTGCATTGCCAAGTCTAGGTCATTAATGCAGATTAAGGAATGCAGTAGTGCTGGGGAACTCTGTTATATATCTTACGCCACTCAAAGTCACCATTTACTCTTTCCCTGTCGTTCAGTCAACTTCATTCTCATCCTATCACTGTTCTTTTGTTCACCGACTTCAAATGCCTTTTGGAAGTCTCTGCATAGTGTACGCATTGCATCACTCACATTAACAGGTTTTCTTACATTTGATTTAATTAAACATAATTTTCTTGTAACAATTCTGGGTGGAATTTCCTTAATCCATATAAAACAGAGCAACTAAACTTTGACCCAGGTTACTGTTTCTTAATTTAAAAAAACCTTCCCACACTGGAAGTTCAACTGACTGGCGTGCAGTTGCTGGACTTATCCTGGTACTCTCTTATTGATTATGATTATAGCATTTGCAATTTTCCAGGCTTCTGACACCATACCTGTATCTGGGAAAATAGGAAGATTATGGCCAATTTCCACTCTTCATTTCCTCAGCAGCCTTGGATGGATCTGAACTGATATTTGGATTTGTTAGCTTTAAGTATAGCTAGAATTTTTTTCAGACCTCCTGTTTTTCACCATTTAAACTATCCACGGCCTTAATATCTCACCTTTTACTGTGACTTTGTCAGCATTCTTTTTTCTTGATGAAAGCAAATATACTCCTGTCATGTCTCAGCCATGCTCAGCCTCCCTTGCATGGTCTTTAATTAGCCCCACTCCTCCTTGATCTACTCTTTAACTGTACATATACTGATAGACTTGTGGATTCTGTTTTCTGTGAGCTCCTAGTCTTTTTAGATACTCTGTCCTTGTTTCTGCCTTTTGTTTCTAACTTCGCCTGTGAACCCTCTACGTTTAGTTTGGTTCTCACTTGTGTCATTGACCTGACATTTCTCATTAGGACCTGTTTCATCTTAATTTCTATCTTGTCATCCAGTAAGCTTAGTTTTAGTTTTCCCACTCACAGGAATCTGTCTTGACGACCCAAACCATCTCTTTAATGGCAGCTCATTATTGCTATAGTTTTGCTTTCTAATTATCCTGGACCACAGCTGTTGTCACCCCATTCCAATTGTTCCCACCCTGTAATTGTTTATTGTATTTTTACTCTTGGTTGCTCCTTTGCTTTTTCCATAGTATCATGATGTTTTAAGCTAGCAATGATCACTAATCCTAATGCATTCCCCATTGTCATTATTCTCCTTGTCTCATTGCAGTTCCCAGAATCAAATCCTGTAACACCACCTTCCTCTTTGGGCCAGATGCTTATTAATCTAAAAAGTTCTACTGAACACATTTCATAAACTCTTCATCTACCTGGTCCTTGCAATCTTACAGTCTGCAATAGGATAATTTTAGCCCCCCATTATAAATAATCTACAGAAGTTGCGTCTCTGTGTAATTCCTTGAAAATTTGTTCTTCTATAATTTTTTCTCCAGTAGGATGCATTCAGTAATGGAATGCTACTTCCCATTATTTCTTAATTCTAACCAAATAGATTCAATCCTTGACTCATCGAGGATGTCCTCTTTTCTAGCACTGTAATATTTTCCACAATATTGTTGCAGTCTCTTCCATTCCTCCTTTATCTCCCTGCATCCTGGAATAATTAATACCCAGTTTTGCCCTTTTTTTGAACTGGGTCTTAATTATTGCTACATTATATTCTTGTTAGCTGTGCCTTCAGCTTATCAACCTTGTTCACTCCTTGCATTTACAAATGAGCAAGGTAAACTTAAACGTATATCTAAATTCTTTATGCATCTTGTTTTTCCTTTCTTATGTTACATTCTAGTTTCTGCCAATTTAGTTGAAAGTCTTCCAAATAGAATTAGTGAACCATGCTGCAATCTCATCAGTTTCGACCTTGTTGAGGCGCAGCCCAGCTGGCCTGTCTGGGTCTCACCTCTTTCAGGCCCAGTCGCCATGTCCCAGGATTATGAAATTCTCCCTCTTGCATCATCCCACTACCAACACATTCTTTTGCTCTGTACTCCTGTTTCTGTATCCTGGTTAGCACATCGTACTAACCCAACATTTAATGTATTTGAGATCCTGTTTGCCATGTTCTTTCCTGGCTCTTTTAAAAGTTTTTCACTGGATCTCATTTTGCTTTGTACCAAAATGATTGGTACCATTATCTCTGATTTTTACACCCTGCTGCTACTAACTGGTATCCTTTAACCCTGATACCAAGGAAGCATACATATCTGCTTCCCTCGAGGTCAAGAATGCTCTTTGTTATTCATTACCAGGTAGAGACGGAGATGTAAACCGGAAACTCAACAGTGTCTCAACCTTCCTGACAGTTAGCCATTTTCTTGCTGCCTGTGTACCCTTGTGCGGCAGGGAAACTGCATCCCAAACCAAGCTGTGTGTGTTGTTTTTAGCTGGCGTATGAACCACAGTGACTTTAGCAGCTGCTGCTTAAACCACAAGTTGCAGGAGCAGAAGCAAGCCATTCAACCCGTTGAGTCCACTCTGCTATTCAATAAGATCATGTTTGATCTGATAACCCTCATTTTGAATTTCCTACACTTTTCTAATAATTCTTGATCCCCTTACTGATTTAAAAACTAGTTAATTTCAGCCTGGAAAATTCATAATGACTAAGCCTTAACAGCTCCCTGTCGTAAAGCATTCCAAAAATTAACTATCCCATTCGAGAAAAAATTCCTCTTCATCTCTGTCTTAACTGGGTGATGTTTACCTCTGAGATTATGCTTTTGGCTCTAGATTCTCACAAGGGAAAGCAACCTTCCACATCTCCCCTGTCAAGTTTCCCAAGAACCTCTTGTATGTCTCAATAAGGTCTCTTCTCATTCTTCTAAACGCCAGTGAGTACAAGCTGCATCTATTCATTCTTTGCTCATAAGAACCTTTTTCCATACTTTCTCTGGACTGCCTCCAATGCCAATGTACCTTTCATTTGATAAGGTGATTAACATTCTTCACACTGTTCTGCGTGTGTCGACTGATGCTTTGTATATTTTCCTAATTCTTTACTCCATTCCATTTGAAATAAAGTACAACAGTTCATTTGCCTTCCTTAGTATCTTCTGAACTTATATGCTAGCTTACAGAAAATCACCCAAATCCCCAATCTTCCTCCATTTATATAATGCTCAGCTCTCCTATTGGTTTTGCCAAAGTGCATAAACTCTCATATTCCCACAGTGTTCCATCTGCCAAGTTTACACTCACTCATTCAATTTATCTATATTCCTCTCCAGATTGTCATCTTCAATACTTACCTCCTTGACATTAGTGCATTCATTTCTATCATTTAATTTATGAATACAGATATTTTTAATCAACCTGTTCAGATGTGTTTTGACACTTTTCTGAAATGGGGGGACTTGAACCTGGGCCTACTGGCTCAAAGTAGGGGCAATACTACTCTTCTACAACAGTCTAAGTCAGTAATTTATATTGAGAGTTATTGTGGCCCCAGCACTGAACTCTGCATAGCACTCCACTAGTGTATTTACCATCCAGATTATACCTCCTTATCCCAACAAGTGTTTTGTTAGTTGGTCAATCCTCTATCCATGCTAATGTACTGCTCCCAACAGTATGGACTCTTCCCTTACTTAGTAGTCTCACATGTAGTACCTCACTGAATACCTTTTGGAAATCCAAATACGTTACAATTTCTGTTTTTTTTTGTGTCACACTTGTTAAGAACTTTGGGCATGATTTTCCTGCCATGAAGCCAAGGTGACTTTGCGTGATTATGTTTGTATTTCTAAATGCTACATTTCTAAAGGCTAGGATTACTAAGAAGGAAATACGCAGAGGAAAATTGAGGTACGAAGGTAAACTGGCCAATAATATAAAGGAGGAGTAAAAGCTTTTTTAGGTCTATGCAAGGCAAAAACATGTTTAGGACTAAAATTGGGCCCTTGAAGACAGAAACAGGGGAATATATTACAGGGAACAAAGAAATGGCAGAAGAATTAAATGGGTACTTCAGATCTATGTTCACTGGGGAAGACACAAGCAATCTCCCTGAGGTAACAGTGGCTGAAGGACCTGAACTTAAGGGAATTTATATTTGCCAGGATTTGGTGTTGGAGAGACTGTTAGGTCTGAAGGTCGATAAGTCCTTGGGGCCTGATGGTCTACATCCCAGGGTACTGAAGGAGGTGGCTCAGGAAATCGTGGATGCGTTGGTGATTATTTTCCAGAGTTCGATAGATTCGGGGTCGGTTCCTGAGGATTGGAGGGTGGCTAATGTTATACCACTATTTAAGAAAGGTGGGAGAGAGAAAGCAGGAAATTATAGACCAGTTAATCTGACCTCAGTGGTGGGAAAGATGCTGGAGTTTATTATAAAGGATGAAATTACGGCACATCTGGATAGTAGTAACAGGATAGGACAGATGAATTTATGAAGGGGAAATCATGCTTAACTAATCTTCTTGAATTTTTTGAGGATGTAACTCTGAAGATGGACGAGGGAGATCCAGTAGATGTAGTGTACCTGGACTTTCAGAAAGCTTTTGATAAAGTCCCACATAGGAGGTTAGTGAGCAAATTTAGGGTGCATGGTATTGGGGGCAAAGTACTAACTTGGATTGAAAATTGGTTGACTGATAGGAAACAAAGGGTAGTGATAAACGGCTCCATTTCGGAATGGCAGGCAGTGACCAGTGGGGTACCGCAGGGATCCGTGCTGGGACCACAGCTTTTTACAATATATGTTAATGATATAGAAGATGGTATCAGCAATAACATTAGCAAATTTGCTGATGATACAAAGCTGGTTGGCAGGTAGAATGTGAGGAGGATGTTAGGAGATTACAGGGTTACCTGGACAAGTTAGGTGAGTGGGCAGATGCATGGCATATGCAGTTTAATGTGGATAAATGTATGGTTATCCACTTTGGTGGCAAGAACAGGAAGGCAGATTAATACCTCAATGGAATCAATTTAGGTAAAGGGGCAGTACAGAGAGATCTGGGTGTTCTTGTACACCAGTCAATGAAGGCAAGCATGCAGGTACAGCAGGTAGTGAAGAAGGCTAATAGCATGCTGGCCTTCATAACAAGAGGGATTGAGTATAGAAGCAAAGAGGTGCTTCTGCAGCTGTACAGGGCCTTGGTGAGACCACACCTGGAGTATTGTGTGCAGTTCTGGTCTCCAAATTTGAGGAAAGACATTCTGGCTATTGAGGGAGTGCAGCGTAGGTTCACGAGGTCAATTCCTGGAATGGCGGGATTACCTTACACGGAAAGACTGAAGCGACTGGGCTTGTATACCCTTGAGTTTAGAAGACTGAGAGGGGATCTGATTGAGACATATAAGATTATGAAAGGACTGTGGCAGCAGGAAACATGTTTCCGCTGATGGGTGAGTGCCGAACCAGAGGACACAGCTTAAAAATACGGGGTAGACCATTTAGGACAGAGATGAGAAGAAACTTCTTCACCCAGAGAGTGGTGGCTGTGTGGAATGCTCTGCCCCAGAGGGCAGTGGAGGCTCAGTCTCTGGATTCATTTGAGTTGGATAGAGCTCTCAAAGATAGTGGAATCAAGGGTTATGGAGATAAGGCAGGAAGAGGATACTGATTAGGAATGATCAGCCATGATCATATTGAATGGTGGTGCAGGCTCGAAGGGCAGAATGGCCTACTCCTGCACCTATTGTCTATCCTTTATAATGGATGCTAACATTTTCCTAATGTTTTGCTAACTGGCTTATAGTTACTTTTTTTTTGTTTTCTTCCCTTTTGAAATAAGGGTGCTACATTGACAGTTTTTCAATCCTCTGGAATTTTTAGCTTTTCACTCTTCATTCTATCTAGTACCCTTACTTTCTGCTCTGTTTCTCTGTTCCTGCTCAGGCCAATACGATTTCTAATTACAATTTGATCAGTTATTCAGATTGAGGATAATTTTCTTCCTTTTACAGTAGTATATTGTCCAGCATGTTAAATGTTTATTACCCTGTTACCAAAAGTGCACTGTCAATATAATAAAGAGGGTGACCTGAGATCCCCAGAGCTGCCATTTGTGACAGTGCAAAGTCAAAGCACCTTTCCTTTGATTAATTAATGGACCCATTAGTGCGCTCAGGTAAAGAAAAATCAAGAATGGTGAATTGAACTGTTGCTACGGATGCCATCAAGATTAAAATGGCTTCAGCAATAGAAATTGCGTGAGAATTGCTGAAGTTTATCTAAAAAATTACCTTCTATTGTACTTCTGCAACAAAAGCAAATTTGATTTGAGTTTGATTTTTAAATTCTGGATTTTTAGAATCTGAATATTCCTTTAAGATTAGTGTGACCATGTATCATTGTCAATCTCAAAATAAAGAAACTTTTGCTAAGACATATTAAAAATGTTCTGTTGTTGAGTCTTTCTTAAATTTTAGCTGCTCACATCTTTAATTATTACTTCAAAATTAAAGAGATCTCAGTGTATCATTCAAAGGATGGACTGTTTTGCTTATTAACCATTGAGTGAACTTTAGGCCGAATTAAAGTAGGGACTGATTCTGTTTGAAAGCTTAATGGTTTTTTTTCACAATGAATGCCCAAGCAGATACAGTGCTGGTTAAATGCAGACCAAAATTGATTTGATGCTGGTCGAGTCTCAATTCCAATTTATGTTTAAAATGCTCTTGCTTTAAAATGTAGTACTGGAAGAATAATTCGTGTTACTTAATTGTGACATTTCCATTTTCTATTCTTGCCGTTCTCCTGACCTTGCTGAATTCATAGAATGATTTCTAATTAATGCTGAGTTATATTTCATTTCTAATGTATGCCATTAGAAACTGGACCATGAGTGCCAAACCTAATTTCTCTTGGGGCTTTTATAGCTGTGAGAGGAGACTTTAATGCCATCTGTCTGTGCTGGCTTGAACCCATGATTCAGAGGTGAAAAGGACAGTGTTCTGATTCTGCCCCCCATTCCCCAAAACAGGGACTGCTTTCGGTATAGCCCTGCAAGTCCTTGATGGCTTTGTGATTGGACCATTCCTTTTTAAAGTATGCTGTGGATCAGAGAATCCAAGAATTGAATGGGATTAGAAGTGGACTTTGTTGTTAGAATGTTTTGGGTGGAATAACTTCTCCATGTCCATGTGGTAAATTATTGGACCTCTGATAGTTTTTGGCTTTGCTGGCAAACCCACAAAACATCTCACCACTAACTGCATTAGTACAGTATCTCTACAACAGCCCTTTTCAACCCATTAACATTGATGTCTTTGCAAGAAAAATGCCACTAATTATCGCACTCAAACTCTGTTCTGAATATTTACAGCACAATGTTAGTTCTGTCGAGGGTTTAGAATACAATTTTTTTCTATATAGTTCAAAGTTCAAGCTTTCATGTGGTCAGTTAATTTCCATTGGCTCATTTCACAGTCTGTTGTGTGGCAGCTGAAAGTTGTCTCTGTCTCTCACACATTAAATTGAGTTAACAGCAGTCTTTCAGGCATCATGCCTGACATGAAAATAGATGGGGGAGTTGCATTTGGGTTTCTTGCATTTCAAAATTCAAATTGCTACTATTAATGAAGCATTTGGATTTCTCATTATTATAATTATATTTCTCAAAAGAGTTATTTTCGCTGAAATACTTGGTGTTTTTGTCTCTACCTATCTATCTTCCTAAAAGGGATGATTCTTAGCTGGTGCGCACTTCCATCGGCTCCAGCAATTATCTGGTACTTGTCCAAGATGAGAGGTTTAGTGTTGCCAAGATAATTGTTGGGAGGTTGCAGCTGAGCCTGATGCTTTCCTTTATTAATTGGATTTTCTCGCAGAGGTCACAGGGTAGCCATCAGAAGCAGGATCCCTGACTGGTTTTTCAACCCAATTCAACTTAGCAATAAAGGAGATGCTGATCATCCACCAAAGCTTCAGCTGAAATTAACTCTTAATAACTAAGTACCCTAGTAGTGCTACTAGCTCATGGTTTGTGGTTTAGTTTACCTGGAAACCGTTGACTAAGGTTGTCAAAATCTGAGGACCGCAGACAGCAATATTTGTTGAATCAGTGTCAATGGCTTTTTGCCTTCACAAATCAGACCTTTAGTCTACCTTTTGCTTTCCTATTATCTCCACAGAGTCTGCACTTTGGACACAATAGCTGTAGATCAAATCTGAAATCACTGAGAAGAGTGAAAACTAGATAGAGATCATGCGCGAGATGCCTTACAAAAAGAGTAGGAACACTGCACTGACCTTGAATGCGATCGGAGATTCTATACCTTTCTCTTTGGTGTTTTCATCCGTTCCTTTCCTTCTCTCCCTCCCATTTTAAAGTAAAAGCTGTCCTTGATCTCCCATTTACTAATGAGTAGCCCAAGTAACGAGTACAGTTTTGTTTGGCCTTGCCGCTTACTTTTTTATTTAATTTTTTTTAATTTTCCAAGAAACATGCATGAGGATGACAGAGAAAAGTATTGCTGATTGTGGTCATGTACTTGTTCTATTTATAATGATGTGCATGTTGTTCTCCTCCCTTCTCCCGCCGCATGCAGGGATTCGGGTTCGTAACTTTCGAATCTAGTGCTGATGCCGACAGGGCGAGGGAGAAATTACACGGCACGGTGGTTGAGGGCCGTAAAATAGAGGTGCATGTCTTAAAAACAAAATTGTTTCCTTCTATAAATTTATTTTAAATGTCTTGCCTCACCTTTTATTTTATACACTGGTTGTTCGATGGTCATCATATGTGCGTCATTGTTCTAACTATCCCTTACCCCCCAATCTTTCTTGCACTCTTTAATTTACATAGTAATTCCTCCAGCCTTGCTGACCAGAATTATGTTTGTGTTGTTTTATTTTGTCGTACAAGGTTCCTTCTTTATTTTGTTTATGCAATGAGAATGTCCAGTTTTACCTCTGTGTCTTTCAAAGCAGGGTGCAAGTAGGTTCCCTTTGTTTTCTGAGGTAAAACTACCGAAACACACAAAGAAGTGAGTCAGTTTTCTTCAAAGCAGTGCTGAGGGGTGAATCCATCAGTGGAGACAGCCTCTCCATATGTAAACAAGAGAGTCCTGTAGAGCTTCTTTGGACTGCCTTTCCAAGCAGCTGCAGAGAGCCTTTGATTAATGATCAAAACTACTTGAAATGTTCAGAAGTTAAATTAAATGTTATCACATTATTATAAATAAGTGGATCACTTATAGTTATAGTTTTCACATTATTCCTATCCTCCCATTTCAAAACAAACTTGCATAATCACGGTCTTGTTTCCTAGGCCTTGGGTCTATTGTAAACCTGCAAAAAACTTGGAATGTGTTTGTCCAAAGAGGGTCTGAAATCTTACTAATCTTTGGTAATTTTGGATAGAATTTTCTTAATTCCAAGTGAATTTTAGGTCTCAGATTTCCTCCTCAGCTCTGCCTTGTATGCAGACTGGTCTTTATGAATCATTTAAAGTCTTTTGAGTAAGATGTTTGCATATTTTGCTTTTTTTTTATATTTCCCTCCTCGATGGTGTAGCATTTAGGGCCCTTCACTTGAGTCACAGTAACCATGGTAACTATACATGCTGGCGATGGTACGCAAGGGGGTAAGTGAACCAAGAAAAAAACAAAACAAATGAACACAAAACAAAAAGGAAACCCATCTGCCATTTCACGTTTAACGCTACGAATGTGACTTGACTTGTCGTTTTCCCCCTTTCCAATGCTGTTTTTTGGTGCCGCCTGTACTGGATTGTACATATTTTTTTTAAGCAGCCTGAGCTATATTTGGTAGTTGATTGATGGTGACTCCTACACATCTTACTCAGAGTTTTAACGACGGTTTTGCTAATTAATGCACCCTTTCTTTGTGTTTGTTTGTCCTTGTTCCCCCTCTCTCCTTCCCTTGTATGTCACGCCTGTGAATGGTTACTCTGTTTCTCTGGGATTGTGCCTCCTGTTTCTCTTGGCTCAATGTGTGGCTTCTCCAATGGTTCTTGGCCCTTCTTGGTACTCATGTTGCACACTGCTGGAAAACTGACTTTTGCCCCCTCACCTAATGTTTAAAATCCTTCACTACAATCTTCTTTAATTTTTAATTTTTTTGGCATGTTCTTTGTTTCATTGTTTTGTTCCATAGTTTTTAGATCTGTTTGCGTGTGACCAAACAAAAGTAAACCTGGTATTTCTCAGGCTAATAACTATATGGAGACTTGATGAGTAAGAGTGTATTTTGATCGAGTCCATTGTTTCTTAAGCACCTGCTCAAAGACCACCCATTGACACTGACTTTTAAGAAAAGTTAAACTGCTTTTTCTTTAGATCTAATTTTTATTCCAAGCTAAAAGCATTGGAAACATTTTTAGAAATTATGCCAGTTTTTCTCAGTAAGGATTATTCAATAAGTTGGAAGGTGTTCCATTGTCTCTTTTTTGTTTGATTCTGTCCCTGAAAATGATATTCGTTCCTAATCCATAGCTACCAGAAACCCCTAGTATCCCAATAAAGTGGCACTGTTTACCTGTGAAGGTGGTTAGAGTGTGTCATTGGCTCTTCACTTTGAAGGGGGCATCACAGCTAAGCCTGATCTTTTCCAGACCTGATATCCAAGTATATGCATTGCCAGGAAAGATTAATTGGGTAGCAGCAATGAGGGAATATTGTCTCATTCTCTCTTTCCTTAATCCCAGTGACACTGGCAATAGATGCTGAAGTGCTCTTGTTGTAAAGCTGGTGAAAGTTGGCATTTGCTGCTCTCAAACTGAACATGGAACCTACCTGTTCAAATGGATTCTATATAGAATTAGTTGGAGAATGTATTATTTCAGACTTTACAACTCTATTTAAATGGAATTCATAAAGCATTGAAAATTAGAAGTAAACCATAATCAGGTCACAAGACAGAATAGGATTGTATGACATTACAGTCCTGAACCCTCATTGACACTAAGTCCATGTTGGTAAGGAGTAATTTTGTAATAGCAAATCGTGGCAACACCTTATGGTTAAGCCCAGAGATGATAATGATAGTCATACATCACTCAACAGTTACTACTTTTAATACAATTTCCCATACTAATGTCTGTAGTTCTTTGTAATTAATTTAAGGTAATAAAGTAACCTCTGTGTAACTAGGTCAGGGAATATGTCTCTACCATGGTGTAAAGTTAATTCTCTCACCACTAATATCCACAATTCCTAGTTTAACTGAAAGGCCAATAGATTAAGTTTTTGAGAGTAAGTGTAGCTTCATCACTTTGTGGAAAAAAACACCTTGATAAAATATCAGTCTGTTTCAAATGTTTCTGTTGTTAACCTGTGCTCAACAGAAATTATTTCCAAAGCTGCAGATGACCAATGGTTGATAGAATCAGACCTCCTATCTGTCCAGGATCCAACAGGGACAAATGTAGCTCTCAAGTAATGTCATACTAACTCCTGTCCATTGTGGAAGCCCTAATAGTTACGACTATGACATATTTGAAGTCATCACTGAAACTGAGTTCATCATCTGTTTGTGAAAAGCTTCCTGTGCTCTGGTTGCTATCTTTGTGCAATCTAGAGAAAGCTGTCCCGTGTGCTGCAAGAAGGCTTGCAAGTGACAGGGCATGTAGTGAATTTTGCAGGAGAAAATATTTCAACAGATAAAGAAGAAACAGGCTGTTCTGATCTCCGGCTCTCTTCTGATTCATCTGAAGCACAGAAATGTGGATCTTGTAGATATATGCTGGCATTTTAAAGAAAAGTTATCCAATTAGCTCTTTCTCTATAATTCTACAAATCTTTCCCCTTCAGTTTTTTTTAATCCCAATTCCCATTTGAATCTATCAGTCACTGCATTCCAAACTATAATAGCTCACTACCTTTTAAGAAAAACATTCCTCTTAGCTAACGTACTTAGCTAACCCCATATCGTTTTGAACACCTCAATTAAATCTCAATGTGGAGGTGCTGCTGTTGGACAGGGGTGGACAAAGTTAAAAATCTCACAACATCAGGTTATAGTCCAACAGGTTTATTTGAAAGTACAAGCCTTCGGAGCACTGCTCCTTCCTATCTGATGATAGGAAGTTTGTACTTCCAAATAAACTTGTGTGATTTTTAACTCTATTAAATCTCCTTTTAATTTCTGTGATGGGAAGGTAAACAGTTTCAGCATTTCCATCCCTCCATGTACTGAGGCCCTTTTACCCTGGTCCCAGAAAATTCTCCCTGTACTTTTTCAAGTTGTTGACATGCTTCCAAAAGTGCACTGTCCAGAATTGGACTCAATGCTACAGCTAATGTCTACCAGTGACTTATAAAATTAATTTCAATAAAAGAGTCTTTGTCTCTATATCTCTACTTATAATGTCAAGGACCCCTTGAGTTTGAACCACTTAACTTTCCTTGCCACCTCCAAACAGTGGTGTGTTATGTACTTAGATCTTTCCTGCACCCTTTTTAAAAACATGCATTTAGATTATGTTGACTCTCTCTGCCCTCCCAAACTGAATCATTTTATACTCTGCATTAAATCTGATCTGCAATATGTCTATCCGTTTCACCATTCTGTGTGCATAACCTTCTGAAGTCTATCACCCGTTTCCTACATTTCAGAGTATGGCTGCTTTGTGAATTTGAACTTCCCACTGAGCAATGAATGCTTGTAATGCTGATAAATGGTAACAAACTGTCCCACAGTTTGTTTCTAGAGACCTACTAAAATACACATTTCTGTCCAAACTCATTTTCTCTGAAAGTAGAAGAATGCTTTGTGACATGCTCCATCTAATGGGATCAATAGTTTCTCCAACAAATACACCAAAGAACTGTGGATGATGGAGATCAGAAAAGAAAAGGTAAATTGCTGGGTAAGCTCAGCAGGTCTGACAGTATCTTTGGAGGGAAAGCAAAGTTTGTGTTTCTGATCCAGTGACCCTTCTTTAAAAGGAGAAGGGTTCTCAAGAAGGGTCACTGGAGTGGAAATGTTAACTCTGCTTTCGCTCCACAGATGCTGTCAGACCTGCTGAGCTTCTCCAACAACCTTGCTATTCTGGCTAAATAAACTAATTTCTTAATCACTTAATTAATCAACCAGCACAAGCACAGCTGTACAAAATGAATCTGTATTAAACTGCTGATCTCTCCTGGGTTCTTACTGCACAGTGATTGTGTCCCTACCTCAAAGGAGAAAGTGAGGTCTGCAGACGCTGGAGATCAAAGCTGAAACTTTATTGCTGGAACAGCACAGCAGGTCAGGCAGCATCTAGGGAACAGAAGATTCGACGTTTCGGGTCCCTACCTCAAAGCCAGGCGACCCAGGTTCAATCCCACCTAGTCCAGAGATGTGTCAGAACATCTCCAAACGGGCTAATCAGAAAGTACCTGCTGATCTATCCTGGGGCTCTTTTGAAAAAGTAATAGTGTCTCAACCTCTGAGCCAGGTTCAAGTTCCACCCTCTCCAGAGGTGTGTTGTAACATCTCAACAGGTTGATGAGGAAATTGTGTTGTAACACCTGAATAGGTTGATTAGAAACATCTGATCTCTCTTAACTCTGAGTCAACAATTGTATAGTGGTTAATAGCTATATCAAAGTGAACCTGTGAATTTCATTTTTCATCATTTTAAAGGAATAGTGGGAAATGAACTTGCCTGAGAAACAATGGTTTACTTTTGAGTGTCCTTGTTGAAAATATTTAAAGATATTTTGCAATCATTAACGTACATCATGTTAAAAAGTAATTTTAAATTTTTCTAATTCATACTTAATATTATATGCATCACAATTAAGCAAAATCTGTTGTTTCGATGGACTTGCATGTTCTGTACTTTTAAAGCTGTGACCATTTCCTTGGCTAATATGCTGGTTCTATGTCGATCTGTGCACCTCAGGTAAACAATGCCACAGCTCGTGTGATGACTAATAAGAAGATGGTCAGCCCTTATGCAAATGGTAACATTTTCAAATATTCAACATGAGTAAATTTAAATGTTTTTGTGCAGTTCAGGAGCATTGCTTCAAGTTTTCAGTATGGGGGTAGCATTATACTAAATTCTTAAAGAAGCAAAGCTTTATTTCAACATGGGTTTCAGTCATTGTTTCCATTTCATTATTGAAGAGTTTACAGTCAAACAGGGTTTTCATGTTTAATGTTAATGCCAGCACTCCATATGGTATAATGCTTTCTCCAGGTAAGCCTGGTAAGCCAGGTAAGCCGAGCTCCAGCTTAACTACCTGGATGAAGTCATCTGACTGATGCTATTGTGCCATTGGAAAGTTATGGCCCCTTTTTCACTGATGCTGGGCTAAAAAAATTGATGAAAGGTCTTTCTTAACTCCATGCTGTAACTTCAACTGGGAACTGAGTGTGTTTACACCTCTGGATCTGTAAAGACAAATATTTGGAATACACTACTAAGATGTTAAGACAAAGATGTTGAGCGCTAGACTGGGAGAGTTAGATTTCTTACGGTGCAAGCAGTATTTGGCTCGCAAAACAACCTGATTGTTCTGATTAGAGGCTTTTCTACAATGAGGTTATGTTTGGCTGTGGTGACTTCAGAAATAACTGGCCAGTATTTCCTTTGGAGTTCTTGTGAAGAATGGCCATTTCATGGTAACAGGAAGTTGCTACTGGACGTTTTTTGCATCTTCAGGAAAAACTATAAGACAGGAGCAGAATTAGGCCTTTTGGCCCATCAAGTCTGCTCTGCCATTCAATTATATTTCTCAACCCCATTCTCCTGCCTTCTCCCCATAACCCTTGATCCCCTGACCAATCAAGAACCTACTTATCTTTGCCTAAAATACACTCAATGGCTTGATTCTACAAATTAACCACCTTCTAGCTGGAGAAATTCCTTCTCATCTCAATTCTGAAGGGATATCCTTTCACTCTGAGGCTGTGCCTTTGGGTCCTAGTCTCTCCTATTGTTCTATCTCTATCTAGATAGTCCACTCTATACAGGTTTCTCAGTATTTTGTTTCAATAATATACCCCTCTGTTCCCCCAAACCTTCTAAACTGCATCGACTACAGAGCCAAAGGTCTCGACTATTCCTCATGAGAAGCCCTTTGTCCCTGGGGTTATCCTTGTAAACCTCCTCTGGTCCCCTCCCACACCAGCACATCCTTCCTTAGACATAGGGTCCAAACACTGTTCATTGTTCCAGTTGTCTGACCAGAGCCTTGCGCAGCCTCAGTAGTACGTCACTGCTGTTGTATTCCACCACCCCCACCCCCCGAAATGAATGCTAGCATTGCATTTGCTTTCCTAACTTGCATGTTAACCTTAGAATCCTGAACTAGGGTTCCTAAGTCCCTTTGTACTTCAGATTTCCAAAATTTTTCCTCATTTATAAAATTGTCTACGCCTCTAATCTTCCTACCCATGTGCATTACCTCACATTTCTCCACATTGTACTCTGTCAGCTACTTCTTTGCCCACTTCCAATACGTTCTGGAACAGCAAAGTGCACTTCTGGAACAAAACAACATGACTCAGCAAGATGATGTAATGGACCAGTAATTCAGAACTCCAGAATTCTGGGGAGATGGTCAGAAGTCAAATGACACAAGATTATAGTCCCATAGGTTTATTCAAAATCACAAGCTTTCAGAGCACTGCTCCTTCATCAGGTGAAAATTGAGATATGGCTATGAATCCCATCACAGATAGTGAAATTTGAATTCACTAAAAACCTGGAATAAAAGTTAGCCTAACTTGCAATTGTTCTGTTGATTTGCTATTGTTTAAACAAAAACCATTTGGTTTACTAATATGGTTCAGAGAAGGAAATCTGTCATCCTTAGCCGGTCTGGCCTACATGTGACTCCAGACCAACAGCGATATGAAATGTAGAAAATAGGAACAGGTGTAGGCCATTCAAACCTTGGAACCTTCTCCATCATTCAGTATCATTGTGGCTGATCATCCAACTCAGTACTTCTTTCCTACTTTCTTCCTACATTCTCCCCATATCCTTTGATCCCTTTCACCCTCAAGCCTAAATCTTGAAATATAACTTGACTTTTAACCCTCTGATCGATAAATGCTGGCCCAACCATTGACCCCCACATTCTGTGAATAAATTTTTAAAACTACCAATTATTGGAATGACTGTAGTTCTCATCACACTTCTGTTTGTCTCTTTTGCTAAATTACCCGTAGTGCGAGGTGCATTAGTCAGAGGGAACTGGGTCTGGGTGGGTTACTCTTCGGAGGATTGGTGTGGACTTGTTGGGCTGAAGAGCCTGATTCCACACTGTAGGGAATCTATTTAATATGCAGCAGAGAAACAACCGCAACAATCTTTAAAAGTACAAATAAGAAACCATAAATCTGAAAATATGTCTTTGAACATAATTTACTCTGAACAATGATTCCAATCAATGTATGTGATCCAGCAGTTTAAAATGTTGGGGTATGAGCTGATGGAAGTACTGCTCAGGGTTTTGTGTGTGGGGTGAGAATCGGTTGGAACGTGTTAAATTTTGGCTATTGCACTGTAAATCAGCGATAATAGCAATCAATCACCAACAGAAGGGAGTGAGCTGCGAGACACAATTGGAGAAACTGAAGCTTCACAGTCAACAAAGTAAATGGTTGTGATACCAAAACGAGAAAGACCAGAACAGTACGGGAACAGGCCCTTTAGTCCACCAAGCCAACACTGACATATGATGTCTTTCAAAAAACCTTTGGCCTCTACGTGGTTCATATCCCTCTATTCCCTGTCTGTTCATGTGTCTATTAAGATTCTTCTTAAGGTTGTTATAGAACTGCTTCTACCATCTCCTCTGGCAGTGCGTTCCAGGCACTTACCACCTCCTATGTTGTTAAAAAAAAAACTGCCTCCTACATTTCCTTTCAGCTTTCCCCTTTTACCTTAAACCTATGACCCCTAGTAATTGACATTTCTACTCTGGGGAAAAAGACTCTCACTACCTATTCTATTCATGCCTTTCATAATTTTGTAAGCTTCCATCAGTTGTCCCTTAGCCTCTGGTATTCTCGAGAAAACAAACCAAGTTTATCCAGTCCCTCCTCATAGGCAGGCAATATTTTGATAAACCTTTCTGTTCTCTCTCCAAAGCTTCCACATCCTTCTGGTATTGAGTTGACCAGAACTTTTTGCAGTATTATAAATGTAGCCTAACTAAAGTTCTTCAGCAAGGCATTTGATACTTCAGCAAGGCATTTGATAATGTTCCCCATGGTAGACTCATTCAGAAGGTCAGGAGGAATGGGATACAGGGGACCTTAGCTGTCTGGATACAGAATTGGCTGGCCAACAGAAGACAGCGAGTGGTAGTATGAAGGAAAATATTCTGCCTGGAAGTCTGTGGTGAGTGGTGTTCCACAGGGCTTTGTACTTGGGCCTCTACTGTTTGTAATTTTTATTAATGACTTGGATGAGGGGATTGAAGAATGGGTCAGCTAGTTTGCAGAGGGCACAAAGGTTGGAGCTGTCATTGACAGTATAGAGGGCTGTTGTAGGCTGCAGCGGGACATTGACAGGATGCAGAGATGGGCTGAGAGGTGGCAGATGGAGTTCAACCTGGATAAATGTGAGGTGATGCATTTTGGAAGCTCAAATTTGAAGGCTGAGTACAGGGGGATTAAGAATAGGATTCTTGGTAGTGCGGAGGAACAGAGGGATCTTGGTGTGCAGGTACATAGATCCCTTAAAATGGCCACCCAAGTGGACAGGGCTGTAAAGAAAGCATGTGGTGTTTTGGCTTTCATTAACAGGGGGATTGAGTTTAAGAGTCGTGAGATCTTGTTGCAGCTCTATAAAACTTTGGTTAGACCGGACTTGGAATACTGCATCCAGTTCTGGTGCCCTATTATAGGAAAGATGTGGATGCTTTGGAGAGGGTTCAGAGGAGGTTTACCAGGATGCTGCCTGAACTGGAGGGCTTATCATATGAAGAGAGGTTGACTGAGCTTGGACTTTTTTCGTTGGAGAAAAGGAGGAGGAGAGGGGACCTAATTGAGGTATACAAGATAATGAGAGGCATAGATAGAGTCGATAGTCAGAGACTATTTCCCAGGGCAGAAATGATTAACACAAGGGGTCATAGTTTTAAGCTGGTTGGAGGAAAGTATAGAGGGGATGTCAGAGGTGGGTTCTTTACACAGAGAGTTGTGAGAGCATGGAATGCGTTGCCAGCAGCAGTTGTGGAAGCAAGATCATTGGGGACATTTAAGACACTACTGGACATGCATATGGTCACAGAAATTTGAGGGTGCATACATGAGGATCAGTGGCCGGCACAACATCGTGGGTTGAAGGGCCTGTTCTGTGCTGTACTGTTCTATGTTCTATGTAGTTGCAGCATGACTTACCAGTCTTGATACTTTATGTCCCGACTGCTGTAGGCAAGCATGCCATGTGCCTTTTTGATCACCTTATCCACTTGTGTTGCTGCTTTCAGGAAAATATGGAAGGTTAGAGCTTCTAAGGGTTCTGTCATTTACTATATACTACGTATGCTTTGACCTTCCAAGGTGACCTCCCTCAGTACAGCTGTGCTAGTCTCCCTTATCAGTAACACAACTACCACCCACTCTTTTACATCCCTCTCTATCACGCCTGTAACATCTAATTGTCAGTCTTTTCCCCTCCCAACCAAGTTTCTGTAATAGCTCCAACACCATAGTTACATGTACTAATCCACGCTCTAAATTCATCTGCCTCACCTGTCATACTCCTCACATGAAAACAAACACATTTCAGACAGCCAGTCCTGTCGTGTTTAGTAATTTTCCCCTGTCTGTTCTTCCTGGTAGCCTTACTGGACTCCGTCTCTAACCATTCCTTGGTCACTTCACTTGCTGATCTTCTGCTCTGGTTCCCATCTGTCTGTGACATTAGTTTTAACCTTCCTAAGAGCACTAGGAAACCTTCCTGCCAGGATATTGGTGCCCTTTTGTTTAGATGCAACCCATCCTCCTTATATAAGTCCCTCCAGCTATAGAAAATACCCCAGTGATTCAAATGCCTGAAGACTTCCCTCCTACACCAGGTTTTTAGCAGACATTAATTGATTTTATCCTCTAGCAGCTATTTAATTAAAATAAATTTCTATTATATTAATTTACAGCTACTTAGTTCCTAGTGTTAGATTCTCACACAAAAAAAATTAAACACCCTGTTCTGTAAACAACAGACTTAGAACTGGTCTAAAATCCCATTATTGTCTACTCTACCACTAGCCTAAGTCCCTCTACTCTAAAACTGTTTGGGCATGAAAATTAATGGGAATTGAAGATGAGAAAAGAATCACCTGACCACTGCTTAGTAATCAGGAGCTCTTCTGTCCAAAGAATCACTTTTGAATTTGTCAACTAAGTGCAGCTTCCACAGCACTCCCCATATAATGGATCAAGGTCAGTTATCTGCTCTGGTTGCTGGCTTATCTGGTTCCATTTCCTGGCTGCTGATCCAGGAAAGACTAACTTGCAACTATCAGATATGGTGACTGCACCAACTTCTCCCAGAGTTTTCCTTGGTCACTTCTCACCATCACCCTCTGTTGGATGCTATTTCTGTTGAGTACTATCCCCTCTCAGTCATCGTGTCTACTCTCAGAATCCTCCTCAGTCACTTCTCATCAACACTCTCTGTACCTGATCAAAACACCCTTAAATGAGCACATGTAGACAAATTAGACCTGGAATTTTAAAGTTACCGTGGCTTACGTAGCCATTTAATAGGATCAGAGAACATTACTTTATATTTGTGAAGTGAGGTGTTTATTTATTATTCAAGGAGTAATAAAGTTTAGAATCTTCCATTTGTTTGAGTACACAGTTGAGCCACAGTTGAGTGTTGAATTGCAGCAATGGAATTGAGAGTTGTCAGATGAAAGGTGAACAGTTCTCCAAAGATGGGACAATCCTGACTCTCATCATTCTGGGCCTAATCTTCTTCTCTCCTCTCACAGAAGCCTAGCATGAGTACTCTGAGTTCACTGTATGCATGCAAGACCATATCCTGCAGCGGGACTAACCTAATCTCTTGCCTGGTTGGAAGTGGGATTATTTTTTAAAAACTGTATACTCCTGATACCTATGTCTATACAAGCCTAATTCTGGATTACACATTTCCAGATCAGAATGAAGGAACTGATTATGGAGAGCATATGTTTGAAAGTACAAAATGCAGAGTTACATAATTCACACATTAATATCACTGACAGATAAATGGCTTACTAGAATGTTTCAGATTGGCACAATAAGCAACTTGAGTCAATTTATGTGCTTGACTGGAGCATTTATTTTTAGTACAAGTTTAATATCAGCTTCTGGAATAAATTATTTTTCCCTTTACCTCTATACCATCTCAACTCTGCTTTCAGTTTTCTCTCCATTTCCTGAGAATATCAACTTTGTGACAGGCTTCCGGTTCCATAGGGAGCAGACACCCTCCAAGTGGGCATTTCTAAAGTGTGAGGCCAGATGGTGAATGTTCGTTTGTCAGGCATATCACAGCTGAGCTCGGTTCCCATTCCCTCAATGCCCATGCTCACAACCATGAAACATTTCTGGGCACTGAGCAGTTGCAGAAATCCTGACTGACTTTCTACTTTGCCACTGAGGTCAGTTGTAGCTCCATGCATTTGCTGTCCTGATCACTGTCAGCTAATAGCACAGATCAGTGATTAAACCTTGGCCATTTTTGCATTGTAACTTGCAGCTTATTCATTACTTTAACTGGCTGAGTCACCAGAAGCATATGGATTAAATATCATCAGTTTTAGTTTTAAATCTGTCTACAGCTGCAAGCTTGGAATAAGCTTTGAAGTATCTGATTGATGTTGCTAAATTTAGGGTTTACACAGTGGAGGTTAAGAATGGCATGTCATTCCATTAGTGATGCTAGAACATTGGTTCCTCTCCCAAGTGGCTAACTTCAAATAGAAACCTGGGGTAAATGTCAGCAGTCTGTTCAAGTGTCAGTTCAAGATCGATTGACATTGGAGGATGTATTATCTGTTTGCATTCTCTACTGACATCCAAGCACTTGCACATTTCACCAGATCTATGGAAATCCAGGCTTTTTCAGCTCACGATATGAAGGCTGCAGTCTGCTAATTCAGTATGTATTAGAGAGCAAATTTGTAACTACATCGTCTGTTTGGCTCAATGCCGCACTCGACAACTGTTCTGACCATTGGGATACAAGCAGCTGATTTCCCCTCTCATCTCCCTATTTCCTAATGCCTCAAGTTTAAAATTCATTCTTAACCCTACATTTTCTTATACTTCCCTACCTCCCGTCCATTACCTCTTGCAATCCTATAACTGTTTCTTCTCTGCACTCCAGAGCTCTTTGTTCTTCCAGATTTCTGTAAACTTTGTTGTGTGTCTTCAGTTAGAATGATGTGGAGGTTCTGGTGCTGGACTGGGGTGGACAGTATCACACAACAACATGTTACAGTCTAACAGGTTTATTTGCAATCGCAAGCTTTCAGAGCACTGCTCCTTTGTCAGGTCTTCACCTGAAAGCTTGTGATTTCACATAAACCTGTTGGACTATGACCTCATGTCGTGTGACTTCTGATTTCAGTTAGGTAGGTATCATGCACTAAAATTGCCTCCTTCATCGATAAACCTCTCTCATATATAATCCTCTGAGCAAGTCTTGATCTCAATTTTAGCGTATATCTTTGTCAATGCCAGAGAGGAAATATTTCTCGACATTCTTGTGCCTTATAGGCTCTATAAATAAGTTGTTTTATACTTGCTGGAAAGTTCTTCTTTAAGCAGTACTTTGTAAGGCAAGGAAAATATCTCTGAGTCTGCACATTAAGCAGAGGGAGCTTCGTGGTGATTTACTAATACAGTTCATGTTTGTTTTCTGCTCAATCTGCTGCTTCCTATATTTATGGTATTGCCTCTGCTAGAGATCAACTCCCAGGTGCCAGTCACCCTGTGAACTATGGCATGTGATCCTAGTTACCATCTAGTTAGTTGCCCTGCAATGCTTTACCAATTTGCTTGTGTGTGTGAGGCCTGATGGGGAGTTTTGGATCAATAGACTTGTCAGCGTGCAGTGTTCACTCGCAGTTTCAGCTGATGGTTTTCTATCTATAACCCAGGGATGATGAACATCATGTTTTGCAATGATCTCTATCTACATGCACTAAATGGATTGCAGTGGTTCAGGAAAGCAGTTCACCACCACCCTTTCAAGGACAATTAGGAAAGGGCTTTTTGGGAGCTGTGACCGCAGATTAACACTGGAAAAATTTGAAACTAGATTTTTTTAATTGCTTATGAATTATTGGGTATTCTTTGTGTTATTTTTCTTCAGATTGAAACTTGATGTAGCAATAACTTCAATGTAATTTATAATTTTCAGGCTGGAAGCTGAGCCCTGTAGTTGGTGCTGTTTACAGCCCTGAATTTTATGCAGGTAAATATTTTAAGAAAAGCCATGTCACCTATAATTGAACTATCTCAAAGTTTCTATGTATTTTTGTTAAATGATTCCATTGAAACATGATCTGAGAAATATATATGAATTTGTCACTGACAGATGTATTTTTTGTCTACAATACATTTGAATATTTGAATTCAGGGTAATTTGTGAAAATGTTACTCAAGTTATCAGACATCTTTCTCCCTCAATGGAGACCATTTCAGTAAGCACATGCTGGGACCTGCTGCAATCCACACTTTATAATATTCCACATTTCTTTTTGTAGCTGAGTTATTGGGAGCCCCTGAGCATATAGAGGATTTGTGAATTTTTTTGGCCAGGTACTGAAATGAAGTAGCCATTAAGGATGTTAAACTTCAAACTACTGCTTTGGTACAACTTAATTCTTGGAGAAGGGTTTTTGATCTTTTAAGTACTGCCTAATATTCCGTCTCAAGAGGAAATTTATTTTAAAAGAGAACACTGAAAATGTCTGAATAAAAACAGTAAACAAATTAGAATAATCCAAGGAAATCAGAAAGTTGGAGATAGTTTGAGTGCTCTAGTTGAGCTGTCTAATCTATTATGAATGACTTTTGGGGGATGTTTATTTGGTGCAGTTTTAACTCAAGCCTAATATAAAATGCACAGCATATTTAGCTATAACGTGCTGCTGAGCAAATTAATGTTTTAATATTGGTTGTACGATGCTGTATACTTGCAGGTCCTGCGTCATTATCATCTTTACCTTTTCACCTACATCCTGTTGCCTCAACAGCACTCAGCCCAACACACAATGGTAAGATGAGTTGAAAACAAATATTCTAATTAATTAAACTTACTATATACAAAGTATATGAACAGTACCATTTTCAACCATCTGTTCGTAAAATATTCAAACTTGAAAATTGCTGTTTGACATTGAATTATTTGATTGGAATTCGTTTGATTTGTTGTTGTCCTTTAGTTGTATTCCATCTAATTCCCTATTCTGTGTCTCATCATCTGCTCAACTTTGCCAAGAGTATTTTGGTGGCTCAGTTCAAGAAGCATTTCATCACCTATTGTATTCAGTTTATTGATGAGATGAGTGAGTTTTGATTGAAAGACTTTGTCTTGTTTTGCATTATGGAGTACAAACTAAACACAGAATAAGGCTACTTACATTTTGCCCCAGTCTAAAATTTGAAGTTTGGGATTACAAATGGTTCAAACAAATTACAAATGTGCAAGGGATAAAAGCAAATTACTGCGAATGCTGGAATCTGAAACCAAAAGAGAAAATGCTGAGAAATCTGAGCAGCTCTGGCAGCATCTGTAAGAAGAGAAAAGAGCTGACATTTCAAGTCTGTCAAAGCTTTGACAAAGGGTCAGTTAAACTCGAAACATCAGCTCTTTTCTCTCCTTACTGATGCTGCCAGACCTGCTCAGATTTTCCAGCATTTTCTCTTTTGGTTACAAATGTGCAAGAGCTAGCAAGCTGGTCTATTGAACCTATCCTATACTATGGACACTGCTCTAATTCTGGTCCACAGCACAGCACCATATGAATTGTTCCACCACTGATAGTTGCATTTTCAACTGCCCAGGTCACAAAAGATCTCCCCCATTCCCAAGTCCTTCTACTTCCGCAGTTTTCTCTCCCACTTAATGTTTACCTTTCGATGTGCTTCGTTGTCTGATTTTGATCCATAATATTTTTATAAAACACCTTTTGAATGTTTTATTGTGTTCAAAGCACTATATAAGAAACAACACTTGAAGTTCCCCTGGGTGGGAAACTTCAACATTTCCGTCATCCAAGAGTGGGTTGGTCATACCACTGCTGAACAAGCTGATCGAGTTCTAAAGGACCTGGGACCATTGCTTTTCATCATTTATGTAAATGATTTGGATGTGAACATAGGAGGTAATTAGTAAGTTTGCAGATGACGCCAACATTGAAGATGTAGTGGACAGTGAAGAAGGTTACCTCGGAGTACAACAGGACCTTGACCAAATGATCTAATGGGCCGAGATTTGATGGATGGAATTTAATTTAGATAAATGTGAGGTGCTGCATTTTGGAAAGGCAAGTCAGGCAGGACTTATAAATTTAATGGTAAGGTCCTGGGGACTGGTGCTGAACAAATGGACTTTGGAGTGCGGGTTCGTAATTCCTTGTAAGTGGAGTTGGAAGTAGATAGGATAGTGAAGAAGGTCTGAATTGATCAGACTGTTGAGTATAGGAGTTGGGAGGTCATGTTGCAGCTGTACAGGACATTGGTTAGGCCACTTTTGGAATACTGCGTACAATTCTGGTCACTCTGCTTTTAGAAGGATGTTGTGAAATTTGAAAGGGTTCGGAAAAGATTTACAAGGATGTTGCCAAGGTTGGAGGGTTTGAGCTATAGGGAGAGGCTGAACAGGCTGGGGCTGTTTTCCTTGGAGCTTCAGAGGCTGAGGGGCACGGGTAGGGTAAATAGACAAGGTCTTTTTCCTAGGGTGGGAGAGTCCAAAACTAGAAGGTATAGATTTAAAGTGAGAGGGTAAAGCTTTAAAAGGTACCTCAGGGATAACGTTTCATGCAGAGGGTGTTGCAGGTATGGAATGAGCTGTCAGAGGAAGTGGTGGAGGCTGGTACAATTATAACATTTAAAAGGCATCTGGTTGGGTATATGAATAGGAAGGGTTGAGGGGCTTAAGGGCAAAATGCTGGCAAATGGGACTACATTAGGTTAGGATATCTGTTGACATGGATGAGTTGAACCGAAGGGTCTGTTTCCATGACTCTATGACATAGTTACCGGAACTGGTCTGCGGCATTTGGTGAGAGATCTCAAGGCGGGGTGTGGGGAGATCTTTTGAACTTACTTCACCAATTTACCTGTTGAAAATGCACCTGTTCATGACATAGGAGTACCACTATGCTAACGCAACGAACCCTGAACACGCAGCAACTTAAAAGTGGTCATATATTAGACATTGGTGCCCATCAGTAGCAGCAGAACTGTAATCAGCTACAATATGCAAACTCATGGCCTGGAATATCCACCATTACCACTATCATGAAGCAATAGGATCAATCCTGATTCAAAAAAGAATGCAGAGGGCATGCCCAAAGCAGCATCAGGCATAAATGAAATTGAAGTGTCCCCCTGACGAAGCAACAACACAGGAAAAGGTCAGACAGTGGAAGCAGCACGGAATGGACAGGACTAAGCAATCCTACAGCTAATGGATCTGGTCTAAACTCTGCATCCTGTCACATCCAGACATTAGTTGTGTGGACAGTTATACAACTCACTGGAGGTAGAGGTTCCACAAACACTTCCACCTTTAACAAGAGAGAAAGCTCAGCACATCAGTACAAAAGGCAGGGCTGAAGCAGCAGGTGATCCATTGCAAACCACCACCTGAGCTGACCAGAGTCAAGCTGCCAGTTTTCAACCAATTCAACTCACTCCACGTAATATCAAGAATTGGCAGAAGAAACCAGATTCTCTACAGGCTCCATGCCCTGACAACAGTCTGGTAATATTCCTTGAAGACTTGTGCTTCAGTTCAGCTGCAACACTGGTTGTCTCTCCCGTTATAGAAACAACACGAATCCAACCTGGTCAGTTTCTGCTGTATCAGTCTGTTCTTTATCACTGTAGCTGATCAAGATAGAAGGGTCAGTGACAGTGCTCTCAAGCAGCACTTGCAAAGGAATAACCTGTTCACTGACACTCAGTTGGGATTCTGCCAGGGCCATTCAGTTCCTGACCTCATCACAGCTTTGATCCAAACATGAATAAAAGAGCTCAGCTCCAGAGTTGAAGTAAGGGTGACCTCACTTGACTTTTTTTCTTTCTTCATGGAATGTGTGCATTGCTGGCTGGGCCAGCAATTATTGCCCATTCCTAGCTGCCTTTGAGGAACTGGTGGTGAGGTGCTACCTTGAACTATTGCAGTCAATTTAGTGTATAGTGGAAGATGAAAAGAAGAGATTACGAAAGTGGAATTCGTGGGAGTTGGGGCAGGGAATGGAAATGCTCCACTAGTTGGAATCCTGTCTGGCACAAAGGAAGCTGGTTATTGGAGTTGAATCATCTCAGTTGCAGGATTCGTCAGGGAGGCATCCAATCATTTTCAGCTGCTTCATCCATGACCTTCCCTCTATCATAAGGTCAGAGGTAAGGATGTTTGCTGATGATTGTGCAATGTTCAGCCCCAATCCCAAATTCTCAGATACTAAAGCAATCCATGTTCAAATGCAGCAAGTTCTGGACAACATCCAGACTTGGGCTGGCCAGTAGCAAGTAACATTTGCACTAAACAAGTGCCAGGCAATGATCATCATGACACAAGCAAATCTAACTATCGCCCTTTGATGTTCAGTGGCATAATTTAGGATGGCACGGTGGCTCAGTGGTTAGCACTGCTGCCTCACAGCGGCAGGGACCCAGGGTCGATTCCAGCCTTGGGTGACGAGTTTGGAGTTTGAGTTTGCACGTTCTCCCCTTGTCTGCGTGGGGTTCCTCCAAGTGCTCTGGTTTCCTCCCACAGTCCAAAGACTAGGCTAGATGAATTGGCCATGCTACATTACCCATAGGGTTCAAGGATGTGTAGGTTAGGTGCATTAGTCAGGGGAAAATGTTGAGTAATAGGGTAGGGGAATGGGTCAGTGTGGACTTGTTGGGCTAAATGGCTTGTTTGCACACTAAGGATTCTATGATCACCATCAATCTCCTGGGGCTAACCATTGACCAAAAACTGAACCAATCCAGGCGAGGAGTTCTGTGATGAGTAACTCACTCCCCAGTGCCTTTCTGCCACCTGCAAAGCATAAATCAGGAGAGATGGACAATTTTCCATTTGCCGCTGGATGGCTGTCTCTCCAATAACACGTATAACTGTACACCAAAGCAGCGCACCTGATTAGTACCACATCCTCCTCCACCAACAATCACTACTTTCCCCATTGATGCATTGTGACAGCAGTGTGCCATCTACAAGATACACGGCAGTAACTCTCACTAAGGCTGCTTTGAACGCAGTTTCCAAACTCCTAACCTTTACCATCGAGAAGGGCATAGGAATATAAGACCTGTGAGTTCTCCTCCAAGTCTCATACCGTCCTCTTTTGGAACTGTATCGCCATTTATTCACTGTCACTGAGTCAAAATCTTTGAATTCCCTTCCTAACTGCACTGCAGGTGTCCTTATACACAAGACGGCAGCTATTTCTCCCTTGATCATGGTCATTAAGGATGGGCAGTAATTGGGTGGCCAGCAACACCCACATTACCCACATCCCACAAATACAGAAAAATACATCTTTTAGCCTAATGCTGTCTAAATGTTAGTGTTATAATCCAGCTGTTGGTCTTTCCCCACAACTTCATCTCATCCACCTGAGGGAATTTAAATAATGCAAAAGGCCTTGTATATGCATTTTGATATTCAGTTTTCCTGACAATATATTTTAACAGCATATTTTCTTTTACAATGGCCTCACAGCGCAGGTTTTGGATGAACCTTGAATGAAACAAGCATGTAATTCCCAACTGCTGCTCCAGCAGCCTTGAGTGTACATTGTGTAGACATGCTTGATGTCAAACACTGGATTGAGACTTTCGCATACAGAGCCCTGACTCGGTACCAGAGGAATCTTTCATCTCATTAGTCAGGACTGAATTAGAAGTAGTGTCCCTGTTGGTGAAATACAGTGTCAAATGTGTTATACCATTCAGTCCCACTTTTTCTTAATTCAGACAAAAAAGACTGATTCTGAAGTTCCTGTTTCTGTATGATCAGTTGGTTATCCTCTTAAAATTTGGGGTGTATTTGACATTAAATCAGCGTTGGTATCCTACAGGCAAAATATCACATACATCTTGCAATCTTTTTTACTTTCAATGAATACTTCTCTGTTGTTATCCTTCATGTCAAAGTTAAATGATTGCACATTTGGTGTTTTGGTGTCTTTTTTGGTGTTTTAAGAGTCACTGCAGTTTTTGCCACAAGGAGGCAATGATTGTAATTTCTATCCATGCCAGAATATATATAATATATATGAATGTTCTTTATTCTGCTTCTATATGCTGTTTCACCATCACATAATCATATCTGTTTTCCATGAACCATGGACTCTTCTAAGTGTGCGTTGTTTTTGGGTGCTTAAAAGGTGTTTGTCACCATCAGGTTTTCTTTTGTCAGAATTGTATCAATCTATCAACAATGTCATTTTGCAAGCTAAGGCCATACTAACCAACTTGTGTTCTGACTGCTTCACTGATTTTAGTGTTTTTCATCAACTACAATTAACAAGTTAATTAACTTGATAATAACACTAAAGAATGTCAGCATAAAATGCCTGTTTCCTGCACAATGTGAACTTGTATCAGGGCATAAACTTGTAATGACTACTAGATCAAAAGGTTTTCCTTTCTGAGCTCATCTGATCTCCTTGATATTGGCCACTAACCTTGAACAGACGTGTTTCTTATGTCTTAAAAAATGTAGCAAGATTGAGGAATCAGAACAAAAATATGGAAAGCAAATGGGGGGAAAAAACCTGCAAGGAAAATTTAACTGAATGGAAAAGAGATAAAGATTGGCTGATAGTTGTGATTCTGGAAATGATGATATAGCAGGGAGAAAAGTAATACACCCAAATATAATGACATTGAAAAGAGGATAAAGAAGGCAGTTAAAGAGAAATGGTCTCATGAGATGTGTAATGAAATGTTCAAGCTGGAGAGGCATCATAAAATGAAAGTTGCACCAAAAGGTAGATTCTTTGACATATAGAAAGGAAGGGGTTGCAGTAGATATTGAGTGAATCAAAGACAAAGTTGGGAAAATTTTGTTTATATATATATATATATATATATATATATATATGAATTGTACAACGATATAAATCAATGGAATCTTCAAGATATAAAAGTGAACAATTGGCGAAACATGTCAGAGGTTTAAAAAAAACTTTGAAATTGTTAAGTATAGGAAACCTCTAATGTTTGTGATCAAAGTATACTAGTGCATACATTCCAACGGACTTGAGAGATTTATAAAGCATTGTTACCTATGAAACATAAAACAGAGCACAATTGTTTCAGAACTATCATTTCATTAAAGTAAGTTTGAAAATCATAATACGAAAGAAAACCTATTTGGAGCAGAGATTGGTGAAACTTGATTTAGACCTGGAATCGGAGCTAAAGAGGAACTATTTAACCTAAGAATGATATTTGGTAAATATCTGGAACAAAACAAGAATATTAACGTATGCTTGATTGGCTATGAAGATGTATTTGATTATGGTTATCACCAAAAATTAATAGCTATGTTGCTGAAGTGTGACATTGAGAGTAAAGATGAGAGATTTATGCAGAGCTGATATTGAAGCACCTGGCTAGTTGATGGACAATCTGCTCAGAAGTACAAGGCTGTGCACTGTTGCTAATATGATTCAATGTGTACAAAGAACAAATGTTCAGAGAACTGGATGTATTTTCAGGCATAAAATTGAAGGCAAGAGATGACAAACATACTGTATGCTAGTGACAGCACCATTGACAGAATCAGAAGAGGACCTTTAAGTCAAATCCAGCAGTTCAGACTATGGATTGAGTATGAACACCAGAAAGACAAAAGCAAGAGTTAGAAGGAATACATTCACAAGTAAACTAGTGTTGACTGGTTGGATGATGGCTATCATGGAGTAGTTGCAGATGGACCACTGTGTGCGTGTGTGTGAGAGAGAGGATGGTACAAGACAGAGTGTGATATACCATAACCACACATCATCCAGCAGGAGGAGCCATGAACCACAGCAGTTTTGTGGTATATAAACAAGCCTTCTAGGACTTAATTTATTTATTCAAAGATTATTTCATTTATAGTAAAGGTTGTATGCTTGTCAGTACATTTTCATTGTCACACTTTGTTTCTGATTGTCACAACCACGGTTTCCCTTCATAAATAGATTTTTTTTTCCTTTAGTTATTTGGGATTAATGCTTGTCACATTATCCTAATATTCACTCTTGCATTCCAAATCCTTAGTTCCTGGTTTCCCGTATCAAGCAGCCACCACAGCAGCTGCATTGAGAGGTGCCCTGAGAGGACGAGGTCGTGCAGTCTACAGTGCATTCCGTGCAGCAGCGCCCCCTACCGCCATTCCGGCCTATGGAGGGTAAGGAAACCTGACTAGAAGTGAGGGAACCATTTTGTGCATGAAGTTTTCAAGTATCACTAAATCTAACCTCAATGCCATCCCCAGTTATTCTGAACATACTGTACTACTAGTTTCGGTGTCTCCAATTTGCAGCTACTGTAAATGGTACTTAAGAGAATCCAAGATTGAACTCTAGCCCTAACAGTTAACTGACCAATAAAGCATCTTTGGTCAGAGTTTTGCCCTGACAGAGTTTAATATAGAAAATCATGGCTATTGTGCAAAATTACTGGTGTAATGCAATAATCATTCCAGTGCACAAGAATGAGATCTGCCTATTGTAGATAGTAATATTGTACTGTATTTCCCAGTCTATGACTGAAGTAGAGAAATGACTAACCGGGTTAGGCTGCACCTGCTGTGATAGTGTATGATAGTTACCAGAAATGTTATTGCAGTTATGTGCATAATTAAGAATGAATTCAAGAGAGTGATTCTGGGTAACTGGAGGATGAGTCCATGGTCTGTTTTCTCTTTAATTTGCTCATTTTTATGTGAATCTTTAAAAATATAATTATCATAGTGAATTACAAATGCCTGGTTCAGCCTAGACTTTTGTATGTCTTTACAAATGCTGTGCTATTGGCTCCCTTTCTTCATCAGATATGAAATTTGCACACTTTATTAAATTTCCACCTTATATTTATATAGTGAGGTTCTCTGCTCACTGTGAAATTATCTTCTCCATGCATAGCAGAGTTCTGTTATCTGTAACACATGGCCTCTGAGTTTGGGGTATCTGATCTTCCTCTGAGTGGCTGCAAACAATGTAAATGACTACACTGGAAAGATTGTTGTTAAAGTGCAGAACTTGAGAAACAAGATTTTTTTTTTGTTTTGAAGCTTTTTGTCTTGCTCTTCAGAGGGTTGTTGCAGACTCAATGGGCTGAGTAGCCTCTCTGCACTTTAGAGATTCTATGAATAGCAATGCAGTGACCATGTGTTTATTTGCCATTGCTAGTCTATCAGCAGTGCAGTACTATAATCGTGACCTGGAACCCATCCTCCCCCCATTTATGAACTCAGCAACATATGTGCAGTTTTAGCGACATACACCAAAAAAGATGGTGTTGCCTGGGATCCCTACTAGGCCCAGCTCTCAGAAGCATCTTTGTTAGGTTCTATCCAAAATGTGCCTTCAATAAGCCTCCAATTTGTACACGATATGATTGCTATATTTGAATCTGTAGTTGCATGAAAAAGTTTCCATACACATGTTAATGGACATCATCCTGTGCTTAAATTCAAATTTGAAATGGAGCAATCAAATGAGCTAGTTGTGAAGTTGGTTGTGGTTTCTGTACTTTCCACTATGAGCCAACTTGGTCAGTTTGTGTTGGGGCCTTCAACTGCAACAAGCAAAGTACTGACCATGTACAACCAGCCTCAGTTTGCAAAATTCACAACACAGTGCCCAACAGATGATATGATTACACAATTGGACAACATTTGCTAAATAATCCTGAGTGTGGAAAGCATTATGTTGATAACAAACTCAAGATTGTCAGTTGGGCTCATGATGTTCATGTACTAGAAATCCTAGCTGTGAGGTTTGTTCTTTCCAGGGGAAAAAAAATGTACACGTTTCCAGTAAACAAAGAGAGGATGGCCCTTCTCTTGTTCATTTCTCAAGGCAATGCCTGGACCAGAGACTATCTGTCTGGGTTAAAATGTAAACAGAACTTGACAATTAACTGTCAGTTACCTTCCTCGTGGTGAATTCTGTGCAGTGAACCCCAGCAATCAGACTTCCAATTGCCAACCATTCAGCATACTCCTCTCTATAAGTTGTTTTTCTTTTACATTGAGATTTCTTGTAAATTGTTATGATGAGTGCAAGATGAAAAGCTTTGACAAAATGTCTTTTTCCAACATTACTGGAAAGATTAGTGGTTACTTTGTGGTGAATCTTTCACCTTGACTCATCTTCCATTGGTATTTTTACTCTTAGCATTAAATGTTTTTCTGAGCTGAATTAAGCAAAATAAGTTTGAATAAATTTGTAATCCAAAGTAGATCATGTTTCTTTGTGTCCTGTACATTACAACAGCTCCTGTAATCTGTTGAAGTATCAAACTTCTGTCCCCTAAATGATTTTGTAATTCAGCCGTGTCAGTTTATTTCCCTCCTCTCTCGGCTGGCTGCTTCAGATAGCAAGCCTTCAGCTGTGACAGCAATTCACGTGTTTGTGATGCGTTGCACTTACATCTGGCAAAGCCAGTCCTATCAATGTTACGTAAGTGGCAGTCAGTGCCTTGTGCAAAGGCAAATACTTTCCATTCAGTTGGTTTATCTTCATGTTGATAAATAAAAGTATCTTTGATGGTGTCGCAGAGTGTTCATGCACATGCTTGATGCTTATTGTTAGCCTGCATGGTTCTCCAGGCTCAAGCCCACTCCCCTATATGGGAGAACTGTACACTTCCCACTTCTAAAGGTGATCATCCCTGTCTCAGTTAGTGTGAACACATGGAAATGAAGGCAGATAAGGAAATGAACATACGGAACATTATATTCACTGACCTCAAATAACCGACATTCTGGAGACACTTTTTATAATTTCCTGTTTATTAACAGCTTTCAGCTATCCTTTAAGGAGCCTTTAGCACAAGCATGTTTGAATATAAAGCTACTTTATGCCAGTTTTTGTTTAAAAGCATGTGGATAATTTATGTTAGCTAACATTGTCACTGATGGCTGTGAGGGAAGGTTTGTCTCAAAGAAAACAAAGCACAGGGATTCTGAATTTACAGAAATTGTCAGGTGATAAAGATAGAGCAGAGGAGATTGGAGTGAGAGGCTCTAATTCTTAAAGTGCTGACAGTGTACATCAAAATAAATAAGTAAATCTTTATATGCAATAGTTTTGGGAACACTTTTGACTCCATTTACATTTAAAAATATTAACTTGTGACACTGACATCCAGTTCTGAAATTTTGGCTTTGCTGTGCAGACAATAAACAGCTGAGCATGAAGTTTTGTTGTAGCACAGCAGTGAGTGTATCCTCAATCAGCTGCACTCCTCATTTCAAACCTTCGAATCTTTTTTGAACTGCCAGTCCACCATTACCATGGAAGTGGGTGCATAGAGTTAATTGCCTGAGTGAAATCTCCACTTAGAGTCATAGAATCATACAACACAGAAATAGACCATTTGGTTCAACACATCCATGCCAAACAGATATCCCAAACTTAACTAGTGCCATTTGCCTGCATTTGGTTTCAAGAAGAGAAATGTTTTGACTATGTTTCTGTCTCATAGATGCTGCCTGATCTGAGTATTTCCAGCATTTTCTATTTTTAGTTCAGCGTGATTTCACTTCTGTAAAAATCTTTTTAGCATTTGGGAGTTCCAATTGACCCAAAATCCATCTGCAGCATTTGAGAGTGCAAGTTTTGATTTCCTCTATCATTGTGTAAAACATTCTCCTAATAACCAAGATATGACCTAAAGATTAATCAGCAAATAGTTTATTTCTGTTCTGTTAAATCTTTTTATGGTTTTAAGCATCTCAATGTGATTATCCCTTAAGTTCAAGAAAGTACGACCCACATTTATACACAGGATTAAGTCATTTATCCTAATGACTTAATCTTGATAAACCTATGGTTTCATTCTGGGAAAACTATTGCAACCACTCCAAGGCCAGCCTAGCTAGCCTGTGGTGTGATACCTGCAAGTGAGCAAAGTTAACCCACATCTGACCAAAGTTCTGAACAAACAAAGTATCATGTCCTCACTTTTGAATTATAGTGTCTTTTTGAGGTAAGACAGCGTCCATTTGATTTTTTGACTACTTTTCATCTCTTTAAACAAAGCCAAATTTGACAACAGAGCCCAGCTCTTATTAGAGACTCTAAAAGTGGAGGGGCCTCTCAGAGATTAAACTGTACAATTGAAGGAGTATCTTTAAACCTCCTTACATTGTTATTGTTAGTTCACTTCGTGTTTCCTTGCTAGGAGTGCTTGGCTATGCTGACTTCCATAGTTGAGTAATAAAGGGTGTTTTGCCAGCTGAGCAGTATGAGGTTACCAGATTATATCCTATCACTGTGCTGCCCATCCGCCCCCCCCCCCCCCCCCCCCCTAATTTGTATCGTTGAGTGCATAGACCCTAAGATCATTTGGCCCTCAAGCTTGCTCTGCCATTTAATAGGATCATGGCAGGATCCAACATTCCTCACATTTATTTTCCTGCATAATTCCCTGATTGATCAAGAATGTATCTATTTATCTCAGCCTTAAATATACAGAGACTATGGTCCCGCAGCTCTCTGTGGCAACGAATTGAAGGACAACCAACCCTCTGAGAGGAGAAATTCCTCCTCATCTCAGTCTTAAATTAGTCCCCTTTTATTTGAGATTATGCCCCCAGCCCTTGACTCTCCCATGAGGGGAAACATTCTCTCAGCATTTACCCTGTTTAAGTACCTTAAGAATTCTACATGTTTCAGTGAAATCACCTCTCATTCTTCCACATTCCATTGTGCAGAGTCCCAACCTGTTTAATCTTTCTTCATAAGGCAATCCCTCCAAACCGGGATCATCCTAGTGAACCTTCTGAGATCAGAACTGCTCCTATTGAAATAATATCATCTCTTAAATAAGGGACAAAAACTGCTCTCAGTACTCCAGATGTGGTCTCACCAGCATCTTGTAAATTACAGTAAGAGTTCCCTACTCATATACTCCAATTCCTTGAAATAAGGGCCAACAATGCATTAACCCTCCTGATTACCTGCTGCTCCTGTGTGTTCACTTTCTGCATTTCGTATACAGTGCCCCCAAGTGCCTTTATGCTGCAGTCTTCTGCAGTTTCTCTCCATTTAAATAACGCCCTGTTCTTTTGTTCTCCCTTCAAAGATTTCACATTTTTTCATATTATACTCCATTTACCAACTTTTAACCCACTTAGTTAACCTATCAATATCCCTCTGTAAAGTATTTGTATCCATCTTGCAACCTGCCTTTCCACCAATTTTTGCATTGCCTTAAAATGTGGCTACAGTACATTAACTTCCTTCCTCCAAATCATTAATATGTATTGTAAACGGTTGCATCCCAGCACTGATCACTGTGCCATGCCACTGATCCCAGGTCACCAACTTCACAAAGAACTGCTTATCCTCAGTCACTGTTTCCTGCCCATTAACCAATTCTTTATCCATGCCAATGTACTACCTCCAACACAGTGGACTCTTGTGACTTAACCTTTTGTAAGATATCTTGTCAAAGACCTTCTGTAAGTCCAAAACAACTTATCTACTGGCTACTCTCTGTCCTGATTGAGATTTCCTTAAAGAACTCTAATAAATTAGTCAGATATGATTTCCCTTTAATGTAGCCATGCTGCCTCAATGAATTACAATTCTTCAAATGTTCTGCTATTTCTTCGTTAATTAATTCCATTACTTTTCCTACAATAGATATTAGGTTCATCAGCCTATATTTACCCCCTTTTTGCCTCCTTCTTTTTTGAATAGCGGTGTTATATTGGCAGTTTTCCAAACATCTGATACTTCTCCAGAATCCAAAGATATTTGGAAAAGAGCACAAGTTTTGGAAAATAGAAATGGCATTTGCCTCCAAAGTTGGTCATTGTTTTCTAGTCAATAGATTTGGTAAGAAATAAAGTCTGAAATAGATATTTTGCGATTAAAACACCTGCTTTCAAATTATCAGAGCTTTCTGGTAGTCTACAGAGTTCTTGTGACAAACCTTGCCTTTGTTAGCCCTTGCATGTTGGAATTGCAGTAATCAGAGTGTTTCTGTGTGCATCTCTGCAGTGTGGTTTACCAGGATGGATTTTATGGTGCCGATCTCTATGTAAGTATAAATATTATTTTACATTGCTACCCTTCTGTCGATAAAGCCATTCTTTAAGCCAGTATGCTAATATTTTCTCTCGCTGTGTGTTTTCTTCTCATCTGGTGGGTGCTAATTCATAGTTAACTGGTTTCACTGTCCATTTATATAAATTTGAAACACCAGGCTTCCTCAGCGTATTCTGTTTTAAGTTCAGTCAACGGAAAAATAATATTCCTTTGTTTCTATATGCAGTGTACAGTGTTCTGACTTTTAATGCTTTCAAGTATTACACATTGAATGGAAGCAGTTTCTTTTGGGATATCACGTAAATACAAATGATATCAAAAAGAACATATCAAATAAAGTTGACTTTTGCTGCACCAGTTCATGTACTGCAACCGTGCTGTAAGGAATACCTTGCTCAATCAGTTGTTGAGGTTACTAATACTGTTCACTAAATCTTGTATCCTTTTGAATTTTTATTTTAAATTGAACCAAAATGTTTACTGAGGAATGCTGGTGTGTGGTGCATACATTTGACTTTGAAATCAAATCCATCACCTTTGATCTGTAAGTAGAAATTGGAGACAGCTGACAAAAGAAGTGTTGTGACAGGTGCTCAGAGTAAATTTTAACAAGTGTTCAATTATTTCAAGAGTGTGTAATTGAACAGCCTCTGAATGTCCTTTGCTTTATAAATCTGGTGTTGAAAGGTTCTTCAGCATAAAGCATCCTCCAATAATAGAATGGCTTTATCCAAGGAGGGTCTCTCTTTCTTTGTTTCTTTCTTTCTCTCTCTCTATTCAGTTGTTTCTTTTCCAGCCTTGTCGCCAATGTTCTTCCCTGTGTTTTATTATAGAATAGTGTATCAGGAACCAGTGTATAGCAGTAAGTTACCGCAGGTATGATAGAAATGTGTGAAGAGACCAATCGCACAGATTGTGGATTGCAGTGACAAATCCTACTAACAGCAAAGACTGCAGTTAGGGATGGGAGCAGGCACTAAATGAAGATAAAAGCATTCCTGAAGAATGCAGTAATATCACCTTGAGCTAACACAAACTTAAAAGGAGAGTGCCCTCCTCATGAATATAATTGGTAGGTTTATCATGTGAGTTTAGTGTTTATTACCAACTCAATGTGTTTCACTTTGAATTATTAAAAAACCATGAGTGTGTCTCATCATGTTGGTCTGATTGAAGGTTGTGTACCAACCCAGTGCCAAGGAATTGTCCAAGGAACATCTGTTTGGGCGGAGTAGGGTTAGAAATCCAAATTGAAAGGATGGTGCTCTTACTTAAGGATCAAAGTCTCGTACTTAAGGATCAGTTTATTTAGCATGAGTATCAAGTTCCTTGTAAAATCTCCTGTCGTTTTTGGGAAATAGCCCTCCCATGCCCCAGTTCATGAAGGAGAGGGCAATAGGAACGTAACATGTTTTCCTCCAAACTTCTGCAGAGCCAACTGCTCATTATTCATTCACGGGATGAGGGCATCACTGGCTAGACAGCATTTATTGCTCATCCCTAATTGCCCAGAGAGCAGTTAAGAGTCAACCACATTGCTTTGAGTCTGGAGTCACATGTATGCTTGACCAGGTAAGGATGGCCGTTTCTTTCCCTGAAGAACGTTAGTAAACTAGATGGGTTTTGCTGCTAATTAATGATAGATTCATGATCATCCTTAGACTCTTATTTCCAGATTTTTATTTAATTCAAATTCCACCATCTGCTGTGATGGGATTCAACCCCTGATCCCCAGAACATTACCTAGGTCTCTAAATTAACAGTCCTGCAATAATACCACTCCTTTTTATACGCATGGAAGCAATATCAGTGGGAAATGTGAAACCAACCTGCAGTACATTAATCATGCAGGACAATGTAGATAAAACCTAATGGGATCTAAGCATTGAATTCCAATGAAGTAAGTCACTTCCATTCACTCCAGTGCATCAGGGCATAAATGCACCATCCTTTCCCATTAATTCATGTACCCGTGCAAATGATTATACGTTTTCATTCAGTGGCTAGCTTTGGATTAGGGTTTTCTTGTTAAAACACAATAAATATTTAAATGCACTTCAGGTAGAATTATTGCTGTCTGATCACTTTTCATGCATGAGGAATATTAAAGACCATTGAATTTTTTTGTTCTCATAGCGATAGATCGTGGAATGTGAAACACTAGTTTAAAATTCCAGAATTTGATCAAGTAAAATCTATTGATGTCAGACAATGCCCTTTGTAATGTTAGATGCAGGTCTATACTGTTACCTGTTCTACAATGTTATAAAAACAAACCATACTTCTACTGCAATTCATTTGGAACTGGACAGATTGCATAATCCATCCCATTGATAGCTGCACAGTCATGATCCCCACCACATTTACAAAGGAGGGCTTTTGCTCCCATTTTCTTCCCTCTGGGCAGGTGCTAACTGTTGCCAGATATGGTTTAGGAAAATCTTTTAAAACCTCACCCAAGTGAATCTGTGTGAATCTAGGTAGCATCAAGAGGCTATTCAGCTTTGAAGGGCACTCAAAGTGAGCCAGGTTCTGTTATCTGGGCAGCACGGTGCCTCAGTGGTAAGCACTGCTGCCTCACAACACCAGGGTCCCGGGTTCAATTCCAGCCTCGGGCGACTGTCTGTGTGGAGTTTGCACATTCTCCTAGTGTCTGCGTGGGTTTCGTCCGGGTGCTCTGGTTCCCTCCCACAGTCCCAAGATGTGCAGGTCAGGTGAATTGGCCATGCTCAATTGCCCATAATGCTAGGTTCATTAATCTGAGGGAAATGGGTCAGGGTCTTTACTCTTCGGAGGGTCAGTGTGGACTGGTTGGCCAAAGGGCCTGTTTCCACACTATAGGGAATCTAATTATCTCTCATGCACACAGAGTCACTGCATATTAGTAGCCTCCTGTTAATTTTCCCCCTCACTCCATGGGCATTTGAGCCATTGATAATTTCCCAACTGCCATCCACTTGATGCCCCTAAACGGGAAACAAAACTATTGTGATTTGTGTCGTTCAGTGTGCACCAGGCAGTGATTTACCCAGTGAAGCTTGGAGACACTCAACTTAAATTTCTATTCCCCTTGAAATAGAAGCAGGTAATCTATCAAGGAGACTCCAGCTGAAACACTAAAAATTGGTTAATGAATACAAGTGAAGCTGCCACACAATCTTCCTCCTCTTCTGTTCCAAACAGACACGATGGTTATAATCTACTGAGAAATATACTTTCCGGTGAGATCTACCATTCATAGGATTCAAAATAAATTAGGACTTCATTCAGAGTACAATGATATAAGTGAAAGGATTAATGTTTGATACAGCTGTTTCATTGAAAGTTAGCTTTTTTCCCATTTTGCATTTCAGTAATGATATTTGTGTTTAAAAAATTGTTCCCAGCAAGCAGCTGCTACTTTAAGCAACCTTTCCACGGATCTTTCATAAACATGCTATAGAGTTTGGTTAGTATTCAGCTCCCACCCCTAACTGCAGCAAGAACGTTTAATGTGGTTTGCTTGACGTGAACGTTAACCTCTTAGGTATGCGGAAGAGGCTGCAATGAGTGAATGGTGATCGTGAATGTTTATTACATTTTTATATATACATTTTATATCTATATAATACTGAGAATCGTGGCTGCACGCTCTAGTAATCCAGGCTGTTTCCTTCACTCGGGCTTGCCATAGCGTATAGGGCTGAGGGCTGTCTCTGGAGAATGCTGGGACGCCCAGAATTAGTCTGTGGATCATTTGGTTGGTGATTGCTAGTGCTGTAGATTCGGACATTCGCATGCTCCAATTTCTCCTGATTGACGGATACCACAGCTTGATTGTTTAGAAAATAAATATTCATTTTTTTATTGCATCTTAAATGTATTTTCTAAAACTGCATTTGTTTTAAATGTAATTTAATCCACTTGAGCTGCAGAGTCAACTATCCATTACGAATGTTTGGCAATGATATTAATTAAAGTCATGAGCAGTGTTCAAACTGTTATAGTTTTGTACATCTGTCAGAGATTTTTTGCTCACTAAATTCCATTTTTTCCTCAGCCCTGTTGGTCTGTTGGAAATACACTAGTACAGTGCTATATTATTGTGTTAGTTGCTATCAAATGTATAGGCAGTCTCTCAGGACATAACAAGCATAAGAAGGAGCAGGAGTAGGCTTTGAACCAGATCTGTTCACTAAGATCATGACCTCACTTCCACTTTCCCTATAATCCTCAACTCCTTTGTGGATCAAAAGCTGTCTCACTCAGGCTTGAATATACTCAATGACCCACCCTCCACTCCTCTCCAAAAATTAATATCCTGAGAAAAGAAATTCCCTTTCTTCCTTATCTCAAACAAGAGACCATTTAACCTGAAACTGTCTCCTAGTTTTAGATTCCCCAGAAGGACAGACATTATTTCAGAACATACTCTGTTATCTGTTTTGGTACGATCTCCTTTCATCCTTCTAAAATCCAGTGAGTATGTGCACACATGCTCAACTTCTTACTTTTTCCTCATCCTTCCACTTTGCCGTATCTCACAAATCAACATGCCAACCTTTCTCTGAATTGCCTCTATTGCAAGTATATTCCTCCTTTAAATAAGGAGACTAAAGCTGTCTGCTGTCTCCAGGTACTGTCTCACTAAAACTGTATACAGCTGTAACAAGGCTTTCGCTACTTTTATGCTCCATCCCTTTAGTAATGTAGGCCAACATTCCATTTTTCATCCTAATTACTTGCTCGACCTCCATCCTGACTTCATATAATTCATATGTGGAGGCAGTCAGATCCCCCTTCCCATAAAATTCTACATTCTTTCTCTAACTGAATCACCTGCTTTTTATCCCACCAAAATGAATAATCTTGTATTTTTCCCACATTATATCTCATCTGTCATTTATTGCCACTTTGTCTGTATCCCTGTACAGAAAACAACTGCACATGTCTGTTGATAGTACTTGGTATACAAGATAATACATGGCTTGGAGAGGGTGGACGCTAGGAAATTGTTTCCGTTAGGCGAGGAGACTAGGACCCGTGGACACAGCCTTAGAATTAGAGGGGGTAAATTCAGAACAGAAATGCGGAGACATTTCTTCAGCCAGAGAGTGGTGGGCCTGTGGAATTCATTGCCGCAGAGTGCAGTGGAGGCTGGGACCCTAAATGTCTTCAAGGCAGAAATTGATGAATTCTTGATGTCACAAGGAATTAAGGGCTACGGGGAGAATGCGGGTAAGTGGAGTTGAAATGCCCATCAGCCATGATTGAATGGCGGAGTGGACTCGATGGGCCGAATGGCCTTACTTCCTCTCCAATGTCTTATGGTATACCTTATCAAGGATTGACTAATTGAATGAGGAGAGATTTTTGGACATCAGTGCATGTGTGGAGGGTTTTAGTTTGGCGGGCATTGTTATTGATAGAGTTAGATCTTTAAAACTCTTCTATTCTCTTGGTTTATTTGCATTTTTGTATCTCCACACTCTAAATGTTCCTTCTTACCTTCATTCCATGTTTCACTTGGGGACTTAGCTAGTCAGAATTTCTTCACCTGAAGGTATAAGGGTAACTTTACCCATAGTCCACTAAGAAGGGGTAGAGATCGACAGTAGAGTGGCAAACAGTCAAAGTACCAGCTACCACTTTGTTAATTACACTGTGTTGAGGAGAATGCAGTGTCAGCACAGCCCAGAGCTACTTGCTCATGATGACTTGGTGGAAGTAAATTCTTATTTCAGCAATGGATGAAAGAGGGATGGCACTTCTAGATGATATCTAGGGTTAATTGCACAACAATTACTTAGTCGGCTTTCAAAGTTAGATTGTCAAATGCAATATCCTATCTAAATTTTCAAACCTAATGCTTTGAAAGTAGATGGTTAGTTCTTTAAAATGTTGTCATTCAAGAATTTTTCAAAAAAGTTTAAAATCTGCAGTGTTAACAATGAACATACATCGGTCAACGTTTGCTTTAAAATTCATAATATATGAAACAAATGCAGTTTTTGCCATTATTTTGGTGTGCATGTGACCATTTAGCCATCTTCTTAAACATCATGTTTTTTTTATAGGGTGGATATGCAGCCTACAGGTATGCACAGCCAGCAACTGCTACGGCCACTGCATACAGTGACAGGTAAGAACCAAGCCTATCCATCTCTCACTGTTCATTGTAGCAGGAAGGATGTCTGTTCTTTGTTGTTGTTATACTGTGTTCTCTTTGTCATGTGAGATTGCCATGCTGCTAGAGCCTGCATTTGTTCACTGTGCTTATGGCAATGGAAGTTCTCTGCTCAGGAATCATTAACAAAATGCATCATTTTGGAGACTGATTTATCAAAAATTCTTATAATGTAGGCACTCACCGAGAGTGCTTTGTTTGGATTATCCATTAGTGAGTGAATCATCAGTATTGCACATTGTTCATCCTCCAAAGATTAGAATGAAATCACTGACTGTCCATTCGGAAACTAGAAGAATCAGGAAGAATGAAAATCCATTTTAGACATTAGGTCACTTTACAATTTCTGACCGCTTTCCACCATACTCAGGCTTGCTGAAGATACTGACTGCTCACTGGGATGTGTTTTCACAAGCAACAGTCATTTCATGCTTACCTCAAGTAGCCATTATTCATGTACAAGATATTAATGAGTTTACTTGAAAGTGACCTGTAATGGGGCCTATCTAATAAAGAATGGTTGGAACGTTAGAAAGGCAAGTGGCAAAATGATGCATCTTTCTGAGAGTGCCATCTTGACATAGGTGTGATGACCTCAACTGCCTGCCAGTGAGACAGGAGGAATCATCTACTTTAAAGTTGTGTTTAATATTGTTGCCTCCATTCCCCAAGGATCAGTCCTTGCTCCTCTCTCAATGACATCATCTGAAATTTCGTTTTTACATCATCCAACTCTACCTCACCACCAGTCTCTCTGTTTCTCTACTATTGCTATCAGACAGCTTATCCAACATCTAGAATTGAGTGAGCAGAAATATCCTGCAGTTAAGAATTGATGAGATTGAAGCCATTACTTGTGCATTCCAAATTCCATTCCCAGGACCAACTAAATCCCATTCCCTGACAACAGTGTGAGGTTCAATGAGTCTGTTCACAATTTTTTTTAATTTCAAAAATATACTTTATTCATAAAATTATTTGGATCTCTATACAATTGTTCATGCCATTCTTGTGCACACCTTACATTGCTTTATATACAGACATCAAAATTTATTTTTCATATATACAAGTCTGTACATTTACTATCCAGCTCTTCTGCCACGAAACGACACGACTAGCTATCCTTAGTAGCCACACACGCAGATGACAAGCAACATGAGTTCGACTGGGACAACACTACTATTATAGGACAAGCCAAACAGTGAACTGCCAGGGAATTCCTAGAGTCATGGCACTCATCCACAGATTCTATCAACAAACACATCCACCTGAACCCAATATACCGGCCACTGCAACAGACAGCTGGAACTGACAACCGGAAGCAGCAGAGACAAACCACTATAAATGCTAGAGGGAACATCACAGAAGCGCTTCACAGGAGGCTCCCAAGCACTGAGGATGTCACCTAGACAGGGGACGAAACGTCTGCAACACAAATTCCCAGCTCGGCAAACAGAACCACAACAACCTCCAATCCAGGCTGTCATCATTGGCTCCCAGTAAAGCAACACCTTTTAACTTGTTATATGACACAAAATTTGCATAATTTCAGAGCCACTCAATTTCAAGGGTCTCTTAATTCTGCTTTTTACAAGAAAGCTTTCCATCTCTTTGTGGCCTATATATTTATGTATAATACTTGCTTCGGTTATGATGCCTTTCAGCATGCCTTTCCTAGAATAAAACAATGGAATCAAAGATTATCAGAGTAGATAGGAACGTGAAATTCGAAACATGATTTTACTGAGTAACAGAGGAGGCTCGAGGGATCGAATGCCCACCTTTTGCTCCTAATTATATAAATCACAACACAAGACATGGCTTACAAAAATGGTGAAAGAATCCTTCTAACATGCCCTGTTGTCATGATCCTCCTGATTTGAATTAAGTAATTTTTTTAAAATTTAGAATTGAGTCTAATGGTGACCATGAAACCATTGTTGATTGTCAGAAAAAAACAATCTGGTCCACTAATGTCCTTCATGGAAGGAAATCTGCCTTCCTTGCCTGGTCTGGCCTTCATGTGACTCCAGACCCAAAGCTGTGTGATTGACTCTTAACTGCCGTCTGGGGAATTAGGAGTGGGTAATAAATGCTGGTCTAGCCAGGAATATTCTCATCCCTGGATGAATTTATAAAATGGCGTCAGTGGCAGGGCCAACATTTATTTACCATCCATAATTGCCCTTATGAAGATGGTGGGGTGCTGCCCTCTTACCCTGCTGGGCCATGTGGTGTAGGGACATCCACAGTGCTGTGAGGAAGTGTGTCCCATGAGTTTGACCCAGCAACAGTGAGGGAACAGCAATATATTTCCAGTCAGGATGGTGAGTGGCTTGAAGGGGAACTTATAGGTGGTTGTGTGTCCTTGTATTTCTAGATGGTAGTGGTTGTAGGTTTGGAAGAAACTGTTGAAAATCATTGATGTACCAAGCAGAGAACCAGCTTTCGTTATTTATTCTCTCAAAACCTTTCATACTTTGAAACCTCAATGAAATATTCCCTTACTCATCTTTGTTCAGGTGGAAAAAGCTGTAATACTTTTGAAAGCATTTATTCATGATGCTCTAATTAATCCTTACTGTATCCTTCCAGTAATCCTATGTTGTGGTGCCCAGAAATGCATTCAAAGCACCAGTTGTGACCTCTACTTGCACATAGCATGTTCAATGTGGAAAAACCTACCAAAAGATGTTATCAGGCAGAAGGTTGTTCTTCACTTCCTTGTCTTTGGCACACCTAGAGTCACCAAGTCATATTGCATAGAAACAGGCCCATAGTCTGTATTTGATCTGTAGCCTACAACATGTCCTGGCATTTTAAATATTCATCCAGGCACTTCTTAAATGTTGCAGGAGCACCTGTCTCCACCACCTTCTCAGGTAGCACATTCCAACTTTCTACCACTCTTTGGGAAGAAAGATTTTGCTTCAAATTCCCTCTAAATCACTTACTGCTCACCTCAAACTTATACCCTCTGGTCTGCCATGGGGAAAGATTTTCACAATCTATCCTATCTATGCCTTTCATAATTTTGTAGACTTTAATCAGATACCCCTTCAGCCCACATAAATGAAATCCTAGATCTTATTTTTGTTTCTGTTGTTTTCTATTTGTAATGTATAAAGATTTTCATTCATTTAAATAAAATATCTTGAGTGGAAAAGTCATATCAGGCCAATTTGATTTAAGCTAAAGCCATAAGAAAGTTTGCAGACCATTGATAATGAAATGCCCTGCTCTGATTTGGTGTAACTACAAAGTGAACTACATTTTTATCTTGGATTTTTTTCCCCCTGTTAGATCCTTTTACTTGCTGCTGCTGGGAAACCATTTAACTGTAAAAGTATTTTGTTGCCTGCTTATGCTCTCTGAAATCAAGCTAATTCTTTATAACTTGTTGGGAAAGCCTTTTTTTAACACTTGTCTGATGAATGATGCATTGCATTTTTTACTTTTACTCCTCAGCATAAAAACCTTCCTATTTCGTCAAGAGAGATTGTACGATTTCATTTGTGACTTTTTGGGTACATTTCAAACGGGTCTTTGTTGAAAGTATCAATAAAGTAACGATTTCAAGTAACTTGCATACCTTTATAAACCACCATTGTTGGGACTACCTGTCACGGATGATGTATAGCTTAGCAGGTCACTGCTAGTTGCAGCCATTAATCCAGGGTAAAGGACCATCCTCTGATTGTGTTATTACTGACTGACTTTTCAGTGGCATATAAGCATTTTGTTACATGATGAAAGATTACCCATTTAAAGAGGCATGTTAAGTCTTCAAGCCTGCTTATAGTAAGAACCCACACTATCATTCCTGCAGACTCTTGTGGAGGAATTTCTTGCTGATATCTGGCTATTCATTTATTAGATCCATTGTGTAGTATGCATATGACACAGACATTGTCGGAGTTTTAGGATTGAGAGGATAACATCTGATTGCTGTTGTGCAATGGATATGGGTATAACCATGTCTCAAATAATTTTCCTTGTCCCTGAAACTGATGCATATTTTGTTATTTTGCTTGTAGCTATGGGCGTGTTTACACTGCGGATCCCTATCACACACTCGCTCCTGCTCCCACCTATGGAGTTAGCGCTGTGGTGAGTAATCTGTGACCTTTCTTAAAAATTATCTCTTTAATGTAGTTCTAAGGAATCTGTCAGAAGTACTGTGTGCCTCAATGGACTTTAAGCCAAAGAAGGAGGTTTTAAGTTAAGCAATGGTCTAAAGCTTGGTCAGGCAGGTGAGTTTTAACAAGACTAATACAGAGAGTGGGAGGAAATTGCAGATTGAGGTCTGGATTGCCAAAAATAAAACTGGGGAGCAGCACAACATGTGGCCAGTACTGGAGGAATGAGAAATCTGGAGGGCTGTAGGATTAAAGAATGTTTGTGCTAATGAAGGCCTAGACACTAAGGTTTTAACATCAAGACAAGGTATTGGAGGACTGAAAACCAATGGTAAGTCAATGAGTCTTTAGATGCTGTATGAGTGAGAAATTGTACTGGTGTACAATAGCCAGCATGAAGTGGAGTGTTGCTTGAGGTAAAATTTTAGAGTGTAGAGGATGACTAGAAGGGCACTGGGGGAGTATTAGATCAGAGATCATGATGGCAAGGATGACATTTTCAGCAGCAGATGACAGAAACAGAACGGTGAAGGAAGACATCATGGCAATGCAAGTCTGTAGTTATGTTATGGAGACAACATCGGTCATAATCTCAGATCAGGGTTTGAGAAAGTTTGCAAGCACTCAGATGCAACTCCTGCCCATCAACCGTGTCAACTGCCTTAAGTTGGTGGCAAATGTGTGGAGCATGTAGTTGGTACTTCAGACTTCACTGCTCAGATATTCATTGAGATGGTTTTTAAATGTTGCAGGAGTATCACCACCACACACTCGGAGCACATTCCAACTTTCTACCACTCAGGCTGAAAACACTCTTACAAGACACACGACTGGGGTATGAGGGATTTGTGTTGATCTGCGTTGGCTATGTGTAATTGAGACATGATAAACTATTCTGCAAAAAATATTGTGCACAGTCTAAATGACTGAAGTTGCACCAATGTTAAAGCAGTGAAACTAGGAAAAAGAGAGGCAGAATATGGGGATACGGGTACTTGTAGGTTTAAATTTCTTGGGGTGGTGGCTCAGGACTGGAATCACACGTGGGCCATGATAACGTTATCTCTATTGGACTGGGCGGTGACTATTTAAATGCTTGACCCCTCTTTTGTTTGTACATAACATGGTAACCTAAAGGTAGGTTGTAAAGCAGCTGCTGGGTTGACTTGGTCAGGGAGTTTGCAGGGAATATGAGGCCAAACTGGAAGAAAGGCAGGTTCTTTCCTTCAGGGTGTGAGTGAGACATTGCAGGTTTTGCAGCAATCACTATGTAGCCTGCAGTGAGCCAAGTTAGTGAAATCAGTTGCCATGGTGAGGTTTGAGCTGTCCCCCTCTGACTTGGTTGCTTGTACCATATTCACTCAGCACAGTAAAGTGGTAGTGAAAAGTAATCTGGTACAGTACTTGAGATGCTGGTAGCACGCCACTTCAATACTCTGACATGCTGAGCTCCAAGTGGATGGAATGTCGTTTGCCTTGCCGCACCTTTTCTCCCACGTTACACATTTCTTTCCCACACAGCTATCCCTGTATAGACCTAGACATTGAGGGTCGTTGAGTGCTGTTTAGGAGGGTGTGAGGCACCATACTAGAGTTTGATTCAGCCTCCTGATGACCAAGATGTGCATTTTCCTATGGAGAATATGAGATAACAAATAGGGCAAGAGATCTTGCTGATTTCCCTTTCCCTTTTCCAGGCAAATGGCTTTCAACCAATTGTAACAGCTTCTTTGCCATCTTTTGGCTGAGATCAGCCATCTGGGCAGCACGGTGGCACAGTGGTTAGCACTGCTGCCTCACAGCGCCAGAGACCCGGGTTCAATTCCCGCCTCAGGCGACTGACTGTGTGGAGTTTGCACGTTCTCCCCGTGTCTGCGTGGGTTTCCTCCAGGTGCTCCGGTTTCCTCCCACAGTCCAAAGATGTGCAGGGTCAGGTGAATTGGCCATACTAAATTGCCCATAGTGTTAGGTAAGGGGTAAATGTAGGGGTATGGGTGGGTTTCGCTTTGGCGGGTCGGTGTGGACTTGTTGGGCCGAAGGGCCTGTTTCCACACTGTAATCTAATCTAATCTAATCTCCAAACTCACCAGGAATAGAGTCTGGAATCTTGTGACCTATGTAGGTCAGTGCTGTGGTGAATTCTGGAGTTGATTCCTTCAAGGCTGATGAATATTCTGAGATGGTCTCTACGTATCTTATGACTGAAGGACACAAAGCTATCAAGCTGCTCTCATTTCACAGATTGTGTATGTCAGAGATATGCAAACTTGGAGGATTCAAAGTGAAATTAAAGTTTTGAAAACTTTACATTGACTAGGCTGAGCAAATTATTGTTGCTGTTTGCCTAATAAAAGCAGCCATCTCTCTGCTGTTGGTGGAATTCTCTGGCAAGCAGGAAGTTGATAAACAGTCAGTATATGAAATTGTTCATATTTGATGTGACTGCTGCCAGAACTCCATCCATCCTCCTTAATTGAATCTGTCTGCAGACACTCACTCTGCTAGTGTTATCAGGCAAGCTGAGAAATGTTTTAATTTCACCATATCTGTGTGGCTGATGTCCACTCGTGCCTATCTGATCAACAAATCTGAAACATACGAACAAGCGCTAAGTTCAATTAATGTGATTGATTAGTTTCTGATGGGTTAATACATCACTCCAAGATTCAATTGGATCTCCATGCTCCTGATTGATGAGGTGGCCTAGAACAAAGTGTTTATTTCTGCTTCTCTATAAATAAACAGGACAGATCTGAAAACTTTATTCTGGCCTGCCATCAGTTCTTTGATTCCTCTCTTAAACTTCATTTAAGATCTCTTGTTTGCGAGCAAGCTGACATAACAGTCAACAGGCTTTCCTCATTCCTGAAGAAGGGCTTATGCCCGAAACGTCGATTCTCCTGTTCCCTTGATGCTGCCTGACCTGCTGCGCTGTTCCAGCAACACATTTTCAGCTCAGGCTTATGATACTCACAATGTACATTTCAAACATCACAGAATTGGAAACATGAAGCCTTTTGTGAGGTTCCTACCTGTACTTCCACCCTCCTATGGGTTTTATTGCTATGTGCCCATATGGAGGCAAGGGGCTTCCTGAATGTATTGACCTGAGACAAAAGCATCAGGGACAAAGGAGCAAGAGACTGTTGCCTTTTGGGGAATGACTCATCCCTTTGATCAGAAAGTTTTTTAACACAGCAACACCTGAGACAGGAAATGCAGGTCACTTTTTAAACTGCTTTACTGCCGTAGTAATTGCAGATTTAACTGGCAATCACTGCTGTATTCACCCCAGTTGATTGTTGGTGTTTCTGTGAATAAGCAGTCATCAGATCTTTTTTGATATAAACAAAGAAAGGTTTCTCTCCCTTCCTTTCCTGAAGGTGCTGGTTCCACAGGCACCTGTTCCGTTTAATGGCCAATGAGACGTAACCCAAGACAATGAATGTTATCGGGCTATTTAAACATGGAAGTTACACAGTAACTGCTGTCCAGTATGCACACTTCCTAAACTGACCATTGGTTCATGTGGAGTGGGATCATTGTTCCATCCCACTGGTCCAATGCATGAGGGCAGCTGTTAAAATCTTCCAGGTGCACCATCTTATTAGTTCCTAACCAACAGCCTCCTCATATTCCAACAAAGCCACATTTGCAGTTGGCTGTTACCTTCTCATCTGTTTCCAAACCTCTTGCCAACCCCATGCACCAACCAGATAGAGAGCCATTAGAACCATCTTTATTGGTAAAGGTTTTGCAACTTTTGGCAGTGAGCATTTACACTGCCTGTATTTTGTGTTCAGTTTATATGATACTCAGGGCTCAAACCTACCATAGTATCAATAGGAGTTAAAATAATCTCTAGCGCAGACAGAATTGAGAAGAATTCACATTTTGTTTGAAATTGTCTAAAATATCTCTCAGATCTGGCTCAATGGGTAGGGTTAGCAACAGGTTTATGAACTGCTTTCTAAATGAAGCAGTGAAAGGGAAGATTAGCTGGTGTGCTGCATCTGTTAGCTCAAGGGACAAAAGGCTTCATGTTTCCAATTCTGTTGTCACCACTGTTTACATTGCAACTCATCATTTTTTAAGATAATGAAATGTTACCTGAAGTTCAGAGCTAAAGTATAAAATTCTGGATTTAGACCAATAAAGATGTGAGATTTATCCAAATCCTCTATTGGGACCCAAAATGATCAGAATTGGAAGAGGTCCTAAAAAAAAAGATCAAACAAAATCTATAAGTTTGAAAAAACTTCAAAAAGGTGAAAACAACCATAGTTGGAAGTAATCGATTTAAGAAATGGGAGTGAAGGTTGAAATGGTTCCTGATATCGTACAGCTGGCGGAGTGATAGGAACAGGGCATCAGTGTTGTTTTTCTTTCATGGGGTGAGGGTGGTGTTGACAAGAATGGCAGTTTTTGCCCTCGAGCTGAGTCAATAGGTAACTTCAGAGAACATTGAGGCAACCACGTTGCTGTAAGTCCAGAGTACCATCTCGGCTGACTGGGTAAGGATGGTAGATTTCCTTCTCCAAAGGCCGTTGCTGAACCAAATTGTTTTTAGATAACTCATCGTAGTTCTCATATCCACCATCAAGAAAACTAGCTTTATAATGTGGATTTCTGAATAGGTTTAGTGAAGGCACAGAAATGTGCCAAATAGATTTCAATGTTGGCAAATAAGAGGTAATTCACTTTGGATCTGAAAGTGATAAAGCTAGCGTACTTTCTCAATTCTGCAAGGCTTCTAACCGATTTCATGCAGCTTGGGAGGTTGAGATAAATAAATTATTAAAATATCAGAACAGGTAAAATAATAAAAAGGTTAATGGAATGTTGCTCTTATATATGCGGGGCATGTGAATTCTTTAGAGGGCTGTTGAGGCTGTGCCATTAAGTATATTCAGGGCTGAAATAGATAGGTTTCAAATCAGTAAGAGAATCAAGGGTTATAGGGAAAAGGCAGGAATGTGGGATTGAGGATTTGATGGGATGACTGTTTACTCTCCTACTTCTGCTCACTGTTTCAAAACCTTTTTCCCACTGTGACCCCATTTTAAAGTGTTAAATTGTTGTGACTCCTCAGTGAGAATGGGAACTGAGAGTAAGTGGGGGACAAGCCTTTGAGCACAGCTGGATTTCAGAGCAAGGGCACGGCTTTTCTAACTCAGTCAGAGCTCGCTACATCAGAGCTGATGGTCCCACATTCCTGACCCCCACTTCAGGAAGCCCTGATGTCCGGTACAAGGAAATAAATAGGAGTCATACTTCAGCTGTGCAAAGACCATGTTAGACCACACCAGTACTAATATGAGTTGTTTGGAAGGATATATTGGCCGCTGAAAATGTGTTGCTGGAAAAGCGCAGCAGGTCAGGCAGCATCCAGATTCCTGAAGAAGGGCTCATGCCCGAAACATTGATTCTCCTGCTCCTTGGATGCTGCCTGACCTGCTGCGCCTTTCCAGCAACACATTTTCAGCTCTGTTCTCCAGCATCTGCAGTCCTCACTTTCTCCTAGAGGATATATTGGCCACCAGGCAAGTTGATCATAACCTGATCAGCATCCTGTTCCTCCTTCCATCTTTATATATACTTTTCAGCAAAACCATTTGGATTGAGTGTAAAAAGCAGAAACGTAAGACTCTTGTTGATTGAGAGTCAAATTTGGGATATTTAGAGGTAAGCTAGATGGCACTGTTAACAATTAAATCATGGCATAATAGTTCTGCAGCTGCCTGTTTGCACAATGCTATTCAAATATTAATGAGAGGAAGCTCAAGGATATTGAGTTTGAGGAGCTAGAAATTGTAATGAGGCTGCATTAACTGCAAACAGCTGGAACTCTGTTTACTTGAGGTTGATTCTCTGCTGTTTAGCTCCATAGTACTGGTGAACTTTGAAACTTATTTAAATCTCCACCACCGTGTGATGCATTTTTCACAAAATGAAATAGTAAAATTTTGTTTCAGGCTTTTTGCTGAAGACTTGAATGTTCATAGCCAAAGGCAATTTTCTTAAGCAGACTGAATCACCCTGGAACAAGAACTGTGCCTTTGTACATAATGCACACGTGGTGACTTGTGTTGAATATCCTGACCACATTCTGCTGTCCATCCTGGAGACAGAATAATATGATGCTAATACATTACGTATTGCCTAAAATTTGTAAGATATATTTGCAGCTTATTTGAAGGCAAGTGTCAACTGAAAGAGTGACTTAGTCAATTTGCGCAGTGCTGAAAAATGTGAAATAAAGATAAGCCCTTGTAAGCAGCTGCTTGAGCATCTAAATATCATTTTTTGGAGGCCTCCCATAATCATTGTAGATCAACAGTGTCAGTCTCACTTCACGCTCCTGCCTGAAATAAAAAGCATTTCAGAACTCACCTTTAATTCCATTACCTCTCAGATCTAAGGTGTATTTATACATTGCAGAAGGAGCAATTGTTTGGAATACTCATATGTCACTTATTTTGGTCCTAAGTCCTCATGGTACCATGACCATGTACAACTCACTTTTTGCCAAAGTTGAAGTAGCTTAAACAGCTTTTATCTTCTGACCTTTATCTTTTAGGTTGATTGTTCTTAACTTTTGTTAATACAGTAACTCCTCCAGTTAGCCAGCATTGTAGAAAATCTTTCGATGTTTGTGCTCCATTAGTTAATTATTTTTGAAATATTTAAAAGAACTAGAAATCAGTCTTGTTATCCATGGGCTGGGCAGCTTAGAATTTGAGAGGATTTCTGCCTTGGTACCTCTCTCGCACATCTGTCTCGGGTTCACCATAGTACTATCAGAAGAAAAAGAAAAAATGTATCGGCCTGTACTTTGCTTGCTTACTTGTTTTTTCCTTCCTTCTTCAGGCTAGTTTATACCGAGGTGGATACAGCCGTTTTGCTCCCTACTGAAAGTGATGTGAACTCCTGCAATGGGAACAGTCCCTTCCCAAGGCCTGGGTGTTGCAATATTACAAGTAGTGGAACTTTATAGCAACTCAACATGAAAAAAAATACACGAGAAAGCGAGGAAATCATTACACGAGAGAGACCTAATTTTTTATACCTCATTATGTTCTTCTAAACATGTATTTTTTTTCCTTATGTTTCTGCCTTCATTTTTTTTTGTTCCAAAGATTGTGCAAACAGTTTTTAACTGTGGTATAAAAGTGCATTTCTTTGTGTGTGTAGTGACATTTATGAAATCAGCTTCATCCGACAAAAGAGAATCAGAAGAAACTAAAAATATTAGTCACAAAACAAAGTCAGTGAAAGCCAACAGTGAAATTAGGTGCCGATTGGAAGCTGGTCCCAGGTACTGCATTGTGTAGAACAGCAGCAACAAAGGATTGTAGTCACTGAGACTCCCAGAGCCCTGGGTTGATGTGGAATTTCACTACTGAAGATGGGTCAGTGTAGAATGAGGGAGGGAAAGGGATGGAAATGACCCATGTACAAGTTGATGGAACCAGTTTGTGCTGCATTTTGTTCTCAGAGAGAGAACAGCAGCTTCCAACAGTTCACCATTTCCAGATTTGGTCAGCCAGCTAAATGGTGTCTATTTGCACCTGTCTAAACAACAGCAAGAGCCAAAAAAAAACTACAATCAAACTCAGTGAATGCATCTTTATCTTGTTTTTTTAAAATAAGCTCCAGAAGCTGGCCACCCCAATAATGTACATTTATCTGAGTACATTTGTTTTTAAAATTATTGATTGAAATTCATTAGGATCCCAGGAGATTTACCTAGCACATCCAAATGCAGGTAGTAACCATCCTGGTGCAAACAGGATTGCTATTGTACTTAAGCTTCAGTTAGCACAGTAAGAGAGATACAGTCCAAAGGTGTTGGCACTAAATGCTTGCATGTTTTAATTGCATCAGTCCAGCATTAGCATACATATATATCCAATTTGTTTGTATCCCTATGTTTTTTAATGTAGCCTAGGATGTGCTCTGATTGACACCCTTGCATTCAGCAGACTTGCAATTTGAAAACTGATGACTTTTTAATTCAACCATTTTATTGCCCTTAACCATTAGGTTGCTTTTTATTTGCAGCCTTCATTTCACTTACCTTGGCAGGTAACAAAATCAGCAATGGAGATGCTGCACAGAAAATGGTTGCCTGGCAATAGAGAAAGATGGGCCTAGCCCTGATATAATCAGATGTAAAAGGAAGAAGGGTGTGTACTGAAGGAAATGAGAAAGGGAATGGTTGTTTAGTCAAAAAATTGTATTCAAAAAATGATTTAGGAGGACAGTCACCCAGTTTTACCTTGTAAGAAAGCAAGCATTTCACACTATTTTGGCAAACATTTTAGAGGCATTCATGATGCCATTTCAGATGTTGATTTGTGTTTTTTTAAGTTCAAGTTGAGCTGGTATGTGAGTTAAAATCATTTGTTGAGGCTGTAGCTAATAGCTTATTGCGCGGGCTCAGGACTAGCCCAGACCTTTCTATTCTGCACCAGTGTACCTGGGGCACTGGTTTATGTTTTCGAACCCCGTTTATATCCTGCACTGGGAGACGTGGATTGAAAGAGAAGTGCACTTTCATGTTTAGGACAAGTGCAGTTGCTGCCAGGGCTTCTGATCATGCAGTATCCAGTAAAAGGTGATGTGTACTGCACCGGCTTAGTAAGCTGTTTAAAAAAAAGGGACACTAGTCATAGACACCACACTGCCGCCCTTAAATTATGATGTTGTTTTGCAAGCCAAAGCGTGGTTTGTCGCTGTATGACAATTATGTTTTTTGTATATAAAATATTTTAGTTGTCATTGTAATGGGGAAACATTCACAGAAACGTCTCATCACAAAGGAAGGAATTTAAAATAGAAACTTGGTGTAGCACTTGATGGCATCTCTTGGTAGTGCTCCTGTTAGTATAGTCTCGCATGTAAAATGTTATTCTAGAGGAAGGAAAACATAGCCACAGGCAGCTTGTATTAGTGTGAGGTGTTGTTTGGTGTCACACCAGGTTTGATAATCACTTTCATTCCTATGACTACAAATCACATTCTTTTACATTGATTCACTTTTATATTATACCAGCAGAGATTTTAGTAATTTAGCACTACAGCTGCACTCAACTCCTCAACTGCCAAATAATCTATTGGTCATGTTCTCGCAGCAATTATTCTCTTTACTTGATTTTTATTTTTGCTTTTTAAGAGTCTCATAACAGCTGTAGAATAGTCGGAATCTTTGGAGGGAACAATTTCAGGTTAGAACTTTTTCTGGATAAAATTTGTCTTGCTTCAGTCAGCAGCTCACTGTGTGGGTAAATGTCCAACAACGCTGTCCATCAGGTCAGCTTCTTTGGGACTGACGAATTTATTTTGTTTGATTTGTGTTTGTGTGAGAGTGTGTGGTGTTCATTCGGACAGTACCCATGTGCAGCTTGTGGCTGTATCCCGACTGGAATAGGAAACTCACTCTTGGGTATTAGTGACTAGGCGACATTACCACAATGGCACTGCTGATCCTTGTATCATTTGAATTTCCAGCCTTTGAAACACCATTTATTTCTTTCCATTTAATTGTAAAGTAGCTCCTCTACACAATCACTTTCCCAGCCTCCCTGTACTTCCTCCAAACAAAAACAAGAGAAATTGTCAACTTCCATTACACAGATTTTTGTTTACGATCAGTCAGGGAGAGGATCTGACCGCCCAAACTTGTAGAGGAAAGGAGCAATAAGATGGGAGAGTTGGAATTTATTCTGTGGTGCAAAGCTTTGGAAAGGGAATAAAATAGGAGAAAACACTAAGAAGCATTGAAAAAATGTGCACAGGTGGTATTGAATCCTCCTAGAGAACTAGCATCAACACTGTCCTGACCCTGATCCACTTTGTTTTGTGAACGTTTCCCTGGAAGGTATGATATATCGTATAGTAGCTTCATCACCAAGCAGTATTCATTGGGTTATAATTAGATATAATCATGAATGTTAAGTAGATAGGACATGGACTATTATTCCTTTTGTATTACTTCCCACGTATAAATTATTGATCTTGTTGCTGGCTTTTATAAACTCGAAGGAAGGGGAATCCCTTCCTAACGGTAATAAAGCACTGTTTCTAAAATAAAACAAAAATGGTGAGAACACATTTGGACTCCGTTATGTTTGTGCTGACTGGAATCTTTGATCATCAAAGAATTTGAATATTTTTGTTATGCCAAAAGGTAATATATTAGCATTTCTAGAAGGCATTCAGTAAGGTGTCACATAAAAGGTCATTGCTCAAGATGGTCGGAACCTAATGTGCTTTAAGAAATGACATCAAGTTGCTATACAAATAATTACGTGTGCTTGCACTCCATCACTTTATTTAAGTATCAACCTCTTATGGAATGAACCGGAGAATTGAAGCAGACCATCGTTGGCAAAGCCAGAAGAGGTAGACTTTCAGGCACAGCATATGTAGTCAATATTTTTAAGATGGCAGTGAAATTACTACTTAGACTATGAGCTGACTTTTACCTGAAATTGACTTAGTGTCATTTTCATTGCATTTCATGGGGAATTCCCCTGTGAAGCTTAGCATCTTTTTTTTCCTCATGCTATTGTCCCAAACTCATCTCATTAACTGCACATCGTACCCCTGTGATGTTCCACTCGTCCAAAGCAAGCCATAGATACCCCTAACCCCAACAGAAGAATGTGCCACAATATACTGGGAACCCTGGGGCTATATTTGATGCAAAGCCATACTCCCTGTCAAATGTCAGTCCAGAGGTACCCTTCATGAATGTAGTGGGACATTAGGAACATTCCAGTTTTCTCAGAGCACATGGGTGGTATGGTTGCTACTTCACTTCATGTGAAACTGCACATTCCTACACCCACTGCAGTGCCAGACAACAAAGCTTACCAGGCCTCTGCCACATCCCATCTTACATTCCTAAGTCATTGCTACTATAAAGATCATGAAATGTAAAAGCAGACATGGGCCATTCAGCTCACTGAGTCTATTATGCCATTGCATGAGGTCACGGCTGATTTGATATTCCTCAACTCCACTATTCTATCTATTTCTCACAGCTGTTGATTCCCTTACTGATCAAAATTCTGTCTATCTCAGCCTTGAATATATTTAACAACCCAGCCCTGAACCCCTCTGTGGTAAAGAATTCTCAGAAGAAATTCCTTCTCGTTTCTCTTAAATGTGAAGGACCCCTTATTCTGAGATTATTCCCTCTGGCCCTAGACTGTCCCACAAAAGGAAATAACCTCTATTTCTACCATGGAGGAAGTGAGGACTGCAGATGCAGAATTTAAATTCTGTGTTACGATTGAGCCCTCCACTATCACCCGATGAAGGAGCGTCGCTCTGAAAGCTAGTGTGCTTCCTGTTGGACTATAACCTGGTGTTGTGTGATTTTTAACTTCATATTTGATCCTCTCCTTCCTTATTTCTCTCTTTGTTATCCTCTGTTTTTGTAGCCTTCCCAATCTTCTGATTTCCCAGTGCTCTTGGCCACTTTATAGGATCTCTCTTTTTCTTTGATACATTTCCTGACTTCCTTTGTCAGCCATGGCTGTCTAATCCCTCCCCGGATAATCTTTCTTTTCTTGGGGATGAACCTCTGTACTGTGTCCTCAATTATACTCACAAACTCCTGCCATTTTTGTTCTACTGTCTTCCCTGCTAGGCTCTGCTTCCAGTCGATATTCGTCAGTTCCTCTCTCATGCCCTCATAATTACCTTTGTTTAACTGTAACACCATTACATCCGATTATGTCTTCTCTCTTTCAAACTGCAGACTGAACTCTACCATATTATGATCGCTGCTTCCTAAGTGTTCCCTTACTTTAAGATCTTTTATAAAGTCTGGTTCATTACATAGCACTAGGTCCAGAATAGCCTGCTCCCTTGTGGGCTCCATGACAAGCTGTTCCAAAAAGCCATCCTGTAAGCATTCCAAGAATTCCCTTTCTCTGGATCCACTGGCAACATTATTTACCCAGTCCACCTGCATATTGAAGTCCCCCATGATCACCGTGACCTTGCCTTTCTGACTTGCCTTCTCTATTTCCCGGTACATGTTGCGCTCCTGGTCCTGACCACTGTTAGGAGGTCTGTACATAACTCCCACTATGGTTTTTTTGCCTTTGTGGTTCCTCAATTCCACCCACACAGACTCCACATCATCCGACACTATGTCATTCAGTGCCATAGATTTAATTTTGTTCTTAACTAAATTGGCCACCCCACCCCCTCTGCCCACCTCCCTGTCTTTTCGATAAGTGGAAAACCCTTGGATGTTTAACTGCCAGTCCTGAACCCCCTGTAACCATGTCTCTGTGATACCTACCACATCATAATCATTCACGATGCAATGTGCCATTAGTTCATCTCCTTTGCTCGTAACATTCAGGTAAGGTGCCTTAATGCTAACATTCTTATCATTAGAGATTTTGGAAGTAATAAGATGTCCTAAGTAATCCTTCCTTTTTGTTGCAAACCTAATCTGCCTCAAGGTTAAATCCACCTGCATACATGCTATCCTCCTGCTTATCTTTCCATTTAACTCCATACTCCCTGTCGCTTTCACTTTCCCTTCCCCCCCCCCCCCCCAACTCAGAAGTTAAAAGTCCTACTGACCACCCTATTTATCCTCTTTGCTAGAACATTAGTACCAGATCGATTCAGGTGGAGACCGTCCCAACGGTACAGATCCCCCCGGTTCCAAAACTGATGCCAATGCCCCATGAAATGGAATCCCTCTTTCCCACACCAATCCCTTAGCCACGTGTTTACTTCCCTAATTTTCTTATCCCTATGCCAATTGGCACGTGGCTCGGGCAGTAATCCGGAGATTATGACCCTTGAGGACCTGTACTTCAATTTCTTTCCTAGTGCTTGATAATCCCCAAACTGGTCCTCCACCCTAGATTTGACTATGTTGTTAGTCCCAACGTGGACCACAACTGGATCCTTCCCCTCCCCCTCCCGCTCCAATATCCTTTCAAGACTCCCGATCTGGCTCGCATAGGATACTATCTGTCCCCCTAATTATAGAATCCCCTTTAACAACTACTTGTCTTTTTGCTCCCCCCTCTTGAATGGCCTTCTGCACCATGGTGCTGTGGTCAGCTGGTTCATCCTGTCCAGAGCCTTTTTCCTCATCCATATAGGGAGCAAGAATCTCATACCTGTTGGACAAGGTCAAGGGCTGAGGCTCCTGAATTCAGGTTCCCCCTGCCTGCCTCACTTACAGTCACACTCTGATGTCCCTGATCACTAACTGAATGTGAATTACTTAATCTCCCAGGTGTGACTGCCTCCTGAAACAAAGCGTCCAGGTAACTCTCCCCCTCCCGGATGTGCCACAGTGGTTGAAGCTCAGATTCCAGATCATCAACTCTGTGTCAGAGTTCTTCCAGCAACCAACACTTGCTGCAGATGTGGTCACTGCCATTCACAATGGGATCAGCCAGCTCCCACATCATACAGCTACAACACATCACCTGCCCAGCCATCTCTGCTTAGTTAATTACTTTATTACTTTGTATAGGTTTGAATTAAAATACTTTCTGATACCTCTCTGCTTATAGTCTTTTTCTAAAAACCAATTACTAGATAAACCATAAAAAGTAAATTTTTAACCATTCACCGATAAAGAAATAGAAAATCCTTATCTTAACAAACCAGAGTCCTATTTTTGGTTGGGGGGGGGGGGGGAAGAGGGAGAGGCAACACGTGTAGTGTCTCGGGTTCAGCCACTGCCCAAATATATTACCGGCAGTCCCCTGGTTGTTGCTCTCGCTCTTCCTAATTATTAACTAGGTTAGAGGAGGAGGGCGGGTGTGAGTCACTACAGTAGTAGAGTCTCTGGTTTAGCCACCTTGCTGATATAAATGGTCACTGCTTACCTTCCCGGCTACCCCTCTGGTCCCCGTCACTTCCTCTGCTGCTCCCGCTCCTTCTGTGAAAGAGAAAAACACCGCTGCCCGCTACCGGTAAGTAATTTTAATAAAATCTGCCTTACCTTATCTGCAGTCTTCCGAGTTCGTCCTACCTCCGCTGCTGCTAAAGACTAAGTGCATTCATCCTATCCATGCCTCTAATGAACTTATACACTTCTATAAAGGTACTCCCTCAGTCTCCTACGCTCTAAATAAAAAAGTCCTAGCTTGTCCAATTTCTCCCAAGAACTCAGACCATTGAGTAGAGACAACATCACTGTAAGTTTCTTCTGCACTTTTTCCAGTTTAATAACATCGTTCCTATAACAAGGTGTCCAAAACTGAACACAATACTCCAAGTGTGGCCTCACCAAGGTTCTGTATAACTGCGACATAACCTCCCCACTTCTATACTCAATGCCCTGACTGATTGGAGACCCGTGTACCTTCTACAGCGAAGACTGATGCAAAATATTTACTCAACTCTTCTGCGATTTCCTGATGGCCCATTATTTCATCAGCTTCTTTCTCAAAGGCATCTGCTCACTTTGGCTTTTTTTTTCATTAAAGAAGCTCTTCCCGTCCATCTTGTTGTTACAGGGTAGTTTACCATTAAAGTTTATTTTCTCCCCCTTTTGTTTATAATTTTTATTTTTCTAATCATTTGGCCGACCATTAATTTTTGTCACAGCATAATTTTTCTTTTGATTCGATGCTCTCCTTACTCTGTGGTTACCCAAGGTTTATTTATCCCCTTCCTCACGGACATGCCCCGCCCCGCCCCCCGGGCCCCGCCCCCCGGGCCCCGCCCCCGCACCGCCCCGGCCCCGCCCCCCGGACCCCGACCCGGCCCCCGGGGCCCCGCCCCTGCACCGCCCGGCCCGGCCCCCGGGGCCCCGCCCCTGCACCGCCCCGGCCTGTCCCTGTCCCGACCCCGCCCCCCGGACCCCCGCGACCCCGCCCCCGGGGCACCGGCCCCGCCCCGCCTCCCGGACACCCCGCCCCCCGGGCCCCACCCCCGCACCGCCCCGGCCTGTCCCGACCCCGCCCCGTGACCCCAAGGCGTTTCCGCGGCTCCCCCCGCGGCGGCGCGCGGGGCTGCCGCCCATCGACTGGTTCTCCCTGAGATCGACGGGCGATTGCTCGGGCTGATCAAAATGGCGGCGCTGCGGTTGGCGCGGGGCCTCCTGAAGGAGATTCGGAGACAGGGCCCGGGGCAGAGTTACCGCGAGTCCGCCGCCTACACCTACATCCTGCAGCAATTCAGGAAGAACCAGGTCATTGAGCGGATCGAGGGGGAGTGTAGAGGGAGCTTTACTGTGTCCGGGAGGGAGGGAGGAGAGGGAAGGGGGAGGAGGGAGGAGAGGGGAGGGGGAGGAGAGGGGAGGGGGAGGGGAGGGAGGAGAGGGAGGAGAGGGGAGGGGGAGGGGGGATGAGGGGAAGGGGGAGGGGGAAGGGAAGGGAAGGGGAGTTCTGAAAAAGTCATATCTGACTCAGAACATTACCTCTGCTTCTCTCTTCAGACACTGCCACCAGACCTGCTGAGTTTCTACAGCATTTCGCATTGTTTCAGGTTTCCAACATCTGCAACATTTTGCCTTCTATTTGAGAGACTAAATGGCAGTTCTATCCAACCCCATCCTCTAGTGCCCACCCCCACCCACATATCCCACCCCTCAAACCCCTCTCTCGTTCTCTACCTGGGTAAAGAGCAGAAAAAGCTGGAAGGATTAGTTGCAGTCTTTAAATTTGACAAGAATTTCTTGTGTGACAGTGACTGATAAGCTGCTCGTCCAGGTGAGGATGTTCAGGAGCTTACCTGTAACAAGTTGCAGAGATCCTGACACCTGACTATTCACAGTTCTCAAGCTGCTTTACCAGGAGACCTGAGATGACACTCCTGGTTCCACCAGTGGGTAGTGATTCACAGCTAAAACACTGCCTTGATCTGATCAGATCAGCGTTTTCCTGGGTGTGGGTTCTTTTGGAAATGGATTTGGCCGCCAACATTGCTTTGTTAATGGGGATCCTTACTGCAAACTGATTGTGAAATGAAGTTTTCAGCAAAGTTTATTGAACAATGTTACTAGCCATAAACAAAGACAGAAATTGTTGGAAAAGCTCAGCAGGTCTGGCAGCAACTGGGTGGAGAAATCAGCTAACATTTCGGGTCAAGTGGGGAAGCAGTTCTGAGGGAGGTCACCGGACCCGAAACGTTACTCTGATTTCTCTTCACAGATGCTGCCAGACCTGCTGAGCTTTTCCAACAAATTCTGTTTTTGTTTCTGATTTATAGCATCCACAGTTTATTTTTTCGCTTTTTATTGATTGTTAATACCAGTTGCTCACTCTGGCTTGGTACAGGTCACCAGTGAGAAACTGTGCCGGGCTCAGCATGAACTGTATCACCAAGCCTCCACCTACATGTGCCTCCTGCAGAGTGTCCGACAGCACCTAGCTCTACACCAGGAGTACCACAGCAAGGGAGAACGGTCACCCCATGAAGTGGCACAGCTTGTTGGCCTCAAACTGCCACAGCAACCCGGAGGCAAAGGATGGGAAAAGTGAGGAGGAGTAAAAGCATCCTTACTCCTCGAGTACACTGTGTGGACAAACACATTATTCTAATTCCGATGGTCTTGGCTATTCACTGACAATGTAAATATGGTCCGAGGGCTGTTTGTGTTTCTTGTGTATAGTGCAGCTCCTCAAAATCTCAATGGTTCATGAAGTAATTAAAAAGAGACTCCAATTAAACCCAATTTGTGACTGTCACATTTATTATCATTTGGAGATGCCGGTGTTGGACTGGGGTTACAAAATTAAAAATCACACAACACCAGGTTATAGTCTTAACAGGTTTAATTGGAAGCACTAGCTTTCGGAGCGTTGCTGATGAAGGAACAGCGCTCTAAAAGCCAGTGCTTCCAATTAAATCTGTTGGACTATAACCTGGTGTTGTGTGATTTTTAACATTTATTGTTGAAACAGAGATTGACCTGAGGACTGGAGGGATGAGATTCAGAATTGCAGCCTTGTATTTGAGGCCTGTTCATTCTGCAGTGATTGAGTTTCTCGGTCTCCTGTCAACTCTGAATGATTCTGTTCAAAGTACCAGTCACTGATCCTGTGTCTTTTCCCTCCTCATTCCCTCCCCAGCCTGAAAGTGCTGACTCTGTGCTGTACAATCCAGACAGTAATAGCTATCATTCTCTGCTTTGCCTCTGAAAATCCAGCAGCTGATTTTCCCAGGCTATTTCATTAGCAATGCCTGTCCGACTCTATTATAGCGTTTCTCTTTTAAAATTCTCCTTAAATGCTCGTAAACCTCCAGCTCCTTACCCTAAACTGATGGATCAGTTTTTGTCCAATGTGTATAGGAGGGTTTCCTGACACAGTATGTCGAAGGACCGACAAGAGGGGAGGCCACACTGGATCTGGTGCTTGGTAATGAACCAGGCCAGGTATTTGATTTAGTTGTAGGTGAGCACTTTGGAGAGAGTGACCATAATTCAGTTACGTTTAGTTTAGCGATGGAAAGGGATAGGTACATGCCACAGGTTAAGCGTTATCGATGGGGCAAGGGCAATTATAATGCGATTAGGCAAGAATTAGGATGCATAGAATGGGGTAGCAAAATGCAGGGGATGCAGACAATGGAAATGTGGAGCTGGTTTAAGGAACAGATATTGCGTGTCCTTGACCGGTATGTCCCTGTCAGGCAGGGAGGAAGTGATAAGGTAAGGGAACCGTGGTTTACAACAGAACATGCATCTCTTGTTAAGCAGAAGAAAAAGGCTTATGTGTTGATGAGGCAAGATGGTTCAGATGAGGCGATGGAGAGTTACAGATCTGCGAGGGAGGATTTAAAGAGAGAGTTAAGAAGAGCAAAGAGAGGACACGAGCAGTCTTTAGCAAATAGAATAAAGGAGAACCCTAAAGCTTTCTATAGGTATGTGAGGAATAAAAGGATGATTAGGGCCAGTCAAAGACAGATAGAGATCGGAGAGGTGCTAAATGAACATTTCTCACTGGTGTTCACTCAGGAAAAGGAGAAGAATGAGGTACGAGATATTAGACTAGAAAGGATCGAGGTTAGTTATGCACAGGTGTTATCAATTCTAGAAGGAGTGAAAGTAGACAAGTCCCCTGGGCCAGATGGGATTTATTCGAGGATTCCCTGGGGCTAGGAAGGAGATAGCAGAGCCTTTGGCTTTGATATTTGAGTCGTCATTGTCTACAGGTTTAGTACCTGAGGACTGGAGGAATGCAAATGTACCCTTGTTCAAGAAGGGCAGCAGAGATGACCCAGGTAATTAGAGGAAAGGTTTTGGAAAGGATTATGAGAGATAAGATTTATAATCATCTAGCAAGCAACAATTTGATTTCAGATAGTCAACATGTTTTCGTCAAGGGCAGGTCATGTCTCACAAACTTCATTGAGTTTTTTGAGAAGGTGTCCACGCATATAGATGAGGGTAGGGCAGTTGACGTGGTATACTTGGACTTCAGTAAAGCCTTTGATAAGGTTCCCCATGGTAAGCTGATGGAGAAAATTTATTCCTGTTGAAGGGCTTTTGCCCGAAACGTCGATTTTACTGCTCCTCAGATGCTGCCTGAACTGCAGCATGTTGCCTGGTCTGGAGGGAAGGTCTTATGAGGAAAGGCTGAGGGACTTGGGTCTGTTCTCATTGGAAAGAAGAAGGCTAAGGGGGGATTTGATAGAGACATACAAGCTGATCAGAGGATTACATAGGGTAGACAGAGAAAGACTTTTTTCTAGGATGATGACGTCAGCTTGTACGAGAGTGATAGATTTAAGACCGATGTCAGAGACAAGTTCTTTACTCAGAGAGTGGTAAGGGCATGGAATGCCATACCTGTTAAGGTAGCCAACTCAGCCACATTAGGGAGATTTAAACAATCCTTAGATAAGCACATGGATGATTTTGGGATAGTGTAGGGGGACGAGCTTTGAATAGTTCACAGGTCGGCGCAACATCGAGGGCCGAAGGGCCTGTTCTGCGCTATATTGTTCTATGTTCTAAACCTGTGTGTCTTGCTGTCTGTGTGTGTGTGTGTGTCCCAGCCTAAGCTATTAATCCCACTGCTAAATGGAACTATCTCTCTATTTCTTTCTGTTATAATTTTGTACTCCTCAGTCAGGTCCCCTCAGATTTCTCTGTTCCAAGGAAAACAACACCAACTTATCTCTCTTCATAGCTGAAACACTCCTGGTCCAGGCAATATCTCCTGTATACCCTCTCTAGTGCAACATCCTTTCTATAGAGTGATGATTACATCAGGCACCTACTTAATGACTTCAGTTCCAACACCATAATTGTAACCAAACTAATCTCCAAACTCCGAGACCTCGGTCTCTGTTCCACCCTCTACAACCCGATCCTCAACTTCCTGACCCATAGACCACAATCAATGAGAATAGGCAACACCTTTTCCACGGGAATTCTCTACACCAGTGCCCTGCAAAGCTGTGTATTCAGCCCCGAACTATACAAACAATCTGTCCTAGTCCACCCACATGGATGCTATGGTCAAGAAAACACAACACCTTCCTCAGGAGGTTACAGAAATTTGTCTTGTCTGTAAAGATTCTTTACCAAGTGTTATCAAAAGCATTTTATCTCTATTCATAAAGACTTGGTACGGCAACTGCTCTTCCCAGGATCATAAGAAATTACAGCGAGTTGTGAGCACAGCCCAGTCCATCTCACGAACCAACCTTCCAACCATTGACTCCATCTACAGTATACCTTTCGCTGCCTCAGGAAGACAGTCAACATGATCAAAGGCCTTGCCCAACCTGGTCATAACCTTCCATCAGGCAGATGATGCAAAAACGTAAACATACTTGCCAACAAATTCAGGAACAGCTTCTTCCCCACTGTTATTAGACTTCTGAATGGATCGCTCAAATTTCAAATTTAATGTTGTTCTTGCTCTTTTTTGCACCTTCTCTGCAGCTGTCACATTTCCTTGCTCTGTTCTATTACTCTTGTATGGTATGATCTGCCTGTACTGGATGCAAAACCAAACTTCACTGTTCCTAGGTGCATGTGATAATAATAAAATCAAATCAATTCAAGAACTGCACACAGTGCTTCAGCTGTGGCCTAACTCAGCTCCAACCGCAACAAGGACAGAACGCCCCTGGTGCTCACCTTCCACCCTACCAACCTTCGCATAAACCAAATCATCCGCCGACATTTCCGCCACCTCCAAACAGACCCCACCACCAGGGATATATTTCCCTCCCCACCCCTCTCCGCCTTCCGCAAAGACCGTTCCCTCCGTGACTACCTGGTCAGGTCCACGTCCCCCTACGACCCACCCTCCCATCCTAGCACTTTCCCCTGCCACCGCAGGAACTGTAAAACCTGCGCCCACACCTCCTCCCTCACCTCTATCCAAGGCCCCAAAGGAGCTTTCCACATCCATCAAAGTTTTACCTGCACATCCACTAATATCATCTATTGTATCCGTTGCTCCCGATGCGGTCTCCTCTACATTGGGGAGACTGGGCGCCTCCTAGCAGAGCGCTTTAGGGAACATCTCCGAGACACCCGCACCAATCAACCAAATCGCCCAGTGGCTCAACATTTTAACTCCCCCTCCCACTCTGCCGAGGACATGGAGGTCCTGGGCCTCCTTCACCGCCGCTCCCTCACCACCAGACGCCTGGAGGAAGAACACCTCATCTTCCGCCTCGGAGCACTTCAACCCCAGGGCATCAATGTGGATTTCAACAGCTTCCTCATTTCCCCTTCCCCCACCTCATCCTAGTTTCAAACTTCCAGCTCAGCACTGTCCCCATGACTTGTCCGGACTTGTCCGACCTGCCCAGCTCCTTTTCCACCTATCCACTCCACCCTCTCCTCCCTGACCTATCACCTTCATCTTCTCCCCCACTCACCTATTGTACTCTATGCCACTCTCTCCCACCCCCACACTCCTCTAGCTTATCTCTCCACACTTCAGGCTCTCTGCCTTTATTCCTGATGAAGGGCTTTTGCCCGAAACGTCGATTTTGCCTGTCCTTGGATGCTGCCTGAATTGCTGTGCTCTTCCAGCACCACTGATCCAGAATCTGGTTTCCAGCATCTGCAGTCATTGTTTTTACCTCCATCATAACATACCTGCTCTTGTGTTCAATGCTTCAAGTATAAAAGGCTATGTGCTTTCTCAACTACTCTTGATCTGTCTTGTTGCCTTCAAGGATCTGTGAACATGTACCTCAAAGTCTCTCTGATCCTCTTGTACTTCTGAGGGTCTTGCCATTCATTGTGTACTCACCTTGCACTTTTCAGGATTAAATTTCATTTACCATTTTTCTGCCTATCTCAGTCATCCTGTATGTTCATATTCAGTTCCAAATCAGAATTTAAATTGAAGAAATAGCAAATTTCTGCAGAATAGTTAAAATTGCCGCAATTGAAATGTCCAGCGGTGAGTCCTGTCCTGATCAGGGAAGGGAAACAATTTACAAAAATCATTGTCTGGCAGCGGTGGGATTCGAACCCACGCCCCCGAAGAGACTGGAGCCTTAATCCAGCGCCTTAGACCGCTCGGCCACGCTACCTGCTGAAGTAGCCTCCTCACATAACTAACCTAAAACCATTTAATATCCTCTGCGGCAAATCAGAATTAAATTTTGGAATCATGAAAGTTAAAATGTATTCGCTCCCAAGAAATTGGCAATTCAGGAGCCCGCAGGAAAAAAAACTAAATTAAATAAATAAAAATTAGGACTGGCAGCGGTGGGATTCGAACCCACGCCCCCGGAGGGACTGGAGCCTAAATCCAGCGCCTTAGACCGCTCGGCCACGCTACCGACACGGAGCCGCTCGCCTCCCGAGGCCCTGCTGCTTTCCGTGACGGTCGCGGCAGCCGCGCCATCGCCAGGAGGCGGGTACCGTCCAGAGCCCGGGGCAGCTCCTCCTCCGCTCGGCCTGAGCTCTCCGTCGGCCTCGGGCTCCTGGTGAAGCTGCCCCGCCCTCCCCCGGGAATCACGCCGCTTCCTCTTGCAGCTGCTTCTAGTGAGTGTTGGTGGCGCCATCGCTGTCGCGGTAGCGTGGCCGAGCGGTCTAAGGCGCTGGATTAAGGCTCCAGTCTCTTCGGGGGCGTGGGTTCGAATCCCACCGCTGCCAGCTGCAACCTTTTCATCATTAACTGAATATTTTAATGTATTTATTTGCACCCGTTACAATTAAGAGAGGACTTGAGTTGTTATTAAATACTTCATATCAATCAGCCTATTTTATTAGAACAGACAAGATTCAGAGGGATAAACGATGAAATGATTCCACTGGGGATATAATTAGGCCACAGATCATTGAGTGATGGAACAGGCTCAAAGGGCTGAATGGCCTACTTCAGTTCCTCTGTTCTTCAATCATCAGAATAAATTGGAGAATGTAAACTTTTCTCTTTAAAGAAGAAATGGTTGATGAGAAGATTCAATAGAGATGTTCAAACTCATAATGGATAAAATTCCAGGGTCAGGAAGTGGAGGACAGCCACATGAAAGGATTGTAATGGAATCAGTGAGATTAGGAAATGCTTCTACTCAGGCAATGTTCAGAATTGGTGATGCTTCACCTGACATTGAGGTTGAAGTTGATGCAATTCCCTTGAAAATGGAAAGAGAGACATTTGTGCAGGACAGAGAAAGACAGGGGCAGATAGGTTCTTGATTAATAAGGAAATTAAGGCGGGAAAATAGAGTTGAGAAATGTATCGACCATGATTAAATGGTGGAGCAGATTTGATGGGCTGAATGATCTAATTCTGCTCCTAAATTTTATACTAATTTTGTAATTGGTAACCTCCTTCTCTCTTGCCCAGTACTCACTGGTTAGTGATGACGAAAGGGTCAATTCGCAGGCTCCTCCCGGTTAATGACAATGCATTTTATTAAATTAATCTGATAACCTTCCCAAAGTACTGAACTTTGAATCATTTAACAACTTGGTAGTTCATTTCTGAGTGAAAACTTCACTTAAGGTCGCTTTTGAGAGCACTGTGAATTTACCTTCGGATTTCATAAAATATTGACTCAAATTTCAATTAGAGCGACCATGTTTGGGATGATAACAAACTCGCTGTTCAGTCAAACTGAGAACCGACCCTGTCAGACCCTCAACTCAGAAACCAAGGTAAGATCTTCAGCAAATATTCAACGTCTGATTGAGTCCCTGGGGCAGTAACCGAGGGGGAACACAGACCTCTGGGGTACTGACCCCATTAATCTCCAGTTCTTGGCTACAATGAGACCTATACCTGACTTTATTAAGTAGCCACTCTCCCTGTCTCTGAGGAGTGCGGGGTGTTGTCTGTCTCTGACCAGGAGCAGTTAGAGTGGGACCCTGCACCCTGGTAAAAGTTGCAGTCATTTGGTCTCAGCACCGATAAGGAGGAAAAATAGGCCAGAAATAGAAAGTGAGTGTATGTGCATGTTTCTGAGTGTGTCTGTATCGAGACATGTGACTGTATATGTGTGTAGTTCGGAGTTCAACCCGGCCCGATCAATCCCAAAACTCGGAAAAGTGTGCAACTCACTGTAAACTTTCCAACTGATTAAAATTGGTTTAAATACTGGGGAGGTTAAAGATTTGACGAACCAGGACGGAGTGAATGTGGGATTTATAAATTCTTCATGTTGCCTGGCAGATGTGAATGTGCCTGACAACTTGTCGCCTTGAATTTTAATGATTTATTTTGAAGGATTCATCCGGGCAAAGTTTGTAGGGTCTGTGTTAAAGATTATTTAATTTACACTCGAAGCTGTTATTATTAAGCAGTGTCCCCAGAGGGCAGCAGAGTCCCACAGAATATTCCCATGTAGGCCAAGGACTGTACAATAATGTTGGATAATATACTAGAATACAGCACCTGCATTCCTCACTGCGGCTTGCACTGCCCCACTGGGAGATAAAGCACTGGGATTCTGCATTGTGGCATGCACTAGGAAATATAGCACTGGCATTCCCCACTGTTTGAAACACGAATTTCCTGCTGTACATTAAAATTTAACTGAAATTTACATACAAATTGTATATTCTACTTCTAAGGGAGTTTTGTGAATGACAGATTTGGATTTTTTTTGCAGGGAGACCTGACCTATGAGGAGTGCAGGTATGAGGGTGGTAATTATGCCAGTGTCACCATAAGTGGGAAACCATTTGACGAGGGGTCAGGAGAAGGAGCCCTGAAACTGCTCAAATATGTCGGAGGATCCAATGAGCAAGGTATTGGCATTCTGTGAGAGTCTGATGTATAACATTCAGGAAAGGACAGGGCTTGGGTTTCATGCTTTCCAGACTGCTACCCACCAAGGGTCAGCTAACTCACCGCAGTCAGTAACCAAACCCATTAACTCTCACAACACAATAACTAGCACTTACATACCACCTATAATGCATTGAAGCAGTCAAACCTTCTTGAGTGATTACAAAACACAATGTGATACTGAGAACTGGTTAAAGAGGTCAATTTTAATGAAACGTCACAAAGAACAAAGTAAAGTATAAATACCACCCCTCCAAGCTACTCACCATCCTGACTAGGAAATATATCACAATTCCTTCACTGTTGTTGGGTCAAAATCCTGGAATTCTCTCCCTCAGAGCACTGTGGGCCAACCCACTGCAGTGGTTCAAAAAGGCAGGCTCACCTCCACCTTCTCAAGGGTCAACCAGGGACGGGCAATAAAGGCTGGCCCCAGAAAGAGACCCCCACACCCTAAGAACAATCTTAAAGTTGGAAACAGACCCTTTGGCCAGCATGTCCGTGCCAACCACGTTTCCCAAAATGAATTAGTCCCGTTTGCCTGCATTTGGTCCATATCCCTCTAAACCCTTCTAATTTATGTATCTCTTCAAATGTTTTTTAAATGTTGATGGGTTTAAGGAGGTTATAGAGTTAGAGAGGAGCAATGCCATGGAGGGATTTCAAAATGAGGACTAATGTTTAAAATTTAAAAGTGAGGTCATAGAGTCATAGAGATGTACAGCATGGAAACAGACCCTTAGGTCCAACCCGTCCATGCCGACCAGATATCCCAACCCAATCTAGTCCCACCTGCCAGCATCCGGCCCATATCCCTCCAAACCCTTCCTATTCATATACCCATCCAAATGCCTTCTAAATGCTGCAATTGTACCAGCCTCCACCACTTCCTCTGGCAGCTCATTCCATACACGTACCACCCTCTGTGTAAAAAAAAAAAAAAAAAGTTGCCCCTTAGGTCTCTTTTATATGTTTCCCCTCTCACCCTAAACCTATGCCCTCTAGTTCTGGATTCCCCCCCACCCCATTGAAAAGATTTTGTCTATTTATCCTATCCATGCCCCTCATAATTTTGTAAACCTCTATAAGGTCACCCCTCAGCCTCCGAAGCTCCAGGGAAAACAGCCCCAGCCTGTTCAGCCTCTCCCTGTAGCTCAGATCCTCCAACCCTGGCAACATCCTTGTAAATCTTTTCTGAATCCTTTCAAGTTTCACAACATCTTTCCGATAGGAAGGAGACCAGAATTGCACGCAATATTCCAACAGTGGCCTAACCAATGTCCTGTACAGTCACAACATGACCTCCCAACTCTTGTACTCTATACTCTGATCAATAGAGGAAAGCATACTAAATGCCGCCTTCACTATCCTATCTACCTGCGACTCCACTTTCAAGGAACTATGAACTTGCACTCCAAGGTCTCCTTTGTTCAGCAACACTCCCTAGGACCTTACCATTAAGTGTATAAGTCCTGCTAAAATTTGCTTTCCCAAAATGCAGCACCTCGCATTTATCTGAATTAAACTCCATCTGCCACTTCTCAGCCCATTGGCCATCTGGTCCAGATCCTGTTGTAATCTGAGGTAACCCTCTTTGCTGTGCTCTACACCTCCAATTTTGGTGTCATTTGCAAACCTACTAACTATACCTCTTATGCTCACATCCAAATCATTTATGTAAATGACAAAAAGTAGAGGATCCAGCACCGATTCTTGTGGCACTCCACTGGTCACAGGCCTCCAGTCTGAAAAACAACCCTCCACCACCACCCTCTGTCTTCTACCTTTGAGCCAGTTCTGTATCCAAATGGCTAGTTCTCCCTGTATTCCATGAGATCTAACCTTGCTAACCTGTCTCCCATGGGGAACCTTGTTAAACGCCTTACTGAAGTCCATATAGATCACATCTACTGCTCTGCCCTCATCAATCCTCTTTGTTTCTTATTAAAAAATCTCAATCAAGTTTGTGAGACATGATTTCCCACGCACAAAACCATGTTGACTATCCCAAATCAGTCCTCCCCTTTCCAAATACATGTACATCCTGTCCCTCAGGATTCCTTCCACTGATGTCAGGCCCACTGGTCTATAGTTCCCTGGCTTGTCCTTACCATCCTTCTTAAACAGTGGCACCACGTTAGCCAACCTCCAGTCTTCCAGCACCTCACCTGTGACTATCGATGATACAAATATCTCAGCAAGATGCCCAGCAATCACTTCTCTAACTTCCCACAGAGTTCTAGGGCACACCTGATCAGGTCCTGGGGATTTATCCACCTTTATGCGTTTCAAGGTGTTTCCAGATAGGGAGCAAACCTCGGTCAGTCAGCATGAGGTTGATGGGCGAATGGAGACTGGTGTGAGTTTAGATCTGGGCAGCATTGAGACCCTGTCTAGAATGTTGTCTGCGACGCGGCTGGAGGGAAGGATGGACAGTATCTGTTTCTGAGTATAGGTGACCCTCGCTGAGTGTGAGGGGTGTTTTTGCAGGTGTCCAGATGGGGATGACTGCCCCGGTCAGTATGACTGTACAGCCAGGTGAAGGTAACAGCTTGCAACCCAAGGTCGAAGTTCAAATCCGTATCCCCAGCAAATTCCAGGATAACATTCCCAAACCAACAGACGAGAGCATCACAATCAAACATCAGGATGATTTCACCGTCTATTCCACGTAAGTGTTAATGAATCCAGTAAAGGGTTAAACCCATCGTTGTGGCCATAGCTCAGGCTAAGTCCCATCAGTGAGGAAATTAAACATGGGCTGGCCTGCTATATTCTGTCAGCTTGACCCAGCTGCACTGTCAGACTGGGCTCTGATCTCCAGAAAAGTTCTCTGTCACTAAGGGGAGGCGATGGCTCCGTGGTGTTACCACTTGACTATTAATCCATCATCTCAGCTAATGTTCTGGAGACTGTTTAAATCCCATCAAGAATTTGAATTCAATAGATTTAAGAATCTACTGATGACCATTAATCCATTTCTGATTGTCAGTAAAATCCCATCTGGTTTGCTAATGTCGTTCAGGGAAAGAAATCTGCCATCCTCACCTGGTCTGGCCTACATGTGACTCCAGGCCCACAGTGATGTGGGTGATTCTGACCACCCTTTGAATGGCCTAACAAACCACTCAGTTGTACCAATCATACAAAGTCTCAAAGAGATGAAACCAGATGGATCATCTGGCATCAATCTAGGCATCAGAAAAGACAGTGGCAAAAAATGCCTGACGTTGTCATACTCTCAGAATCATAGCTTACAGACAATGTCCCAGATACCACCATCACTGTTCCTGGATATGTCCTGTCCACTGGCAGGACAGACCAGGCAGAGATGGCATCAGTGGGATACAGTCAGGGTGTTACCCTGTGGAAATTTGCAGCATTGACTCCAGACCCCATGAAGTCTCATGGCTTCAGGTTAAACATGGGCAAGGAAACCTGCTGCTGATTACCACCTACTGTCCTCCCTCAGCTGGTGAATCCTCCTCCATGGAATTACTGAGGGTGACGAGCACAAAGTGTATTCTGAGAGAGGGATTTTAATGTCCACCATCAGGACTGGATCTGCAGCAGGTGATGAGGAAACCACTGAGCGAAAAACATACCTGATCTCATCCTTACCAACCTGCTGGCTGCAGATGCATCTCACCATGACACTACCGTTAAGAGTGATCCCCGCACAGTCCTTGTGGAGATGAAGTCTGCCTTCACAGTGAGATTACCCTGCGTTGTGTTGTGTGGCATGGTCACCATGCTAAATGGGACAGACGTCAAACAGATCTAGCAGCTCAAGGCTGGGCATCCATGAGATGCTGTGGTCCATCAACAGCAGCAGAATTGTATTCTAACTCGATCTGTAACTCAGGAAGCCCAGCAAAGCTGGAATCATCGGGTATCAGGGCATACTCTCCAGTTGGAATCAAATCTGGCACTTGGAAGGTAGTTGTGGTTGTGGAGGTCAGTCATCTCAGCTCCAGGACATCTCTGCAAGAGTTCCTCAGGGTGGTGTCCGAGGTCCAATCATCTTGAGCTGCTTCATCAATAACCTTCCCTCCATCATAAGGTCAGACGGGGGGATGTCTGCCGATGATTGCACAATGTTCAACACCACTCGTGACTCCTCAGATAACGAAGCAGTTCATGTTCAAATGAAACAAGGTCTGAGCAATGTCCAGGCTTGGGCCGACAAATGGCAAGTAACATTCATGCTACATAAATACCAGGCTATAATCATCACCAAAAAGAGACAATCTAACCACCGCCCCTTGAAATTCAATGGTATTAATATCACTGAATCCTCCACTAGCAACATCCTGGGAGTTATCAGAAACTCAACTGGACTCTCTATATAAACATAGTGACCACAAGAGCAGATCAGAGACTAGGAATACTGCAGCGAGTAACTCACCTCCTGACACCCCAAAGCCTGTCCACCATCTACAAGGCACAAGTCAGGAGTGTGATGGAATACTCCCCACTTGCCCTGGATGGGGGCAGCTCCAACAACACTCAAGAAACTTGACACCATCCAGGACAAAGCAGCCCCCCCTTGATTGGCACCATATCCCATATCCACAAACATCCCCTTCCTCCACCACTGACACTCAGTAGCAGCAGTGTATACCATCTACAAGATGCACTGCAGAAATTCACCAAAGATCCTCAGACAGCACCTTCCAAACCCATATTTATCTCGAAGGACAAGGGCAGCAGATACATGGGAACGCCACCCCCTGCAAGTTCCCTTCCAAACCACTACCATCCTGACTTGGAAATATTTTGCCATTCTTTCAGTGTCTCTGTCAAAATCTGGGAATTTCTTCCCTGAGGGGATTGTGGGTCTACCTACAGCACATGGACTGCAGCGGTTCAAGAAGGCAGCTCACTCCCACCTTCTCAAGGGGCAACTAGGGGCGAGCAATAAATACTGGCCCAGCCTGTGATGATAAGATCTCACACGTGAATTTTTTTAAACAAGTCTCCTGGCTGATCCAGTGAGCTTCCCTTACTTTGTGCTGGGATGATACAAACACACATTCAGATCACGAACACATTGAGGCCACTCAGCCCCTTCAGCCTGTTCAGTGAGGTGATGGCTTATCTGACTGCTCCATATTCCCACCTAACCCCTGCTCCAAGAACCTTTTACACCTTTTCCACTTCCCCCCCCCCCCCCCCCCCCCCCCCCCAATTCTTCTACTCCCAGGACGAGTCTGCTGAACTGTCTCCAACACACTGACATTCTTCCTTAAATAAGGACACCAGTCCTGTACACAGTATTCCAGATGGTGATCTCTCCAATGTAACCAAAACATTAGTCCTTTACCCTGTGTTCAATTGACACGTCCATGATAAATAACAACATTCCATTTGCTTTGTTAATTACTTGCTGTACCTGCATACCAGCAGTGCAACGTACCCTCAGCACTAACCCTCCGACAGTGCAGCACTCTCTCAACATTGACCCTCCGACAGTGTGGTGCTCAGTCAGCACTGACCCTCCGACAGTGCGGCGCTCCCTCAGCACTGACCCTCCGACAGTGCGACGATCCCTCTGTATTGAGAATTTCAGCCTCCATCTATGTTAAGTTTCTGGAATGGAACTTCAGCTGATCAAAGCCTTCGGAGTTTAAGTGAGTGAATGATCCATCCTGAGCTATCCTGAACTGGGGCTGGACAATGGGAGCCTTCTCCAGTGTCTTACACCTGAGCTAGGAATTGGTTATTGTGAAAATCTATCGCCACAATCAAAAAAACAATTGAAGTTTTTTAATGAATCAACTAGTGAATGTTAATGTAACATTTAATTCCCAAAATTCGAGCTCCATTAACCAGGCTACAAATGATGTCAACATTTCAGCAGAAGTTGTTGAAGGAGAAACAAGGGTCATTGGGAGTAAATTGGCCATGTCTCAGTGACCAGGTTGTAGATGGTTTGGCTCAGTTCCCCACTCTCAGCTGGCCACTCTCCTCTTGTAGACAATAAGAATGTGCTGTGATTTGCTCCTGGGACTAGTTATCCAGCCTTCCCCTTGACCATTTGTCCAATGCTGCCTCTGCTGGTGGGAAATGGGCTGGTGTATGTGATGAAGGGCCAGTAAGATTGGGGCAGCCTTTCAGCTCCATCTCAGTCCTAGTATCATGTTGTTTCCTTCTTGCAGTCAATTTGGAGGCTACGCCAAGGAGGTTAATTGGGTTGAACATGCAGGCAAGTTGCGAGGAGCACTGGGAGAGGCTGTGTCCTATCATCGAGATTTTTACATCTGTGCTGGGTATGATCCACCCATGAAACCTATTGGCCGAAAGAACGAGGTGTGGTTTCTGAAGAAGGAGGAATGAGGGAGCATCGTGGAACATTCCATTTGCACTATGGACACCGAGATGGACAGAGAGAGAGAGAGGAAACCTCCATGAAAGCTTCTTGAGTACTTCCTAACAAGAAACCCCTCTCAAATCTGTCATTAAATATTCAATAATTACAACAGCCTCATCTCATTGTCTGAACAGATGCAGGACAAACCTCTCGCTGTGTTAGCCTGAACCTTCAATCTAAATCTAAATCTCTCTCTGTCTCTCTCTCTCTCTGTCTCTCTCTCTCTGTCTCTGTGTGTGTGTGTGTGTGTGTGTGTGTGTGTGTCTCTCTCTCACTCACTCACTCACTCATATATGAATGTTCCTCTCTTCCCCTGTTTCACAACCTGGCACACTCTCCACTGCCATCACTCTTTCCTCATGGGAGGAGGAGCTCCCCTAGTGAACTCGTCTCCTCTCCTCTCTGGTGGCTGGGTTGCTATCGCAGTAAATTCTTTGACTGTGATTTAACATCTCATAGACTGATTGATGCTAAAAGCCTGTTACACTTCAATTTTAATCTTTAAATTGGTGGAAACAGATCTTCCATCTTTCTCAAAATAATCAGGGTTTGGAAGTGATAAGCCAGGTGTCACCATGCTGAAGTAACACAGGACTCAGTGAATATTTAACACCTCTTATTATCAGAGTCATCGCACCCAACACATTCATTTGATCAAGTCTGAGGGGTGACGTTATAGAGGTTTATAAAATCATGAGGGGCATGAATAGGGTAAATAGACAAGATATTTTCCTGAGGGTGGAGCATAGAACTAGAGAGCTTAGGTTTAGGGTGAGAGGGAAAAGATATAAAAGGGACCTAAGGGGCAACGTTTTCACACAGAGGGTGGTATGTGTATGGAATGAGCTGCCAGAGGAAGTGATGGAGGCTGGGACAATTCCAGCATTTAAAAGGTATCTGGATGGGTATATGAATAGGAAAGGTTTTGAGGGATATGGGCCAGGTGCTGGCAAATGGGACTAAGACTAAATTAAGATATCTGGTCAGCATGGACAATTTGGACTGAAGGGTCTGTTTCTGTGCTGTGTATCTCTATGATTTTCAAGCTCTGTCTTAAATTTCCCCATCCTCAACGACTCAGGAGCCCAGTGTGAAGTGCAAATCTCAAGGGATTTCTACAACATTGATGTTTCTAATCTGCTCAGTAATCTCTGAAACAGGTGGGACCTGGCCCCAGATCTCCTGACGCAGAGGGAGGGATACCAGCAGTGCACCACAATAATCATGAGCTCTTAGCAAAGTGTCCTAGGCCCAACCACCTTCAGCTGCTTCATCAATGACCTTCCCTGCATCTTTAAGGTCAGGGGATGTTCGCTGATAATTGCACAATGTTCCACATCATTTGCAACTCCTCAGATACTGAAGCAGCCCAAATTCAAACACAAGAAGATCTGGACAATATCCAGGCTTGGGCTGACAACGGTAAGTAACATTCACATCTTAAAAATGCCAGGCAATGACCATTTCCAGCAAGAGAGAATCTAATCATCGTCTCTTGATATTCAATGATGTCACAATCACTGAATCCCCACTATCAGCATCCTGATGGGGGTTACCACTGACCATAAACTGAACTGGACTAGCCCTACACAGTGACTACAAGAGCACATTAGAGGCTGAGAATCCTGCAGTGAGTAATTCACCTCCTGATTCTCTGGATCATGATAGGTTCTGGTGTTTAACAAGGAATTTTTTCCAATACATTGTAATGAAAAGCAAAGAAATAATAGGATTTTAATAACTTGTATAAAATGTGACATGCTAATATTTCTGGATCAACTGTTACAACGAGTGTGTGCAGGAGTTGTAATTACATTGTCACATTGCAGCCAATAGTCAGTCACAGTCAGACATAATGATATGCTGTTGGTGGATCCACTTTATTCCAGAGATTGTACCTTTCACTAAGACAGATGTGCAGGAGTTTGATAATCAGCAGCTCCACTTTAACAGCAATTTGCAGTTATACAACTCTCCATGACTTTCTCAACCAATCCCACAGTGCCGTATCAACTGTGATTCACAGGCAATGCTGTTATCAACATGACCACTCTTTTTCTGTAAAGGAAGATCCCACAAAAATAGGTGATTGGCTGTTGGTAGCATTGGTGATTGTTTAATCTGCTCTCGCTGCTGTGGGTGATTGGTTAATCTGCTCTCGTTGCTGTTGGTGATTGGTTAATATGCTCTCTGTGAGTGGGTGATTAGTTAATCTGCTGTTGGTGATTGGTTAGTCTGCTCTCTGTGAGTGGGTGATTAGTTAATCTGCTGTTGGTGATTGGTTAATCTGCTCAGTGGAGTGGGTGATTGGTTAATCTGCTCTCGCTGCTGTTGGTGATTGGTTAATCTGCTCTCTGTGCTGTGGGTAATTGGTTAATCTGCTCTCCCTGCTGTTCGTGATTGGTTAGTCTGCTCTCGGTGCAGTGGGTGATTGGTTAATCTGCTCTCGGTGGAATGGGTGATTGGTTAATCTGCTCTCGCTGCTGTTGGTGATTGGTTAATCTGTTCTCAGTGCAGTGGGTTCTGAATTGAGTGGTGACCAGATGTCAGGCAGGAAATCCTCCTTCCATTGGTGTTCGTGATGGGACCTTTTGCATGGGATGGGCCCGTCAAGTGAAGGACAGTATTTCAGGTAAGGCTGGGTATGCTTAAAGCTGCTCATGGTGTTAGTTATGAGGGCAGCTGTCCTTGATTTAAAGAGTAGAGTTTCGGTTGTAATTTTGAGTCAATTTTCTGAAGTGTCAGATTACCTACTGATAGAGTCATAGAGATGTACAGCATGGAAACAGACCCTTCGGTCCAACCCGTCTATGCCGTCCAGATATCCCAACCCAATCTAGTCCCACCTGCCAGCACCCGGCCCATATCCCTCCAAACCCTTCCTATTCATATATCCATCCAAATGCCTCTTAAATGTTGCAATTGTACCAGCCTCCACCACATCCTCTGGCAGCTCATTCCATACATGTACCACCCTCTGTGTGAAAACGTTGCCCCTTAGGTCTCTTTTATATCTTTCCCCTCTCACCCTAAACCAGGGACTGACCAAAAACCCAAGTTCTACTGTCACTTGTGTCACACATGAAGCCAGTACCGGACACAGGCAATCTCTTGGAATTGGCTTCTTTCCCTTCATTCCTGCTGGAATCTCCTAGTGTCTATTCTTTGCTCTTTCCTGTTCCTCATCTACCTGCTGCCCTCAGCAACAGCAGCAGATTCTGTGAGTGTTGCAGTTCCCCACCACCATCATTTTTTCTTGACAGCTCATTGTTTGGATTTATCCAGACCAGTTTTTCCAGGTTAAGCAGAATTCTCCTTCAATTAAATATTGTCTCCTGTCCTCATCACAAACTTCATTCTCCAGCAAAGCTCTTCATCCTTCTCCCTGGTTACTGTGTGAGGGAGAACCACACTGTTAACAATCATGGTGTCATACTGGAGCTAGAAATGAGCCACCAGGGAGAGGCTGAACAGGCTGGGGCTGTTTTCCCTGGAGCGTCGGAGACTGAGGGGTGACCTTATAGAGGTTTTCAAAATTATGAGGGGCTTGGATAGGATAAATAGACAAAGTCTTTTCCCTGGGGTCGGAGAGTCCAGAACTAGAGGGGCATAGGTTTAGGGTGAGAGGAGAAAGATACAAAAGAGACCTAAGGGGCAACTTTTTCACTCAGAGGGTGGTACATGTACGGAATGAGCCGCTAGAGGAAGTGGTGGAGGCTGGTACAATTGCAACATTTAAGAGGCATTTGGATGGGTGTATGAATAGGAAGGGTTTGGAGGGATATGGGCCGGGTGCTGGCAGGTGGGACTAGATTGGGTTGGGATCTGGTCGGCATGGACAGGTTGGACTGAAGGGTCTGTTTCCATGCTGTACATCTCTATGACTCTATAATTAGTGTTCAGTTCTGGCCCTGCCCCAGCTCATTCTGCCAAAATTGGTATTGTCAACCTCTAGGCATCCCTGTCCCTAATCCTGACCCTGACCCTGACCCTGATCCTCCCCCTGTCCCTGTCAGTGTCCCTGAACCTTTCCCTGTCCTCACCCTGACCCTGTCTGGGACACTGACCCTAACCGACCCTGACCCAGTCTGTGACCCTGTCCCTGACCCTGTCTGTGACCCTGACCCTGTTTGTGACCCTGTGATGCTGACCTTGTCTGTGACCCTGACCGTGTCTGTGACCCTGACCCTGTCCCTGTCGCTGTCCCATTGCTCTCATGTCCAACCATACATTTCCCACCCCCCCCCATAAATGTAATCTCAGCCAAACCCCTTCTGCCCGTATCTTGCACCATGTTCTGGTCTCCTGTCACTCCTGTTCCGCTATTACAAATCTGGTCCCCGGCCAAGAACTCTTCAATTTAAACATTCACATCTTTATTCTCAAATCCCTCCATGACCTCAGTCTTTTCTCTCTTCAATCTCTTCAAGCCCCCAAACACTCTGCGATTTCTGTTCTCCTCCAAATCCAGTCTCTGATTGTGTTTGGTTCCCCCATTCAGTGGTGGTGCTTCAGCTGCTTGGGCCCCAAGTTCTAGAATTCTGATTCTAAATTTTTTTAATAACTCTCCACCTCTCTCTCTCTGCCCCTTTAAGCAGCTCCTTAAGGCCTACCTCTGACTAACTGTATGGTGATAAATGTTGGTGGAGAAATGAGAAGTTACACTGAGCTGAAGGTATGAAAAGAAGAAAGCTTACTGAGGATTGAGGAAGCAAGGATCAGACAGGGGTTGAGAGAGGTACAAGGTAGCCAGGAAGGAACTGAAGAATGGACTTAGGAGAACTCGAAGGGGGCATGAAAAAGCTATAATGGGTAGGATTAAGGAAAACCCTCAGGCATTCTCCACTTATGTGAGGAACAAGTGGATGGCCAGAGTGAGGGTAGGGCAGTCAGGGATAGTCGAGGGAACTTGCACCTGGAGTCGGAGGAAGTAGGGGAGGTCCTTAATGAATACTTTGCTTCAGTATTCACTAGTGAGAGGGACCTTGTCATTTGTGAGGACAGCGTGAAACAGGCTGATATGCTTGAACAGGTTGATGTTGAGAAGGAGTATGTGCTGAAAATTTGGAAAAACATAAGGATAGATAAATCCTCTGGGCCAGACGGGATATACCCAAGGTTACTGCAGGAATCGAGGAAGAGATTTCTACAATGATCTTTGCTTCCTCACTTCCACTGGAGTAGTGCCAGATGATTAGAGGGTGACAAATGTTATTCCCTTCTTCAAGAAAGGGAAGAGGGATAATCCTGAGAATTACAGACCAGTCAGTATTACGCCGGTGGTGGACAAATGTTTGGAGAAGGTTCTGAGAGACCGGATTTATGATTATTTGGAAAAGCATAGTTTAATTAGAGATAGTCAGCATGGCTTTATGAGGAGCACATCATGCCTCACAAACCTTACTGAATTCTTTGAGAATATGACAAAACACATTGATGAAGGTAGAGCAGTGGATGTGGTGTACATGGATTTTAGCAAGGCATTTGATAAGGTTCCTCATGGTAGGCTCATTCAGAAAGTAAGGAGGCATGGGATACAGGGAAATCTGTCTGTCTGGATACAGAATTGGCTGGCCCATAGAAGACAGAGGGTGGTAGTAGATGGAAAGTATTCAGCCTGGAGCGCGGTGACCAGTGGTGTTCTGCAGGGATCAATTCTGGGACCTCTGCTCATTGTGATTTTTATAAATGACTTGGATGAGGAAGTGGAAGGGTGGGTTAGTGAGTTTGCTGATGACACGAAGGTTGGTGGAGTGGTGCATAGTGTGGAGGGCTGTTGTAGGTTGCAATGGATTCATGTTCTTGGCTGATAAGTGGCAGATGGAGTTCAACCTAGTGAAGTGAATCACTTTGAATTTGAATGCAGAATACAGGGTTAAAGGCAGGATTCTTGACAGTGTGGAGGAACAGAGGGATCTTGGGGTCACATCATAAATTCCTCAAAGTTTCCACCCAAGTTGATAGGGTTGTTAAGAAGCCGTATGGTGTGTTGGCTTTCATTAGCTGGGGAATTGAGTTTAAGAGCCGTGAGGTTATGCTGCAGCTCTATAAAACCCTGGTTAGACCACACTTGGAATACTGTGTTCATTTCTGATCACTTCATTATAGGAAAGATGTGGAAGGTTTAGAGAGGGTGCAGAGGAGATTTACCAGGATACTGCCTGGACTGGAGGGCATGACTTTTGAAGAAAGGTTGAGGGAGCTGGGGCTTTTCTCATTGGAACGAAGAAGGATGAGAGGTGACTTGATAGAGGTGTACAAGATGATGAGAGGGCATAGATAGAGTGGTTAGTCAGAGATATATTCCCAGGGCAGAAATGGCTACCACGTGGGGACATAATTTTAAGGTGATTGGAGGAAGGTTTAGGGGAGATGTCAGAGGTAGGTCCTTTACTCAGAGAGTGGTGGGTGTGTGGAATGCACAGCCAGCAGTGGGAGTAGAATCAGAGACATTAGGGACATTTAACTGACTCTTGGATAGACACATGGGTGATAGTACAATGAAGGGTATGTAGGTTCGTTTGAACTTAGAGTAGGATAAAAGGTTGACACAACATTGAGGTCTGAAGGGCCTGTACTGTGCTGTTCTGTTCTAAGTTCAATGTTCTATTTCAAACAGGGTACAGGGGCAAGATCAGATGGTGTTTGCCTAGAAACCTTTGAAGGTGATAGGACAAGCAAACAGAGCAGATGGGACCCTGGGCTTCATGAATATAAGCATTAAGGTGTAAGTCAGGAAATGATGCAAAACTATTCTGATCCACTGATTCAGGGACCCCTCCCACTCCACCCACCCCACAATATTGGATTCCATGCTGAGCAGAATGTGACAGCTGCACAGAAAGTTCAGGTGGTGTAATTCAGGGATGAGAGACGACAGATCCTTCAGCGGGTTGGAGAAAGCAGTTCCCTTTCAGCACAGAGGGCTGAGAGGTGTCTTGCTACTGAATTGTTTAAAACCATAAAGGCTATGGACAGAGTAAATAATGAAAAACTGTTTCCAATTACATAAGAGTTGACAATAAGCAGAGAAAGTGACACAAGAATGTTAGAATCAGGAGGGGGCCATTTGGCCCTTGGGTCGGTTCACCATTGGGTAAGATTGTGGCTGATCTGGTTGTGGCCTTAGTTCCACTATCCTGCCACTCCCCGTAATCCCTTGTACATCGAATATCTGCAGCTCAGTCTGGAGTGTGTGCAATGAGTCAGCCTCTGGCTTAGAGAATCCAAAGACGAAACACCATCTGAGTGCTTTAACAAGAAATGATTTATGATGACTGAGGATTTGGAGTGTGCTCTCTGATTGGGCAGTGAGTACAGATTCAGTGATAACTGAACTAAATACTTCAAGAAGAAAAACTGCCAGGTCATCATATGAAGAAAGAGCAGGGAAATCAGAATAACTGGAATGCCACTCAAAAGAGCCAGCATAGATTTAATAGGCTGAATGGCCTTTTTACACACGGACATTCTATGAGCTGCTGGAATATCTCCTGATGTCAAATTTTGGTTGCGTTTCTGTCCTGTGTGCGTTTGGATATGTGATTGTGTGAGATGTGCTATGTAAGTGCAGTGGTTGTTGCAAGGTTTAGACTGGGAAATGTGATTCTAACAGAAGTGTTCAGAGTGGGAGAGGGCAGTTAGTGCATGTCACAGGATCCTGGAACACAATCTGTAGCAGTCCCTCACTCTCTAGCTCACTGCCTCCTCCTGGATAAGGGCCGCAGTTGTTTGGGGACTGGGATCCGCTGTGGGATCTGATACACTGACAGCTTCCTTGGCGCCTTCCTCATCACCACACGTTTGATCTTCACCGGCTTCCCATATCCGACCTGGCTGAAAGCTTTCTCCAGAGCTGCCAAATTCTCGGTCAAATCTGCAAGTCGCTTCTTCATAGCTCGGATCTCCTTAAACAAATCGTCCAGAGCTTCAGAAAGTGGCTGGATCCTGGAGACAGTGAGAGAGAGAGTGGGGGGGAGAGCAGTCAGAGGCTGCTGATACGTTCAGGACCCACCTTTCTCACTTTCTCCCTGTTTCTCTATCTCTGCCTCTCCTCCTCCTCCCAGATCTCTCGGTCTCTCATTTCCTTCCTCCCTTTCTCATTTCCTTCCTCCCTCTATCTGCTTGATTTCTCTCTCTCTCTCTCTCTCTCTCTCTCTCTCTCATATCGCTGCCATCCTGTGTCTCTCACTTTTTCTTTTTTCTGTCACTCTTTGTTCTTCTACAGATCTCTCTCCCTGCTGAGAACGTCTCTCTGTCCTCCTCTCTCCCTGTTTCTTGTTTAGCCTCTGTCTGTATGACTCTCTGTGGTGCTATTACTGTTTCTGTGATTCTGCTGTTAGCCCCCACCGTCTCTGTCCTCTCTACCTGGAATAGTCAGGCAAAACATCGGATGGTTTGTTGATCATTGTATCCTTCACTTGCTTGAAGATTCCATTTCCCCAGTAGTTCAGGAGACGAGTCACACTATAGATCCCATTAATGTTCACTTTGTCTGCTGGCAACAAGAACAGGATACCCGGTCAATACAGGGATTGGGCCCCACTGCATCCAAACATTCCTCGCTCCCAAAACATTCCCCACTCCTATACATTTCCCAGTGCTAAACATTCCCCACTGCATCCAAACATGAATCATTCCCAAGACATGACCCACACCCCAATTATACCCACATGCACCGCTGACCATGTTGACGGGTCGGTGCTGGTACCAGGTCATTGTTTGGACAAAGTGAAGCTCCCCACACTCAACCCCACCCCAATCCCACCATTGAAATCTTCCCCCCAACCAAACCCTATTACCCAGTCCTGCTCCATCCTACCTCCATCCCGGTAGTTCCACCTCCGTCGCTCACTGCTCTGAGCCAGGACGAGGAGTACACTCAGGAATCCGAGAGACACATTCATCCTGAGGCCAGAGCCTGAAGGAGCAGATACAGAAGGTCACAGGTAGTACCAGCCAGCTCAGAGGGAGAGGGGGCGTCCGGTCAGAGGGAGATGACAGGGGGGCGAGTCCCATCGGTTGGGGGGATAATCAGGGTGGGGTCTGCTCAGAGAGACACGGGGGATCCAGTCAGAGAGACACAAGGTTCCTATTAGAGAGAGAGGAGAGTCCAGTCAGAGGGACAAGTAAGAGTCCAATCAGAGAGAGGGGTCCCATCAGAGAAAAAGAGGGGAGTGGAGGGGTCCCATCAGAGAGCAGGGTTCCTATCAGGAAGAGAGGTTCCGGTCAGAAATTGGGGGGAGCGGGGTTTAATCATAGAGAGACGGTCCTGTCTGTGATGGGGGGTGTCCTGTCAGTGAGAGGAATCCCAGGGTTACGTCAGATAAAACATTTCATATAAAACCATGGTACTGAGGAGGGTGACAGAGTGTAAAGGTGAGTGAGTATGACTGTAAGTGAGGATGTGAGACAATAAGTGAGTGTATATGAGTGTGAGGGTGGTGAGAATGAGTGAGTGTGAGTAGGTGAGTGAGAATGAGTGTGAGTGAATGTGTGAATCAGTGAGTGAGTGAGAATGAGTGTGTGTGAGGGTGTGAGATAATGAGTGAGTGTGTGTGGGTGAGGGTGAGTGAGTATGAATGTGCCTGAGTAAGTGAGTGTGACTAAGAGTGTGTATGTGCATGTGATTGAGTGAGGATGATGAGAATGAGTGAGTGTGAGTCAGTGAGTGAGTAAGAATGAGTCTGTGAGTGAGTCAGTGAGTGAGAGTGTGTCAGAGTGAGTGAGAATGAGTGAGAGTGTCAGTGAATGAGTGTGTATGTGAGTTTGAGTGTGTGAGTGTTAGAATGAGTGTGTGTGAGGGTGAACACAGGAGGCTGTGCCCTTCAGAGTATGGGGTTAATAGGAAAAGCCCAAAAACCTGGAGAGCAATTGCTATCTGGATAAAATCCAACAATTTACGCTTTAAAAAGTTATCAGCTTCTGTAAATTATAAAATAAAGTTACATCTTTTTAAAAGAACCTATTTTCATTTATTGCTCTTAGTAACTAATTACCAGTCACTTTATAAATCCCTGCCTAGAGATTGCATATTATGCAATGTTTTAAAACCAAAACTCATTTTCAATTTAAAATTAATTATCAAACATAAAATACTTGACATGTCATCATCCAATTATTACTGTGCAGTTTGAGCTGTTTGAACATTTTACCTTTTACTTTTTTGGTTGTTTGTTTATTCCAAATGAGAATTCCTCCTGTTCTCCTGTTGCAGTATTCCCAGGCAGACGTGTTTCCTCCTCAAGTTTCTTGCTGTTTCTCAACGTTCTCTTCTCGAGAAAGTTTGCTGCCAATTTGATCAAAGTTTGTCCACACTGTTTTTAGCTGCGAGTGACGTGTGAAGCAGTCTGTGTTGTCCAGATGGTGAAAGGACGTGACTATTCATGGAGTTTCAAATTGATGAAAGTGAGGGTGTGTGTGAGGGTGTGTAAGTGAGGGTGGGTGAGTGAGATTGAGGGTGAGTGAGGGTGTGTAAGTGAGGGTGTGTAAATGTGATTGAGGGTGTGTGAGTGTGATTGAGGGTGTGTGAGTGTGATTGAGGGTGTGTGTGAGGGTGTGTGAGTGTGATTGAGGGTGTGTGAGTGTGATTGAGGGTGTGTGAGAGGGTGTGTGAGTGTGATTGAGGGAGAGTGAGGGTGTGTAAGTGAGGGTTAGGGAAGATGAATGTGTGAGGTTCTGTCTGAGTGAGGCGGGAGTGTGTGAGGATCAGTGTGAGTGAGAGTTGGTGTGAGTGAGTGTGTGAGGAGGGAGTGTGAGTGAGGGGGAGTGTGAGTGAGTGTGTGAGGCGGGAGTGTGAGTGAGGATCAGTGTGAGTGAGTGTTGGTGTGAGTGAGTGTGTGAGGAGGGAGTGTGAGTGAGGGGGAGCAATCAAGCAGTTGAATAAACATGTGGACTGATTGAATATTATTATGTGGGTATTTTATAATAATGTCCTCACTGGTGTAGTTTTGTTTAATGCTGTGACTATTTGAATCTGTGCCTATCTTTAGGATGAGATGCAATGATTGGTTGTCTTTTAGTGATAGTCTGGAGGAATTGTGCCATCAATAATTTGCTACAATTAGTGAAATAAGCTACACCCATAATCACAGGAAACAGAATTTCCCAATCAGTGAGTCGTCTTGCAAATATTGGTCCTCATCCAGATTCCAATGTATGACCTTCTCCCTGGGTCTCAGAGTACACATATTGCCCTCACCTTGACATGCTGCTAAATGCACGTGTTAGAGAAATGTCAGTGCCCACAGTTCAGTCTTGGAGAGATAAAGGAACCTCTCACCCTCAGACATAGAGGAATTGAAGAGCAGCAGGTGTTGGAGACTCTAGAAAGGATTTACAGCTGGATCTGCTTGATCAGACCAGATGTTGTAACTGAACAGAGGCAAGTATCTTTCACAACATCAATCATCCAGTACCTTAAAAAAACTATCTTTCCATTCTCTTTCATTCAATCACTTCTCCCTCCCACTTTAGTTCTTTTCTCCTTTTGCATGTCCCATTTCTCTTTATCATATTGTCCCCAACATTTTTGTCAGAAATTTAAACTTTTTTCCCACATTGGCATTTGGGAATAAGCAGCTCCACATAAAACAAGCCTCACCTTTGGTGTTTCAGAACAGTGAACCCTAATAACAGCACAGAGAGCTCATTAACTGCTCAGCTGCAAGGCTCAAATTTCACATCGGGTGTGTATGTATCACAGAGTATATACAATTCACTTCGCATAGAATCATGGTGAGTTTCTAGTTGCATGTCAGAGTTTACAGATTGAGTGCACAGTGGGTCAGTGTTTGTGTAGGTGCACATTGTAAGAAAATTGAAATTAGGAGCAGGAGGAGGCCATTCAGCCCCTCGAGCCTGATCACAGCTAATTGCATCTTGGTCTTCTCTCCACTTTCTATCCATTCTCCATAACCTTTTAACCCATTATTAATTAAAAATTTGTCTCTCACCTCCTTAAATTTACTCAATGTCCCAGCATCCACCGTACTCTGGGGAAATGAATTCCACAGATTCATGACCCTTTGAGAAAAATAATTTCTCATCTGTTTAAATCTACTGCCCCTTATCCTAAAACTGTGACCTCCAGATTGCCCCACATGAGGAGACAACCTCTCTTCATCTACTTTGTCAATCTCTTCAGCATCCTATAGACCACAATTAAACCTCCTCGCATTCTCGGCCTGCACTGCTAAATCTGTCCTCACAAAGACCCAGCTGTGGCTGTGTGAAGCCTGGGTGGTGAACATTACCTGTTGTTGATGATCAGGTATTCAATGGGCCAGTTCTATGGTTGACTAGTCAATGATATTTGGGAGAGCCCAGAGCACTCTGCAGTGAGCATAATGATCATTGTTTTGCTCTGAGTAATAATCAGTGACCCAACCTCCAGCATCATGCAGGAAGAACCTGGACTGTGTAATGGAGGGGGTGATCATTGCTTTTATGTCATAGAAAAATGCACTAATTGGAAATTTTCATTTTAATATTGAGAACTTGAGAAATCTAAAGTGATACTTCAGAGAACAAGTCATCAGTGAAAACCTGATATGTTAGAGTGCCAGCACACTGTGGTTACAAGATATCTGACCTCGTCCTACTCTATTCATCTTTCCTGTTTCACCCACACACACCCCCACAGTGAAGGGGCTGAGGGTTGAATGCAGCTCTTCCAGCAAAGGGCATGGATGGTATTCAGTTATAAATGTCAGAAAAACAATAGGATAGTGGTCAGCACCCACACTGACCCCATTCTCACCTGGGGTCTGTTCAGTTGCTGCAGAGTGAGCTCTCAGCAGCAGGATGTTTTGTGTGACTACCTTTTTAACCAAGGGGCCTGGGGATAGTGGCCTGGGATCCAACAGTCCCAGCAATCCAGGAGTCAAAGACGGGGTGTAATGTGGAGCTCAGCACAGGCTGGGCAGTACCAACTGGCTCTTTTTACCATTTGTGTCCAACAACATGTGTTCAGATTGACAAACAACTGTAAAGATGCCAAGGGTTGTGTCATCATAGAGTCATCCTGGCCAGTGTGGGTAGAACTGTGATATTTTTATATTTTGGACATGTTGTTGAAAATTGGAAACAGGCCGTCAGTGAAAAACAACACAAGGAAACATTGATAGAACCCAATAAGCAGGACAGATGTTGTTTACCCAGGGTTAGGATAATTGCAATGATTTCCTTTCCAATAATTCTAAACTTGCAGATTTTTTTCATCCTGTTTGAAAAAAACAAAATAAATTTCTGTTGCACTTCCACCATCTCAGATGTCCCAAAACATTAAATGCGACCAAAAGTGGGGACAAGGACATTTTTTCAGAATGGCAACCTGTAATTAGTGGAATGCCACAGGGATCATTGATGAGGCCACTGTTATTTACAACAGATATTAATGATTTGGATGAGGAAAGTGAAGGTTGCTACAGGGGACTTTGTGATGACACAAACATTGGTGGGAGGGCAAGTGGTAAGGATGACAGAAAGAGTCTACAGAGAGATATAGACAGGCCAAGTGAATAGGCAAAAACTTGACAGATGGAATATAATGTGGGGAAATGTGAGGTTACGTAGTTTGGCAGGAAGAATAGAGGAGCTGAATATTGTTTAAACAGAGAAAGACTGCAGAAAGCTGTGGAACAGATGGATTTTGAAGTCCTCATCTGTGAGCATCCAATTTTAACAGGTAATAGGGAAGACAAATGGAATGTTGTCCTTTGTATTCCATTCCGTTTTGAAATAGAAGTAGGGAGGTTTTGCTAAACCCATACATGGCAATAATCAGGCCATGGCTGGAATACTGTGAACAGTTTTGGGTTTCTTACTTAGGGCAAGATATATTGGCACAGAAGGTTCACTCAGCTGATATTGGGTATGGACGGACTATTCTGGGGGAATGCTTGTTTATATTGGTCTGTATACAGACCATCTGGTGTTTGAATACAGAAGAATAAGAGGCAACCTTATAGAAATACATAAGATTATTAGGTACTTGAAAGGATAGATGCAGAAACATTGTTTCTCCTTATGGACCAGAGGGCATCATCTCAGAGTAAGGGGTCGCTCATTGAAGACAGAGGTGAGGAGGATTTTCTTCTCTCAGGTGCAAGTAAATCTGTAGTTACTTCAGAGAGCTACTGAGGCTGGGACATTGAGTATATTCAAGGCTGAGGGAGACAGATTGTTTTATCAGTAAAGGAATTAAGGGTTGGTGGGAAATGGCAAGAAAGTGAGGTTGAGGATTATTAGGTCAGCTATGATCTCAATGAATGGTGGACTATTCTGTCAATACTTACTCTCTGACAGTGGGACACACACTCAGCACAGACCCTCTGACAGTGCGGCATTCCCTCAGCACTGACCCTCCGACACTGCTGCGGTCCCTCAACACCTCGGCACTGACCATCCGACAGTGCAGCACTCCCTCAACACCTCGGTACTGACCCTCTGAGAGTGCGGCGCTCCCTCAGCACTGACCCTCTGACAGTGCGGCACTCCCTCAGCAGGGACTCTCCGACAGTGGGGCACACAGTCAGCACAGACCCTCTGACAGTGCGGCGCACACACAGCACAAACCCTCTGACACTGCAACACTCCCTCAGCACTGACCCTCCGACAGTGCGGCACTCCCTCAGCACTGACCCTCCGACAGTGCGGCACTCCCTCAGCACTGACCCTCCGACAGTGCGGCACTCCCTCAATACCTTGGCACTGACCCTCTAACAGTGCGGCACTCCCTCAGCACTGACCCTCTAACAGTGCGGTGCTCCCTCAGCACTGACCCTCCGACAGTGCAGCACTCCCACAGCATTGACCCTCCGACACTGCTGCGCTCCCTCAACACTGACCCTCTGAAAGTGCAGCACTCCCTCAATACCTTGGCACTGACCCTCCAACAGTGCGGTGCTCCCACAGCACTGACCCTCTGACAGTGCGGCACTCCCTCAGTACTGACCTCCGACAGTGCGGCACTCCCTCAGTACTGACCCTCCGACAGTACGGCACTCACTAAGCACTGACCCTCCAACAGTACGGCACTCACTAAGCACTGACCCTCCGACAGTGCGGCACTCCCTCAGTACTGACCTCCGACAGTGCGGCACTCCCTCAGTACTGACCTCCGACAGTGCGGCACTCCCTCAGTACTAACCCTCCGACAGTACGGCACTCCCTCAGTACTGACCCTCCAACAGTGCAGGACTCCCCCAGCACTGACCCACCGATTGTGCGGCACTCCCTCAGCACTGACCCTCCGAACAGTGCGGCACTCCCACAGCACTGACCCTCCGACACTGCTGCGCTCCCTCAGCACTGACCCTCCGACAATGCGGCACTCCCTCAGCACTGACCCTCCGACAATGCGGCACACCCTCAGCACTGACCCTCCGACAATGCGGCACACCTCAGCACTGACCCTCCGACAGTGCAGCACTCCCTCAGCACTGACTCTCCGACACTGCTGCGCTCCCTCAGCACTGACCCTCCGACATTGCGGCGCTCCCTCGGCACTGACCCTCCGACACTGCTGCGCTCCCTCAGCACTGACCCTCTGACAGTGCGGCACTCCCTCAGCATGGACCCTCCGACAGTGGGGCACACAGTCAGCATAGACCCTCTGACAGTGCGGCGCACACACAGCACAAACCCTCCGACAGAGCGGCACTCCCTCAGCACTGACCCTCCGACAGAGCGGCACTCCCTCAGCACTGACCCTCCGACAGAGCGGCACTCCCTCAGCACTGACCCTCCGACAGTGCGGCACTCCCACAGCATTGACCCTCCGACATTGCTGCGTTCCCTCAGCACTTGACCCTCCGACAGTGCGGCACTCCCTTAGCACTGACCTTCTGACAGTGCAGCACTCCCTCAATACCTTGGCACTGACCCTCTGATAGTGCGGTGTTCCCACAGCTCTGACCCTCTGACAGTGCGGCACTCTCGCAGCACTGACCCTCCGACAGTGCGGCACTCCCTCAGCACTGACCTCCGACAATGCGGCACTCCCTCAGCACTGACCTCCGACAATGCGGCACTCCCTCAGTACTGACTCTCCGACAGTATGGCACTCACTAAGCACTGACCTTCTGACAGTGCGGCACTCCCTCAGCACTGACCTCCGACAGTGCGGCACTCCCTCAGCACTGACCTCCGACAATGCGGCACTCCCTCAGTACTGACTCTCCGACAGTACGGCACTCACTAAGCACTGACCCACCGATAGTGCGGCACTCCTTCAGCACTGACCCACCGATAGTGCGGCACTCCCTCAGCATTGGCCCGCCGACAGTGCGGCGCACCCTCAGCACTGACCCGCCGACAGTGCGGCGCTCCCTCGGCACTGACCCTCCGACACTGCTGCGCTCCCTCAGCACTGACCCTCCGACAGTGCGGCGCTCCCTCGGCACTGACCCTCCGACACTGCTGTGCTCCCTCAGCACTGACCCTCTGACAGTGCAGCGCACCCTCAGCACTGACCCGCCGACAGTGCGGCGCTCCCTCGGCACTGACCCACCGACTGTGCGGCGCTCCCTCAGCACTGACCCTCCGACTGTGCGGCACTCCCTCGGCACTGACCCGCCGACAGTGCGGCACTCCCTCGGCACTGACCCGCCGACAGTGCGGCGCTCCCTCGGCACTGACCCGCCGACAGTGCGGCGCTCCCTCAGCACTGACCCGCCGACAGTGCGGCGCTCCCTCAGCACTGACCCGCCGACAGTGCGGCGCTCCCTCAGCACTGACCCTCTGACAGTGCAGTGCTTTGTCTGTACTGGGCGTGTTAACTGACTCCCAGGAACACAGTAAGCTCTTAATTGCCTATTTACATGCTGTGATTATCCTGACCGTGTGTAAATAAAGCCATTATCATACACATCTTTGTCGACTCTTAACTGGTTTAGTTTTATCCATTTCACTCTGTGGCCATCAGTTAAAGTGGTCAGAGCCAGTTCATTGTGGACTGGAACACCATCAGAGAGGGTGGAAAATGGTCCCAGATGTTTGCAGGAACAGATGGTATTGATTAGGTCTAAATTCCTAGCTTTATTTAGTGAATGTGTAGATGAATTATGTTGTCTGCTCTTTACAGACTACATTTCAGATCTTGCTGTGATATATGCTGCTTTGGATGAGGAACATCTGGACACATGTTGCACAGGTGGTGGATGTTTCACGTCAATTGTCAGCCATTCCCTGACATAAGGTTCTATCATGTCTTGTGAATGGTATCACTCTTCATCGCAATAAAACCTTCTGGAGTTCCTTCAGATGGCAGGGGCACTCACCAGAGAGAGGGTCTCACCAGAGGGAGGGTCTCACCAGAGACAGGGTCTTCGCAGGGAGAGGGTCTTAATGAAGGGAGGTTCTTACACTGGATGGTCTTATCAGGGACAGTCCCTTATCCACTGACTCGGGCACACAGCAGTTCAGTTTTCTTTCCACTCATAGAATGAGTTGCCTCCTTGACCCTCATCTTGAGCAGACAAGATACAGGAGGTTATGTTTATTATCAACAAGGGTGTGTTTGCAGCTGTTCCAATGTCATGTCCTCATGATCCAAGTCACAGGACACTTTCAGAGAACAATGATCACTGGCCCCAGGTTTTATACTGAGCTTCTGATGGTCACAATGGGATGGAATAATAGATGGATATATAACTTCGGTCAAGCACAGAAACCATGGTGTTCACCAACCCAAAAACAACACACACTGGACAGGCACTGCTAGCACACATTGAGCACAGTTTGTATACACACTGAGCACTGAGCCACATTGTGAGAACAAGCTTTTGTTCATCTTGGTCTGTTTATGAAATTTAAAATTTGAACAAATAGAATTTGAGTTTTCTTTCCTTCTTTCCCTGGAAATCCTGAATATTTTCCTTGAATCTGTAACTGACTAATCACCCACTACTTGTTAACTAAGATGGATTTATAGTCATCTTCTTATAGTTTTTCCTCATGCCTCCAATAACAGAACAGCAGCAAATGCCAATTCACATTACCTACAGCTGACTCACCCACTGGCTTCGACACAATGTTGAAATGGAGCTTCAAAGTATTTGAAATAATTTCTTCATGTTCCATGGATTTTCAATCCCACTGACATCAAAAACATTGTTGGATCTGATTTTCATGTTATATACTGGAAGAAAAATGGGAAACTTTGTACTTTCTCACACTCTTTTCTGATGTTACTTGTCATGCAAAGTTAGTGAACAAATTCCCAAGAAATCTGAAACATTGATAGCCCATGGATAAGGTGCCAGAAGACTGGAAGCTGGTTAATGTGGTGCCAATATTTAAGAAAGGTGGTAAGGAAAAGCCAGGGAACTATAGACCGGTGAGCCTGATGTCAGTGGTGGGCAAGTTGTTGGAGGGAATTCTGAGGGACAGGATTTACGTGCATTTGGAAAGGCAAGGACTGATTAGGGATAGTCAACATGGCTTTATGCCTAGGAAATCATATCTCACGAACTTGATTAAGTTTTTTGAAGAAGTGACAAAAGAGATTGATGAAGGCAGAGCAGTGGATATTGTCTATATGAACTTCAGCAAAGTGTTTAACAAGGTTCTCATGGTAGACTGATTAGCAAGGTTAGATCACATGGGATCCAGGCTACTTAGGTACAAAATTGTCTTGAAGGTAGGAGACAGAAGGTGTTGGTGGGGGATTGATTTTCGGACTGGAGGGCTGGGACCGGTGGTGTGCCACAAGGATGGGTGCTGGGTCCTCTACTTTTCATCATTTATATCAATCATTTGGATATAAATGTAGGAGGGTTGGTTAGTAATTTTGCAGATGACACCAAAATTAGTGATGTAGTGCACAGCAAAGAAGGTTAGTTATCAGTACAACAGAACATTGATCAGATGGGTCGATTGAGTGGCAGATGGAGTTCCATTTAGATAAATGTAAGGTGCTGCATTTTGGTAAGAAAAATCCAGGCAGGATTTATACACCTCATGGTAAAGTCCTGGGAAGTGTTGTCAAACAAAGAGACCTTGGGGTGCAGGTTCATAGAACCCCCTTGAAGTTGAAGTAACAGGTAGACAGGAGAGTGAAGAAGGCATTTGGTACGCATACCCTTCTTGGTCAGTGCATGGAGCATAGGAGTTGGGAGGTCATGTTGCAGCTGCACATGATATTGTTTAATCCATTCCTGATGAAGGGCTTATGCCCGAAACATTGACTCTCCTGCTCCTCGGACGCTGCCTAACATGCTGTGCTTTTCCAGTGCCACACTTTTCAACTGATTCTTCCAGAATCTGCAGTCCTCACTCTCTCCGAATTGTTTAGGCCATTTTTGTAATATTGTGTTCAATTCCGGTTTCCCTGCTCCAGGAAAGATGTGAAACTTGAAAGGGTTCAGAAAAGATTTACAAGGAGGTTGCCAGGGTTGGAGAATTTGAGCTATAGGGAGAGGCTGAATAGGCTGGGGATGTGTTCCATGGAGTGCTGGAGGCTGAGGGGTGACCTTCTAGAGGTTTATAAAATCATGAGGGGCATGATAGGATAAATTGACATGGTATTTTCCTCAGGGTGGGGGGGGGGAGTCCAAAACTAGAGGGCATCAGTTTAAGGTGAGAGGGGAAAAATATAAAAGGGACCTAAGGGGCAGTGTTTTCACACAGGGGGTGGTACGTTATGGAATGAGTTGCCAGAGGAAGTGGTGGCGGCTGGTACAATTACAGCATTTAAAAGGCATCTGAATGGGTATATGAATAGGAAGGGTTTGGAGGGATATGGGTCAAATGCTGGCAAATAGGACTAGATTAATTTAGGATATCTGTTTGGCATGGACAAGTTGGACCGAAGGGTCTGTTTCTGTGCTGTATGAGTCTATGACTCTAAATGTACAAGTGGAGACTGAAATGCAATACTAAGGAACAGGTGATGGGATATATTGCAGCTACAAACAAAATAGTAGCTGGGTCTCCATGCGAAATACAGCTGGTGAGGTCTGGGATTTGTAAGAACCATCCTTAAGTCTGTTCTTGTTGAGCTAGCGGATGCACTGTTTCAGTCTGTTTCACAGAATCAGCAGTCTGCTCCTTCATTGTGCCTGGTTGCTACAGTCTGGTGTAGAGAGATTGACGGAGCTTTAATAAGGAATGTGCTATGGTGACCAGGATCATCCCACTCCTGAAATGAAGGAAATCCTGCTGTACCATCTCTACTAAAACATGGGCATGTCCAGGATTCAATGATATCTATTGGCTAAGGAGTGGAGAACCATAGTGGACATGTCTTCCTGCTTGGACAGAGTGGGTTATTACAGGATCTGAATTAGTACCACTGCTTTAAGTAAACTTTGAAAATTTGTGGGTGACCAAAAGCTTGTCAAAGAAATAAGCCTTTAAGCGTTTCTGAAAGGAGTTTGAGAGGCTTTAACAAAGGAATTCCAGAGCCCCGGATAGTAATTACTGAAGGTAAACCAATCTTTGGAGCATTTAAAATCGAGGGTGGTTGAGAGACTGGAATTGGAGGAGTTCAGATTTCTCAGAGGGTTGTATGGCTGGAGGAGATTACAGAGATGGGGAAAGTATGAGGCTCTGTAAATAAGGTAAGTTTGCAAGTGAATGTTGGATGAAGTGAGACATGATGTTGCATGTGATGCCCCTCATGAATAAAGAATTGACTTGCAGTGGGGGGAGGGGGGATGCGGAGGCGGGAGTACTCAGCTGTTTGTACGTTTTTTTGCTGCAACTGGAGAGAATTGAAATGAGATCAAAGCTGCTGACCTCCATAAGCACTCACACAATCACAGGAGGAGGCCATTCAGCCCATCGTGTCATTCATTCAATCTTTAATTTCCAAACTCCCCAATGACCTCAAGGTAATTAGTGTCAGATAGATGGCTGTACTGCTTTTTCCCAGATAGGGAGAAGGAACACATACACACAAACGCACACACACCAACACACAGACCCACAGGCAGATAGACAGATACATACACAGTGTAGGACCCTTTACTGCAGATGCTGGAATCAGAAATGAAAACAACACATACTGGAAAGCACAACAGGTTAGACAGCATCCGGTGAGAGAGAGCCAGCTAATGTTTCAAGTCTAGATGACTCTTCATCAGAGCTGACGTGAAGTGTGGGGGGGGCAGCATTTTATGCTATAGTTTGGGGGTGGGGTGAGGGTGGTGAGTGTAGGGTGCTGATGGAGAAAAGGTGTTGATAGTGGAGACTAAGTGATCGGAATGTAAGAATGGCAGAACAATGGTATGTCTAACTGGCAGACTTGAAAGGACAGAGGCAAAAAAACTGCAAATACTGGAATCCAAAGTAGACAAGCAGGAGGCTGGAAGAACACAGCAAGGCAGGCAGCACCAGGAGGGGGAGAAGGGTTATACCCAAAATATTGACCTTTCCACTTCCTGATGCTGCTGGCCTCGCTGTGTTCTTCCAGCCTCCTGCCTGTCTACTTTCGACCTGAAAGGACGGACAGTCCCACTGGGATGGCAGAGGGGGGGAGGGGTGGGTGTATGGAATGGGAGTTGGTTCACAATTTGAAGGGGTTGAGCTCAATATTAAGTCCAGAAGGTTGTAAAGTGCCTAGTCTGAAGATGAGACATTGTTCCTGCAGTAAATGCTGTGATTCACTGGAACACTGCGGCATGCTGAGGTCAGACATGTGGGCGTGTGAGCAGGATGCTGTGTTAAAATGACCAGCTACAGGAAAATCGGTGCACATAGACTAGAGGTATTTCACAAAGCAGTCACCCAGTGTAATGTAGAGTAGGCCACACTGGGTACAACAAATACAAGACTGGAGGAGGTACAGGTGAAATGCTGCTTCACCTGGAAACACTGTTTAGGCCCTTGGATGGTGAGCTGGGAGGAGGGGAAGGAGTTAGTGGTGCACCTTCTGTGGTTACAAAGGAAGGTGCTGTGGAGATGAAGAGGATGGTGTTAGTGGTTGTGGAATGGACCAGGGTGCCCTGGAGGGAATGATCCCTGCAAAATGCAGACGGGGGAGTGAAGGGAAGACGTGTTTGGTGGTGCTGTTCAGCTGGAATATCAAAGGATCATTCTCTACCATTTCAGACAATTCCTGTAGAATGTCACCACCAAACACATCTTCCCCTCACTCCCCCATTCACAAATTGTAGTGATTGATACAACCATTTCAGAGTGAGGTAAGAATCAACCACATTGCGGTGGGTCTGGTGTCACATGTAGGCCAGACCAGGTGAGGATGGCAGATTTGGGCAGTACAGTGGCTCAGTGGTTAGCACTGCTGCCTCACAGTGCCAGGGACCCGGGTTCGATTCCAGCCTCAGGCAACTGTCTGTGTGGAGTTTGTACATTCTCCCCGTGTCTGAGTGGGTTTCCTCCGGGTGCTCCGGTTTTCTCCCACAGTCCAAAGATGTGCAGGTCAGGTGAATTGACCACGCTAAATTGCCCATAATGTTCAGGGATGCACAGGTTAGGTGCATTAGTTAGGGGTAAATATAAGGTAGGGGTGAAAATGTGTTGCTGGAAAAGCGCAGCAGGTCAGGCAACATCCAAGGAGCAGGAGAATCGACATTTCGGGCATTAGCCCTTCTTCCTGAAGAAGGGCTTATGCCCGAAACGTCGATTCTCCTGTTCCTTGGATGCTGCCTGACCTGCTGCACTTTTCCAGCAACACATTTTCAGCTCTGATCTCCAGCATCTGCAGCCCTCACTTTCTCCTTAAATATAAGGTAGGGAATGGGTCTGGGTGGGTTACTCTTCAGAGGGTCGGTGTGGCCTTGTTGGGCCGAAGGGCCTGTTTCCACACTGTAGTGATTCGAAAATTTTGTTCCCTGAAGGACATTAATAAATTGAATGAGGGACCGGGCTGAATGAGGGACAGGAAGGGGCAGTACTCCGAAAGCTAGTGCTTCCAATTAAACCTGCTGGACTATAATCTGGTGTTGTGTGATTTTTAGCTTTGTTCACCCCAGTCCAACACCAGCACCTCCAAATCGTGACTGTGTAAGGGACTGACTGCTCTCCTGCTATGTCGGGGAGTGGTGGTTGAATTTCCTGCTCAGTCCTCCCAGTTTTTGGTGACAAAGTTCGGGTGTAGAAGTGGCGCATACAGTTAGCGGAGAAACTCGGCACAGGTGTAAAGCTGGTGTTACTTCTGGGAAAAAGACCAGAGCATCTTGCAGAGGCTTTCACATTTCTTAGCGAGAGGTGTCACATTGGGGTGAGGCACCAGTTTCTTAGAGAGTTGAATGAATTGCTAATTTCTGCAGGAGGTTCCGCTGTTTCTCTGTCATGGAAGAGCTGGTGAAACTTCAAGAAAGCAGATAAAACAGCGAGTAGACCTGGGCCCTGGTGGAAAGTGTATCCAAACAGTGAGACTGTCTCTTGCCTGCCCAGCGCTCCTCTTGCCTGGTGTGAGCTGGATTTTGTCATTTGTGACTCACTCGGGACAGGGTGACTTCCCTATGAGTCTGTGTCTCTCTGTGTGAGGTCAAGCAGTCCTCTGTCCCCAGCATCTGGTGACTTCTCTCGGAACTGGATCACTTGGTCACGTTGCTACTTCCCCTTAGTCACCACATTTACATCCGTCCACATCCTGGAAAAACCACACATATATTCCATGTCATTGTAGAGAGTATATTGGTGAGCTGTGATGGGTCTCTATGCAGCAGAATGAAGGACCCACCCAATCAGAAGTTGAAACTTCAGGATCTTTGGGGGAGACAGTTGATCAGGAAGTCTCCAATCAGGAGTGAACCCCAAGGAATGATTCAGATACTGAAGTTGTGCACAGATAGAAATTGGCTCACGGGGGAATTGGCAAATTTCCAACGTTTCCCCTGTTTATTGTCCTTCCTGAAATCAGTTAGGAAAGCAGTGTCCTTCCTCCAAGGAGGAAGTAATCTCACCAACTCGGAATGTTGGTGGGAAGTAAGAGAGGAAATTAGGAGACCCTTGCAGAAATATTTGCATCGTCTCTAACGACAGAGAAGATGCCTGATGACTGGAGGGTGGCCAATGTTGTACCTTTGTTTAAGAAAGGTTGTAAGGAGAAACCGGGGAACTATAGACCTGTGAGTCTGACTTCAGTTGTGGATAACTTGTTGGTGACTTTAAAAGATAGGATTTATTGACAGTTAGAGAGGTTAAACTTGATTAACAATAGTCAGCATGGTCTTGTGCAGGGAAAATCATGTATCACAAACTTGATTGAGTTTTTTTGAGGAAGTTACCAAAAAGATTGATGATGGCAGAGCAGGCAGACGTTGTTTGTTTGGATTTTAGTAAAGCCTTTGACAAGCTTCCACACGGCGCATTAATTAGTGGGATTCAGGGTAAGCTTGCTGAATGGATACATAATTGGCTTAATGGCAGGAGACAGAGAGTGGTTGTGGAAAGGTGCTTTTCGGGTCGGAGGCATGTGATCAATGGTGTTCCACAGAGATCGGTTTTTTTATATGTCACTTATATAAACCGTTTGGATGAGAGTATAGAAGGCATGGTTAGTAAGTTTTTGGATGACACCATAATTGGTGGCATTGTAGACAGTGAAGGAAGTTTTTGAAGATTACAAAGGGATCTTGATCAAATGGGTCAATGGGCTGAAAAATGGCAGATGGAGTTCAATCTGGATAAGTGCAAGGTACTGCATTTTGGTACAACAAAGATAGAACATAGAAACATAGAAAAGTACAGCACAGAACAGGCCCTTTGGCCCACGATGTTGTGTCAATGTTTAATCCTAATGTAAAATATAGTAACTTAACCTACGCACCCCTCAACTCACTGCTATCCATGTGCATGTCCAGCAGTCGCTTAAATGTCCCCAATGACTCTGCTTCCACCACCACCGCTGGTAAGGCATTCCATGCATTCACAACTCTCTGCGTAAAGAACCTACCTCTGACGTCTCCTTTATACCTTCCTCCTAATATCTTAAAACTATGACTTCTCATACCAGTCAAACCTGCCATGGGGAAAAGTCTCTATCTATTCCACTCATTAGTTTGTACACCTCGATCAGGTGTCCTCTCTTCCTCCTTCTCTCCAGAGTTAAAAGTCCAAGCTTATTCAACTTTTCTTTATAAGGCAAGCCCTCCAGTCCAGGCGGCATCCTGGTAAACCTTCTTTGCACCCTCTCCAAAGCCTCTGTATCTTTCCTATAGTAGGGTGACCCGAACTGAACACAATATTCCAAGTGTGGTCTCACCAGGGACTTGTAGAACTGCAGGTAAAAACAAGGGCTGCAGATGCTGGAAACCAGATTCTAGATTAGAGTGGTGCTGGAAAAGCACAGCAGTTCAAGCAGCATCCAAGGAGCAGGAAAATTGACGTATTCCTGATGAAGGGCCTTTGCCCAAAACATCGATTTTCCTGCTCCTCGGATGCTGCCTGGACTGCTGTGCTTTTCCAGCACCACTCTAATCTAGAATCTTGTAGAGCTGCAGCAAAACCTCCTCATCCAAGTCACTTATAAAAACTACAAAGAGCAGAGGCCCGAGAACAGAGCCCTGTGGGACCCCACTCAATACTGATCTCCATGCAGAATATTTTTCATCTACAACCACTCTCTGCCTTCTGTCAGCCAAGCAATTCTGAATTCAGATAGCCAAATCACCTAAATCCCATACTTCCTGACTTTATGAATGAGCCTACCATGGGGAACCTTATCAAATACCTTCTGGAAGTCCACATACTCCACATCCACTGCTCGACCTTCGTTGACCTGTCTTGTCACCTCTTCAAAGAACTCATAAGATTTGTAAGGCATGACCTGCCCCTCACAAAGTGTGACTGCCTTTAATCACACTGTGCTTTGCTAAATAGTTATAAATCCTATCCTTCAGAATTCTTTCCAAAACTTTGCTGACCACAGATGTAAGACTGACTGGTGTGTAATTGCCAGGGATTTCCCTATTACCCTTCTTGAAAAGAGGAACAACATTCGCCTCCTTCCAATCCTCTGGGACGACTCCCGTGGAGAGTGAGGAGGCAAATATCCTCGCCAGCAGCTTAGCAACCTCCTTTCTCGCTTCCCGGAGCAGCCTAAGATAAATCTGGTCTGGCTCTGGGGACTTATCAATCTTAACGCTTTCCAAAATTTCCAGCACATCAACTTCATCAATCTTAATCTGGTCAAGACTGTATCCCAGCTCCTCAAAATTTTCATCTACAACAAGTTCCCTTTCCTTGGTGAAAACCGAAGCAAAAAACTCATTTAGGGCTTCCCCTGTCTGCTCAGACTCCATACACAAGTTCTGTCCGCTATCCCTGATTAGCCCTACCTTCTCCCTGATCATTCTCTTATTCCTCACTTATGAGTAAAATGCCTTTGGGTTCTCCCTAATCCTTCTTGCCAAGCCTTTTTCATGCCCCCTCCTGGCTCTCCTCAGTCCATTTCTGAGCTCCTTTCTAGCAAGCCTGTAATCCTCTAAAGATGTGCTAGATCCTTGCTTCCTCCACCTTACGTAAGCTGTTTTCTTCCTTTTGACAAGAAGCCCCTATGTTCTCGTCATCCAAGGTTCCTTAATCTTACCCCTTCTTACCTGTCTCACAGGCACAAATTTGTGCATCACTCACAACAACTGCTCCTTAGACAGTCTCCACATGTCTGCTGTGCCCTTTCTGTGGAACAATTGCTCCCAGTCTGTACTTCCCAAATCCTGTCTGATAGCATCATAATTTCCTTTTCCCCAATTGAATATCTTCGCTCGGTAACTGCTACTTTCACTCTCCAAGGCTATGCTAAATGTGAGGCAGTTGTGATCACTGTCACCAAAGCATTCTCCCACCATGAGATCTGACACCTGTCCTGGCTCATTGCCAAGTACCAAATCCAAAATGGCCTCTCCCCTTGTTGGCTTGTCTACATACTGAGTAAGGAAACCCTCCTGAACACACCTGACAAAAACGGCTCCATCCAAACCATCTGCACTTAGGAGGTTCCAGTCGATATTGGGAAAGTTGAAATCACCCATAACAACAACCCTGCTAAATCTACATTTTTCCAGAATCTGCCCACCTATGATATCTTCAATCTCTCTACTGCTATTAGATGGTCAGTAGAAAACTCTCAATGCGGTGGCTGTTCCCTTGCTGTTCCTAACTTCCACCCATACTGACTCAGTAGACAAACCTTCCTCAACAACCTTTTTTTCTGTAGCTGTGATGCACTTTCTGATTAGCAATGCTACACCCCCTCCTCTTTTTCCACCCTCCCTGTTCTTTTTAAACTTTCTAAACCCTGGAACATCTAGCAACCATTCCTGCGCTGTGAAACCCACATCTCCATTATGGCCACAACATTGTAGCCCCAAGTACTGATCCATGCTCTAAGTTCGTCACTCTTATTTTGGACACTCCTTGTGTTAAAGCAGACTTACTTTAACCGATCCCTTTGTTTCATCGCGTGAACAACCTTCCCGATAAATTCAATATATCCTGTCACTGCCCCATCTGCAACTGACTCCCTCTCAGACATATGGCTTTATAGAATTCATGGTATGGCCTTAGGTAGTGTAGTAAACAGGGGGACTGGGGCATGCAGGTACATAATTCTTTGAAGTTTGCATCACATATAGACAGGGTGATTAAAAAGGCGTTTAACACGCTTGCCTTCATTGCTTGCCTGTTGGGCATTGAAATTGGGACATTATGTTGAGGTTGTATAGGACATTGGTGAGGCCTCTTCTGATATACAGTATCCAGCTCCGGTCACCCAGTTATAGGAAAGATATTATCAAGCTGGAGAGGGTTCAGAAGAGTTTGACCAGGATGTTGCCAAATGCAGAAGTTATGAAGAAAGGCTGGATGGGCTGGGACTGTTTTCATTGGAGCATTGGGAATTGAGAGGCGATCTGAAAGGAGCCTATAAAATAATGAGAGATAATAGTTAGAGTTAATGGTAGTTGTCTTTTCTCTAGGATGGGGGATTTCAAGCCTAGGAGGCACATTTATTTTATAGGCATTTTTATTGGAAAAAGGAAATTTTTAAAGATTTTTTTACAAAATTACAAAAGTAATACAAGCAAGTATAAACACCGATATAAAATTAAATAAATAAGAACAAAGAAAAGAAATAAGTAATAACCGAAACAAAAAAAGAGAAAACCCAACTAACTACTGATCTATCCTACAAACAACCAAAACATAAAATAGGATAGTGATAAACAACAAATAATTAAATAACTAAGTACACGCTCAAAATAGATTTACATCAAGTCATAATGAAACCCGTATTTATACGGGATTCCTCCTCCCGGGGGTCCCCGGACCAGCCAGAACCATTACCACAGCCAGACTAAAGCCCTGGTCAATATGGCCAAAATATCTGTGTCAATATAGTTCAAAAAGGGCTACCATATTTTATCGAATAATTCAGTTTTTTGGTGCACCATATTTGTGAGGAAGTCAAGGGGGATATATTCCATGATTAACCTGTGCCAGTCTGAAACTCCTGGGGGGCCTTCAGCTGCCCAATTCACTAAAATATTTTTCCTTGCACAAAAGGAGAGAATGGCAAATAGTTTCCTCCCGTGCACGTCCAGGCAGGGAAAATCTGAAAAGCCCAAGAATAGAGACACTGGATCCAATCTAATCTCCATACCCAAGATCTCTGTCAAGGCATTCGCTACTCTGTCCCAATCCCCGCGGATCTTATGGCATGTCTGTAGGCAATGCATGAGAGTGCCCACTTCTACTTTGCATTTAGGACACATTGGGGATGCTCCTACCTTAAATTTTGAGAGTCGTTCAGGTGCTATATGAGCCCTGTGGAGTATCTTTAATTGAATAGCTTGGGTTCTATTACAAATAGAGATCTTTCTGGCATTTTCCCAGATGTCCTCCCACATTTCTAAAGAGATTTCTAACCCCAATTCTTGGTTCCATGTTTTAAATAATTATTCCATGTCTTTTGATACCTCGTTATATAATGAGTGATAAAGAGTACTGACTGAGGGTGGACCCATCAGCCATAGCACTCTTCTCTCCCTATCCAATTTGTAGGGGTTGCCTGTCAATGTGGTCTTCTTCTGTATATAATCTCGTATGTGAAAATACTGAAAATGGTCCCTGTTAGGCAGTCCAAACTTCTGGTGCAACTGCTCAAAAGACATCATAACCTCCCCATCGAACCCCAAGCAAGAGATACCTCTGAACTTCCAAGTTTTAAATGTAGCGTCTGTCAGCCCTGGTTGAAATCCCAATGCTCCCACTTTAGGAGTATAAGGGGAGGTTTTTTTGCAGGTTACCCTCATCTTGTCGCATTATCCTCCAGACTTTAATTGTATTTAATAGAATAGTCCATAATAGCTCTCATCTTATCCATAAATAAAAGATTGATGAGGGGACACTTTGCTTGGGAGGTCTCAATGTCTAACCAAATTGATTGTGGGTCACAAGGGACCCAATCAGTTATATAAGATAATAAAGAGCTCAACTGGTACTCCTAAAGTCAGGGAAGTCCAGTCCTCCCCTTGCCTGTGGAAGCTGCAGCTTTTCTAATTTGATAAGGGGCCATCTATGATTCCAGATAAAGGAACCAAGCCAGTCGTGGAGCTTATATAACGCCAGTCTCGGCAACATCAGGGGGAGCATTGTCATAGGATATGGAAGACAAGGTAGAATATTCATTTTAACTGGAGCTACTCTGCCTAACCAGGATATTGGGAGATCTCCCTAGCGTTGAAGGTCCTGCCTTATTTTCTTTAATGGTTGCACAAAATTGGCTTTATACAGCTGACCAAATACTGAGATGATAAAAATACCTAAGTACAGAAAACCTTCCAGTGACCACTGAAAGGGAAAGCAAGATCCGTCCGGTAAGTTGGATATTCTGGGGAGACCACCCAACGGCATGGCCTCTGATTTCATAAAATTGATTTTATAGCCTGAGAACCTACTAAATAGATTGATTACTTGAATTAGGCGGGGCACGGATATCAAAGGATCACTTAAGAAAAGGAGGACATTATCTGCATAGAGAGTAATTTTATGTTTATCTGAACCAACCCTCGAAGCCGCTATGTTAGTGTCAGTTCATATAACTTCCGCTAGTGGTTCGATTACTAGCGTGAATAATAATGGTGAGAGGACATCCCTGATGACAGCCCCTACCAATACTGAAGCTATCCGAACCTAAACCATTGGTGATCACAGCTGCTTTGGGGTCATTGTATAATACTGAGACCCATTTAGAAAATACCTCCCCGACACCAAACCTTTCCAGTGTATAAAAAAAGATATGACCATTCTACCTGATCAAAAGCCTTCTCTGCGTCCAAGGAGACAACTATCCCCAGCATTCTTCCCTGTTGACAGGTTTGTATCATGTTTAAGACCCTTCTAATATTATTAGTGATCTGCAGCCCTTTATAAACCCCCGTTTGGTCCTCTTTTATGCTATATGGTAAGACCCTCTCCAATCTTAATGCTAATGTTTTAGAAAGGATTTTAAAATCCATATTTAGCAAGGATATTGATCTATATGATGAGCAATCTTCTGGGGCCTTTTCTTTTTTAAGAATGAGAGAGATATTTGCTTCTCTCAATGAAAACGGGAGGCGGCCCTCGCTATGTGAGTAATTATACATGTCTATCAGTAGTGCAGGTTTTTCTTTATAAAACTCAACCTGGAATCCATCTGGTCCAGGCGCTTTGCCACTCTGAAGCTGTCTAATTGCGTTGAGTACTTCTTGGGTTGTCAGGGGGGGATTCAAGATCGACAGCTGCTCTGAGGTTAAGCCCGGAAAGGCCAAGTTTTTAAAGAAGGACTCCATCTTCTCAGTTCTATCCTCACAGTCCTGTGATTTATACAGTTCAAAATAGAACTTTCTAAAGGCATATTGATCTTTTTATGATCACAAGTCAGTACCAGCACTTTCTCTAATGGATGTAATAGCTTGAGGAGTCTTTTTTTTCCTAGCAAGATACGCTTGGTATCTGCCAGGCTTGTCGTTATATTCATATAATCTCTGCTTTGCGAATAATATTTCCCTCTTTGCTGTTTGGGTAAGTGCGGTATTCAAGTGTCCTAAGGGCTGTGATCCTTTTTAGCTTAGTAATAGAGGGCCTATCAACATACGCTGTCTCAGCTGCCTTCAAACGAGCCTTGAACTGACGCTGTTGTTCGCCCTTTTGTCTTTTCTGGGTCGCAGAATATGAGATGACCAAACCTCGTGCACAAGTCTTAATGGTCTCCCACATCGCCGACGGGTTACTGGCCGTACCTGAATTGATTTCCAGAAAGGTTTTGAATTCCTGAGAAAAATATTTTATAAATTTGCTATCCTTCAATAAGAAAGAATCCATATGCCAATGTTAGGGCCTATCCCATTGTCCCTAGTCTTGACTTCCATATATACTGCGGCAGGATCAGAAGTAGCTATATTACCTATTTTGCAAGACAATATGGAATTCAAAAGGGTCAAGGGAGCAAAAATATATCAATTCTAGTATGGCACTTGTTTGGGTTACAATAGAAAGTAAGGTCTCCACCCTGGGGATGAAGGCACCTCCACACATCTACTAGCCCAAGCTCTTTATTCAGATCCGCCAGTTGTCTAGATCTAAGAGGTATACCCAAGTACTCTTAGGTATCCTATCTGTCTCTGGGTCCATAATACAGTTAAAATCTCCTCCTATAATTGTATGGTGGACCCGAAAAGCCATCAACTTGGAGAACGCTTCCATTACAAATTTGAAGGGGTGCGCCGGGGGGCAATAAAGATTCAGAATCCCATATTCCTCTCCATGTATTAGGGCTTTGATCAGTATATACTGTCCAGACTCATCTTTTATCTGGCTTAAGATTTGGAAAGGAAGATTCTTCGGAATGAGAATAACTACTCCCCTACTTTTTGAACTGAAAGATGAGAAAAAAGCCTGATCAAATCCACCTTGTTGTAGCTTTAAGTGCTCTTTGTTAAACAGATGTCTCTTCTGTAAGAGAGCTATGTCAACCCTTTCTTTTTTGAGACTTGATAATATCTTTTTCCTTTTGATTGGTGAATTAGTCCCCTTGACATTCCAGGTGCACCACCTAAGCGAATGGCTAGCCATGATTGTCCAGGCAAGCCCGAGACCCCCCCAGGAGGAAGAACCCCACTCAGAAAACCTTGAATAAAGACCTTAGAAAATTCACGAATGCAAAAATTCTTTAAAACATTTACACCAACACAATTAAAAACTATTCCTAAGTTTAAAAAAAACACATTTGAAAGGAGATGTTCCCACTTGCTCCCAGGGAGCGTGACTACCTGTCAATAACCCCGCCATAACCTCTGCTAACTAGGGCCCTGCCCTCGGCCCTGGCATTATAGAATGGAGTAGACAAATTCGAGTATTCTATAAAACCAAAGTTAAAAGTGAGTGACCGCAACCGCCCCTCCCCTCCAATACCAACACCCAGGTGTGTTTAGCAATCATAATACAAAATATAAATATATAAAACTACAAAGTTACAATCCCGGCAAGTATTAGGTAACTAAATAAAATGACAAAAAGAGAGGTAGAATAAAACAAACCCACCTCCCACACAAATCGAATAAGCTGCACGTCCTGTAAAAAGAAACCAAGGAGAGAGTGAAGAATAAGCCCTTCCCCACCCCAGACAAAGGTACTGGAAAAGAGATAAAGAACAAAAAAAGGGTAAATGGGGGGGGGTGGCCAAAATAAAATCGTTATCCATACAGTTTAAGTCCCGCAATCTATTTAACAGAGTCTAAGAATAGCTTTTTCTGGTGATCCAAAGCTATGTACGGATCCTTCATGGCTGAAGCACAGCATTGCTGAGTAACGCAAGGAGTATTGAATATTTAGGTCTCTTAGATGCTTCTTCGCCTCATCCAATGCCCTCCTCTTGCGGACCACGGCTGGAGAGAAATCCTGAAATAACGTTACCCTGGAACCCTTGAGCATCATGGCCTGGGGATCCTTCCCCAGGAATCTGGAGGCTTCCGGGAGCATTTGTTTTTCTCTATAACATTGCAGTCGGAATAGAACCAGGCAGGGGCGCTGGTCCAACCCCAGCCTGCGTACAGCAACCCAGTGGGCCCACTCCAGCCACACCTGGCCTGGTCCCGACTCCAACTTTAATATTTGTGGGAGCCATCGCTCCAGAAAGTCTACCAGTTGACCTTTCTCTTCCCGTTTGGGAAGGCCCAGCAACCGAATATTTTTTCGACAGCCCTGATTGTCGAGGTCGTCGATGCACTCCTCCAAGGTCCAGATTCGCTGCTCGAGAGCCCAGACCTGACCCATGGATGACTTGGCAGCCGTCTCCGAGGCTGCGGCCCGTTGCTCCACCCCTCCAACGCGCTGTTCAAGTTTTTCGATTTCTCAGTCATGCTTCTGCGGCATGACCAAGAACAACTCCCGCCTGGACCTGGACTCCTCAATAAAAGCATCAATCTTATCTTGTAGTTTGTTGATCCCGGAGATCAGGCTCGCCTCTGCAGGTAAGTCCCCCGAAGCGGCCGCGGAATGTCTCTGCTGCTGTGGGAGGAGGTGGGGGAGGGGTCCCTGCCTGTTGCGAACTGTGGGAATTTTTGCCCTTAGTCATTTTAAAAACAACACCAAACTGTCCAAGTTTGAAGTAAAGTGACTGACTACGCTGGGCAAAAGCTATCTTAAATGATTTAAAGAGTGAGTTGAAGGCGGGTGCCCCACTTTGCCCGAGTCTTAGGCAGAGCACTACAGACTCAGACTTGCTAGGTCGTCGCCATCTTGAATCTCCCCAGAGGCACATTTTTAAGGTGAGAGGAGAGATTTAAAAAAAGATGTAAGAGACAAATTTTTTACATAGAGTGTACTTCGCATGTGGAATGAACTTCCTGAGAAAGTGATGAATATGGGTACAATTACAACATTTAAAAGACATTTGGATAGACAAATGAACAGGAAAGGTTTGGAAGGATATGGGCCAGGAGCAGGCAGGTGGGACTAGTTTAGTTTTGGATTATGTTTGGCACGGACTGGTTAGAGCAAAGGGTGTGTTTCCGTGCTGTATGACTCTATGGCCTCCCACACTGGTCTGGGCAAGAAAATGATGCTGGGCAAGAATCCCATCTACACAATCTAGTGTTAGCATAATGGGAATGAAGCAATGGTCCCCATGGTTGTGATGTGGAATGAGAGATACATCTGGACCAGGTCTCCATTCTTCTTCCAGTAGGCTCCAGGCACCATTTACCCCTAGCGCCATAGACAGTTGTGGTGTCTGTACAAAGCAGTGGCATTTTGTATATGAAGTCTACATGAACATCAATGGAATGCATATTTCTGACTGTAAGTACATACGATCTCGACGCAGGAGTGGATCAATAGGTCCAACAAGCCAGCTCTCACTCAATGACCACAGCTAAATTTCTGCATTAACTCTCCTCCTTTGTCTTATTCTTCATTCTTTTCAGTGTCCAAAAATCTACTAATCTCAGTCTTAACTATAATCATGATCAACTGAGCATCCAGCATCCTGGTTTGAGATCAGTTATTTTCTGATTTCTAAGTGGTTTGAATAACCCCCAGATCCTTGGTTCTGAACACTGGACTTAATTAGGGTCTGCAGAATTAAGAAAGCAGTATACAGAGTTTCAGGCAAAAGAAACTCTGTGTGTATTTAAAACACAAAAGATAAGTATAACACAAGAAAAATAAGTAAATGCAATAAATAGAGAAATTGACAATTAATTATGCAGAGAACAATAGTACTATTAAATATACTTAGCTAGATTAACACTATTAGAACCTTAACTTCTGACACACACAGGAAACAACAGTTTTGATCACACAGTCTTTCATCAGAATTCCTACCCTGGGGTTCCAGTGCACTGTCACCACCTGCTTTCCCTTCCGTGTTAGCTAGGTCAGAACTTTGGGGTCTCGGGTGTTTATACTCACCACTCAAAATGTGATTTTGAAGTGCTCCCGTTTGCTGAGGTACTTGCCATCGGTTCTCGTGGTTTGAGATAGGTCTGTGTCTGGTAGCACTTGTTTGGGAAGCCTTGGTTGGCTTCCCCCTTTCAGATGTGTTTTGTTCCCTGTTCTTGGTTCTCGGTTCAGCTTCTGTGGCCCTTGTTGGGGTGGAGGTCGTGGGGAAACTTTGCAAAAGCTTGTTGTTGAAAAAAGGCTCTCCAGTGAGTTCGCGCTGGAAGTTATATTTCTCTTCTGAAGCTAATCAGCTTTCCAATGGTTAGAATATGTGTGAATGTCCAGTATCTCTGTTGGCCCCTTAACTGTCTGTGCTGGGTATCCCCAGGTATAAAAGCTGTCTCGGGCTAGAGACTGTTAGTTTTGGTTGATTGTCCTTTTAGAGAGGAAGTGTAAATTGGAATTCCAGGTTCAACAATTGTCCCAGACAGCACGCTCCATTTTGCTGGCTGGGTTGTGTATTTGACATAGTCCAGGGTTTTGCCCAGTATTTTAGATGATGGGATTGTTGCTCAATCTTACAATCTTCTGGGGAACTCTATCTCAGTCCAAATTAGATTAGATTCTCTACAGTGTAGAAACAGGCCCTTCAGTCCAACAAGTCCACACCAACCCTCCAAAGAGCAACCCACCCAGACCCATTCCCCTACATTTACCCCTGACTGATGCACCGAACACTATGGGCAATTTAGCATGGCCAATTCACCTAACCTGCACATCTTTGGATTGTGAGAGGAAACCGGAGCACCCGGAGGAAACCCACACAGACATGGAGAGAATATGTAAACTCCACACAGACAGTCGCCCAAGGCTGGAATCGAACCTGGGTCCCTGGCGTTGTGAGGGAGCAGTGCTAACCACTGAGCTACCATGCCACCCTAAAAATAGTTGGTGTCTCATCCTGAAAGCATGATTCTTGGCTCTCTAGCCAGATTAGATTCTCTGCAGTATGGAAACAGGCCCTTCGGCTCAACAAGTCCACACCAATCCTCCAAAAAGCAACCCACCCAGACCCATTCCCTATATTTAACCCTGACTAATGCCCCTAACACTATGGGCAATTTAGCATGGCCAATTCACCTGGCCAGCACATCTTTGGATTGTGGGAGGAAACCCATGCAGAAATGGGGAGAATGTGCAAACTCAACACAGACAGTCACCCAAGGTGGGAATCGAACCCAGGTCCTTGGTGCTGTGAGGCAGCAGTGCTAACCACTGAGCCACCATGCCACTCCAAACCACTGGTGAATGGTTTGCAGGGAAGCTTAGGGTTTGCAGGGTGCTGTTCCTATGTTGCCCTTATCCCTGTAGATGGTAAATGTCATGGGTTTGGAAGTTAGTGTGTAAGGAGCCTTGGTGTATTTCTGCAGCGCATTTTGTGGATGATACACACTGATCCAAACCATGTCAAAGCTCCAATGAGATTGCTTCTCATTCTTCTAAACTCCAGAAAGCAGGTCTATTCCCCTCAACCTTGCCTCATAGGACAACTCTCTCATCCTAGCAATGAATTCAATGATGGGCTAGTGTATTCTCCCTTAGATACAGATATAAACACAGTGCCAAAGATCTATTTAACTGCTGCTGGACTTGCTTACTCTTAAGCTCCACCTCCCTTGCAACAAAGACTAGTATGTCATCTTTCCAATTGCTCGCTTACCTTCAGCATCACTGCATCCTCCTCACATCTCATTTTACAACCAAGTTTCGTATTGTCAGTGAACTTGAATGTGCTGTACTTAGTCCTCCATTTAAGTGAGTGATGCAGATGATAAATAACTGAGGTCCAAGTGCTAAGCCTTGTGGCATTTCCCTAGTTACATGCTGCCATTCTAAAAACATTTTCTTCTTACAGTCTTCTTTCCATTAAATCCTCTATCTATGCTTTATATTAGTCACAATCCTATAACACTTAATGTTCAGTAACAATCTTTTGTGTGCTTCTTTGTCAAACACCTATTCAATAACCAAGTATGAGATATTCATTCATTCTTTCTTATCTACTCTGTTGTTATTTAAGTCAAAAAGTTTTAATAGATTTGCAAAATACAATTGCCCTTTCATAAAAACCATGTTGACTCTGCCTTTTCATATTTTTCAAGAGCTTGTTATTTTCATGATGTGGAGTAGCTGATGTTGGACTGGGACGGACAAAAAATCACAATCTTTTTGGATTCCTAACTGCTTTTATAATACTTTTTTGTAACATCTGTATGATTTTATATTTGGGTGATAGGCTATTTCTCAACTTTCCATTGGGGCAGTATTTACCAGGAAGGAAACAAATATGACATCACTTTACTGCGAAATTAGAATTGCTTCTCCTGTAAAAATAATGCAATAAAAACAAAATATTGTAGACACAGCAGATTTGATAATAAAAATATCAAGCGCAGGCGAAATACAGCAGGTCTGGCAATATTTGTGTCAAGTCCAATATGACTTAGTCAGAACTTTGGACTTCAGAAAATTGTCATGGGGCTTAGTATACATGATCTCCTACTCTAAATATACTGTTTTACAGGAAACCTTTCCTTTTACTGCTGATAACAAAAGTGTTTGCTATTTGTACAATCTGGATTAATGCAATGGTTTTATATTCTGTGACCATAACTTTTTCTAATTGTTTCATGGGATTTCTTTTATTAATTTATTGCTTATCATTAATTGCCCTTGAAGAGCAGTAGTGAACTGCAGCAATCTATATGCAGTACTGTAACGAGGGGGTTCCAGCATTTTGACCCAGCAACACTGAAGGAATGTCAATGCATTTCCAAGTCAAGACAGTATATAGCTTTGAGGGGAACTTGTGGTTGGTGGTGTCTCCTTGCATCTTCTGCCCTCTTCCTTTAAGGTGCTAGAGGTTGTGAGTTTGGAATTGCTGTTGGATAAGACTTGGTGACTTACTGCAGTGCATCATGTAGTTGGAAATCTGAAATAAAACAGAACTTGTTGGGAAAACTCAACAAGTTGTTTGGTATGCTGGCCTTTATTTGTTACAGCATTGAGTATAGGAGTTGGGAGATCATGGTATGGCTGTACAGGACATTGGTTAGGCCACTTTTGGAATATTGTGTACAATTCTGATCTCCCTCCTATAGGAAGGATGTTGTGAAACTTGAAAGGGTTCAAAAAAGATTTACAAGGATGTTGCCAGGGTTGGAGGATTTGAGCTATAGGGAGAGGCTGAATAGGCTGAGGCTGTTTTCTCTGGAATGGCTGAGGGGTGACCTTATAGAGGTTTATAAAATCATGAGAGGCCTGGATTGGGTAAATAAATAAGGTATTTTCCCTGGAGTGGGGGAGTCCAGAACTGGAGGGCATAGATTTAGGGTGAAAGGGGAAAGATTTAAAAGGGACCCAAGGGGCAATTTCTTCATGCAGAGAATCGAGTGTGTATGGAATGAGCTGCCAGAGGAAGTGGTGGAGGCTGGTACAATAACATCATTTAAAAGGCATCTGGGTGGGTACATGAATAGGAAGGGTTTACAGAGATATGGGCCAAGTGCTGGAACATGGGACTAGATTAATTTAGGATATCTGGTCAGCAAGTTGGATCAAAGGATCTGTTTCCGTCCTGTACATCTCTATGAGTCCATGACTCTAGGTCCAGTAGCATTATGAGACCAATATGATTCTTATAGAAAATTTCTATGTCCTCTGGGCTCAGTAAGAGTGTTAATGGTCCATTGAGCTTTAAACATTGAAGTTTCTCACCTATATCCTAATGACCTTGCCACTCCCAGTGGTTCTCCAAGATGGAGAGCCACTAATTTATCAGTTCAGGAATAGCTGTACGTGGTAATTGTAATGACATAATGACACCAAAATTGGAGGTGTGGTGGACAGAGAAGAAGGTTACCTCAGAGTACAACAGGACCTTGATCAGATGGGCCAATGGGCTGAGGAGTGGCAGATGGAGTTTAATTTAGATGAATGAGGGGTGCAGCATTTTGGAAAAGCAATTCAGAGCAAGACTTATACACTTAATGGTAAGGTCCTGGGGAATGTTGCTAAACAGAGACCTTGGAATGCAGGTTCATAATTCCTTGAAAGTACAGAAACAGGTAGATAGGATAGTGAAGAAGCCGTTTTGTATGTTTACCTCTATTGGTCAGAGTAATGAGTACAGGAGTTGGGAAGTCATGTTGCAGCTGTACGGGACATTGGTTAGGCCACTGTTGGAATATTGCATGCAATTCTGGTCTCTTTCCTATAGGAAGGATGTTGTGAAACTTTAAAGTGTTCAGTAAAGATTTACAAGGATGTTGCCAGGGTTGGAGGATCTGAGCTATAGGGAGAGGCTGAGTAGGCTGGGGCTGTTTTCCCTGGAGTGTCGGAGGCTGAGGGGTAACCTTATAGAGGTTTATAAAATCATGAGGGGCATGGATAGGATGAATACACAAGGTCTTTTCCCTGGGGTGGGGGAGTCCAGAACTAGAGGGCGTAAGTTTAGGGTGAGAGGAGAAAGATATAAAAGAGACCTAAGGGGCAACCTTTTCACAGAGGGTGGTGTGTATATAGAATGAGCTGCCAGAAGAAGTGGTGGAGGCTGCTATAATTACAACATTTAAAGGGCATCTGGATGGGTATATGAATAAGAAGGGTTCAGAGGGATATGGGCCAAGTGCTGGGAAATGGGACTAGATTAGGTTAGGATATAGAACAAAGAAAAGAAAATACAGCACAGAACAGGCCCTTTGGCCCACGATGTTGTGCCAAGGTTTAATCCTAATGTAAAATATAGTAACTTAACCGACACACCCCTCAACTCACTGCTTTCCATGCGCATGTCCATCAGTTGCTTAAATGTCCTCAATGACTCTGCTCCCACCACCACAGCTGGCAACACATTCCATGCATTCACAACTCTCTGCATAAAGAACCTACCTCTGACGTCTCATTTATACCTTCCTCCTAATATCTTCAAACTATGACTCCTCGTACCAGTCAATCCTGCCCTGTTGACCCTATCTATTCCTCTCATTATTTTGTATACCTCGATCAGGTCTCCTCTCTTCCTCCTTCTCTCTAGAGAGAAAAGTCCAAGCTTATTCAACCTTTCTTCATAAGGCAAGCCCTCCAGTCCAGGCAGCATCCTGGTAAACCTTCTTTGCACCCTCTTCAAAGCCTCTGTATCTTTCCTACAGTAGGGCGACCTGAATTGGACACCGTATTCCAAGTGTAGTCTTACCAGGGACTTGTAGAGCTGCAGCAAAACCTCACGGCTCTTAAACTCAATCCCCCTGTTAATGAAAGCCAAAACACCATATGCTTTCTTAACAACCCTATCCACTTGGGTGGCAACTTTAAGAGATCTATGTACCTGCACACCCAGATCCCTCTGTTCCTCCGCATTGCCAAGAATCCTGTCTTTAATCCTATATTCAGCATTCAAGTTTAATCTTCCAAAATGCATCACTTCACATTTATCCACGTTGAACTCCATCTGCCATTTCTCAGCCCAGCTCTGCATCCTGTCTATGTCTCGCTGCAGCCTGCAGTAGTCCTCTATACTATCGACGACACCTCCAACCTTTGTGTGATCTGCAAATTTACTAATCCACCTCTCAACCTCCTCATCCAAGTCATTTATAAAAACTACAAAGAGCAGAGGCCCAAGAACAGAACCTTGCGGGACCCCACTCAACACTGTCCTCCAGGCAGAATACTTTCCTTCTACAACCACTCTCTGCCTTCTGTCAGCCAGCCAATTCTGAATCCAGATAACCAAATCTCCCTGTATCCCATACTTCCTGACTTTATGAATGAGCCTACCATGCAGAACCTTATTAAATGCCTTGCTGAAGTCCACGTACACCACATCCACTGATCGATCTTCATCGACCTTTCTTGTCACCTCCTCAAAGAACTCAATAAGATCTGTGAGGCATGACCTGCCCCTCACAAAACCATGCTGACTGCCTTTAATCACACTATGCTTTGCCAAATAGTTATAAATCCTATCCCTCAGAATTCTTTCCAAAACTTTGCTGACCACACACGTAAGACTGACTGGTCTTAGGATGTGAAAGCTTTGGAAAGGCTGCAGAGGAGATTTACTAGGATGTTGCCTGGTATGGAGGGAAGGTCTTACGAGGAAAGGCTGAGGGACTTGAGGCTGTTTTCGTTGGAGAGAAGAAGGTTGAGAGGTGACTTAATACAGACATATAAGATAATCAGAGGGTTAGATAGGGTGGACAGGGAGAGCCTTTTTCCAAGAATGGTGACGGTGAGCACGAGGGGGCATGGCTTTAAATTGAGGGGTGATAGATATAGGACAGATGTCAGAGGTAGTTTCTTTACTCAGAGAATAATAAGGGTATGGAATGCTTTGCCTGCAACGGTAGTAGATTCGCCAACTTTAAGTACATTTAAGTCGTCATTGGACAAGCATATGGATGTACATGGAATAGTGTAGGTTAGATGGGCTTCAGATTGGTATGACAGGTCGGTGCAACATCGAGGGCCGAAGGGTCTGTACTGTGCTGTAATGTTCTATGTTCTATGTCTGTAATTTCCAGGGATTTCCCTATTACCCTTCTTGAAAAGAGGATCAACATTCGCCTCCTTCCAATCCTCTGGGACGACTCCTGTAGAGAGTGAGGAGGCAAATATCCTCACCAGCGGCTTAGCAACCTCCTTTCTTGTTTCCCGGAGCTGCCTGGGATAAATCTGGTCTTACCCTGGGAACTTATCAATCTTAATGTTTTCCAAACTTTCCAGCACATCAACTTCATCAATCTTGATCTGGTCAAGACTGTATCCCAGCTCCTCAAAGTTTTCATTCACAACAAGTTCCCTTTCCTTGGTGAAAACCGAAGCAAAGAACTCATTTAGGGCTTCCCCTGTCTGCACAGGTTCCCTCTGCTATCCCTGATCGGCCCTACCTTCTCCCTGATCATTCTCTTATTCCTCACGTATGAGTAAAATGCCTTTGTGTTCTCCGTAAGCCTTCTTGCCAAGCCTTCTTCGTGCCCCCTCCTGGCTCTCCTCAGTCCATTACTAAGCTCCTTTCTAGCAAGCCTGTAATCCTCTAAAGCTGTGCTAGATCCTATATCTGGTTGGCATGGACAAGTTGGATCGAAGGGTTTGTTTCGTGCAGTACATCTCTATGACTCTATGTTGAGCTGTTGCCTGGCATTCCATGGGATAGCTTAATCTTGTCACGAACCCACTGATGTTGATAAGGGGAACTTTGCAGGGTGGACCCAGGGTTACATTTGCCATTGTTGTTTTCAGTGCCTAAGTCAATGCAAGGTGATTCATCCTGTTTTGTTTCTTTATTTAGACTTTGTCAGGTTGCAATGTATGTTTTGGATAGTTTAGAGTAGTTGCTGGCCAGCCTTTCAGGGAAAGGAGCTGCCCAGTTTAGCTGTATTTCTGAAAAAACTCCTGGGTGCAGCTCCACTGTGACAGCTGCATCTCTGATCCAATTGCTCTCACATGAGAAGCCTCTGAAAGAGTTTGTTGATATTCCTATGCCTGCAAAGGTGTCCAGCAACAACTGGGTGATAGGTTCAGCAACCAGAAGGACAAATGACAGTCATCTGAACAGCTCAGACATTATCCTATTTCTCTTTCAGAACTATAGCATCTTGGCTGAATTTTAGTTTTAAATAAGTGAATCTTTGCTGTAGGTTAGATTTAGAATGGGGTATTGTGAGCAATAGGGGAACAATTGAATATTGTTTAAGTCCTTATTTGTCTGCTTTTTCTCTCCAGTTCCTACCATTTGTTTGAGTCACCATTTTTATAATTGTGGGTTAGATTTAGGGCTGAGTTTAAGGATGAAGTTTGGTTTAGAAACACATTTATAGTTGGGTTAGGTTAACAAAATAATAATTGTGAAATAGTGAAACGAAAATGGTGAATTGGTAATTTACAACAATATGTGAATAGTGGGAATAGTGTACTGGCAGGAGATTTGTGATGGTCTGAATACTGTAATGCTCAATTACATCTGTAACTTACAATCCTTTTCCTTGGTGAAGTGATTCCAACAGAAGACCTCAGTCTGCTTGATATTTATTACTGGTCTGATATTTTTTAAAAACACTTTAAGAGAAGAAGAACCTATGTACAGTAATTAAATGTTCAGACAGTTGTTGAAGTAATAGTTCATAGTTCCCCTGACCAATACCCAACTTGTATAATAGTGAGCTCAGTTCCGTGATTGTGAAATTGCAGTTAGTCTATTTTTGAAGACATACTTGATCATTGTGAAATTTGAACAGCTTACAGTTGAATTGAAGAACGCCAAAAGTAAAAATGTTGCTCTTCAGTATTTTTGTGATTGGTGAGTATTATGTCTTCATCAATAACTAACAGTAGGTGGATGTTGAATACAATGTATTATATTCTTTGGCAGTTGTGATTATGCTGGTTTGTCTGACGTTTGCTAACTCTGGAGAGGACACTCCATTTAAATACAATGTACTCATTGGCAAGAGTTTATGGCGACCCTAGTCAGGGTCCATCTGGAGTTCCTCAGGTAGTTCCAGTAATGGCAAAGTATGACATTTGTTACCTGTTTGGTTGCAGGTATTGCCAGTAAGACAATAAGTATCAGTCCACCAGGTGTCAGTGGGCTCCTGATGGACTTTGTTTTGTCCGGGATTAGTCCTTTACCTTTGACTCTCCTGAGTTATCCTCGATAATAAATGAAGCTCTTGGTCCAAAACGATTTAGTGCATCAATGATGAAATGTGGATGTATGCGCACTGAATGGGGTGGGGCTCTGAAAGTTTAGCCCGGGTTCTGGAGCCCATTTCCCTGTGTCTTTCCATGGAGACAGGGTGAAGAACTTGTCCCTGGAGAGGCTGTGTACTGACAGGGAGTGGCTGGCACTTTTGACCATGGCTTTTGGTATCACTGGTGTGTCCTGGAAATGGGATACAAACTAGCAGAGAGAAAGCATGGACTGTCCTTACCCAGGTCAAAACCAGGTTATAGTCCAACGGGTTTATTTGAAAACACTAACTTTCTGAGCGCTGCTCTTTCATCAGGTTTTAGTGAGAGAGGAAGACTTTAGACACAGAATTTATAAGGAAACGATCAAAGGGTTTGCATCAGTTGCATGATTTGAAGGTGCCAGTGTTGGACTGGGCTGTACAAAGTTAAAGATCACACAAGAGCAAGTTAAGCAGATTTATTTGCAAGCATGAGCTTTCCCAGTGTTGCTCCTTCATCAGATGGTTCATCAGGACAATCACCTGATGAAAGAGCAGCGCTTCAAAAGCTTGTGCCTCCAAATAAACCCATTGGATTATATCCTGGCGTTGTGTGATTTTTGACTTTGTCTAAGCCATTCCAACACCGACTCCTCCACATCATGCCCTGGGGACATCAGAGTGAGCTGCTGGTGCTAAACAAACACAAACAGGAGCAAACTCTTCAGGTCTCCATGCCCTTCTCTGAGATTACAGACAAAAGAAGGCTCGAACCGCTGCCCGACACCTTTTTAAAGCGGCCGACAGTCTGTCAGGACCAGCAGACCCAGGGAAGGCTCCCAGCAGAGCCGGGAGACCTGGGTTCAAGTCCCATCCGCTCCAGATCAGACTGATTAGAAAACAAAGACAAATTGCTGGAGAAACTCAGCAATGAAGAGTCACTGGATCCGAAACGTTAACTCGCCCAGATGCTGCCAGAGCTGCTGAGTTTCTGCAGCATTTTCTGGTTTTGTTTCAAACATCCAGTTTTTATTTGTTTTACAACTGGGAAGTAGCGGCCGCATCAGCAGAGGGACTGGCCTCACTAGCATCAGCGGAGGGTGTGGGGGTGAGAGGAAATGATTTAAATAAAGTTACCATTCTGCTATAAACGGGCGATTATTATGTAAAACAGAAAACCTGTGACACAGCTGCCCCCGCACCCCGATCGGCAGTCCCTGAGCTGTGTGTGTCGGTAATGTGACGGAGCAGAGTTTAGATCAGAGCGGTGCTGGAAAAGGTCAGGCAGCATCCGAGGAGCAGGAGAAATCGACGTTTCGGGCAAAAGCCCTTCCTGATGAAGTTTTTCCAGCACCACTCTAATCTTGACTCTGATCTCCAGCATCTCCAGTCCTCACTGCCGCCTGCCTGATGGCGCAGATTGGTGACCAGACCTGACCCTGAGCACAGCTCATTCACTGAAACTGGTGAACTCTGAGGCTCTGAATGGTTCAACGTCTTTTCTGTTGCAGGTCATCTGTTTTGGATCAGGATGGTCGCAACGGCAGGTCAGTGCCCAGATCGAAAAAGGGAAACCATGGAAATGAGTCAGTTTCAATATACCAAGGATCATGGAGGCGTTTCCTGATGTTAAACATTGCTCAGTCAGAGGCAGCCGTGCACTAGGCTCGTTTCGTTTCTCACTCCTACCACAAACAGCAGAATCTGTTGGAAAAGCTCAGCAGGTCTGGCAGCATCTGTGGAGGGGAACCAAAGTTAACGTTATCTCTGATTTTCCTCCACAGCTGTTGCTGGACCTGCTGAGCTTTTCCAGCAGTTTCTATTTTGTTTCTGACTTACAGCATCCGCAGTTCTTTCGGTTTTTATTCCTCATTTCTACATTTGATTTCAGTTCCTATACCTTAGAAATACAACAACTGGATTTATAATATACTGTACATTAGAAAGATGCACTTCCAAACCAAAGGGAGAAACTTAAACCAGAGACAAGGACAAGTCTTACTGGTGGGATGGGGAAGGGATGCTAATTCCTCAGTTTAGAGGTCAGTACAGAGTGGGGCCACTGCAACAGGGTCTCCCAAACCTGCTGGACACCATGTATACAGCGGACACACAACTTACACAGTAAACACTCATGTACACACAGTATGGGTATCTTTATTTATTTGTTTTTGGAGTGTTGCCAACAAGGCTAAACAAGCCAGAAATCAGTAGTCCTCTCTTTACATTGATGAGCAGTCCAGGGAAGGTTCATTAGTTTGATCCTGGGTATGGAGGGACTGTTTTAGAAGGAGAGATTGAGTAGATGGGGCCTGTACCATTGCAGTTTAATAGAAATAGCTCTTAGAGATATTGACAGGGTAATTGTGAGAGTGTCTAGGAGCTTTACATTAACTGAAGAAGCACTCAGCTCCATGTATAGGAAAATGGGATTGAGGTACAGTTCCACCATGAGCTGCAGCAGCAGGGTTTGAAGGGCTGAGCGGTCTTCTCCTGACTCCCATGGGCAGAAACCAGTACTTCACCAGCCCCAGGGAGGGGGTTCTGAGCCTTATGAACCCAGACTTGAGAATCCAGATTGAGCCCTTGTCCTGATCTGGGAGTGAAACTGGGCTCAGAGCGACTTTATTGAAGCTGCTGCAGTTGAAAGGAAGCCTAGAGGAGGGGCAAGGTTTATTCTTGACTCCATGTGTTGCAGGTGACCTGAAACTGTCAGTGGAGCCCCAGTCAGGCTCTGTCAACATTGGAGACCAGGTGACATTTCTCTGCACCATAGGTGGCCCCGAGGCTGGAATCACTTTCTTTCTGTACAAGGAAGGCGACAAGCAGCGGCAAATGATTAATTCATCGGAGAAGGTCATGGAGGGCAGGTTCCAGTTTAGAGCCCAGGGCTCGGATGAAGGCACTTACTACTGTGTCTATGACACTGAACAGTTCACATCAGTAGCTTACAGCAATCGAGTGAAAATAACGGTGAGAGGTAAGGCTCCCACCTCATGGCGGGACCCAATCGTGGTCCAATTGTGCAGGGTACAGATATCATTTCACTGTTTTGAAGAGGGATCTCAGACAGAAAAGTAAAAAAAACCCATTAGATCAATTCCCAACCAACCACAGCCAACAATAGTTTGGGTTACAAACAGCAGCATCCCAGAAGAAAGACAAATGGCATGATGTTAAAGGGTTAATAACTGGCTCAGGGACAGGATACCTAACTCGAAGGGCTCCAGTTGTGTTCCACCACTTGTTCAGACTGTCACTAAGACTACCTACCCTTACCTCCAAAGCACCCCCCCCCCCCCACTCCAATCCCTCCCTGCACAAAGCCTTTGTTAATCCAGGCTCCACCATTCAATACTCAAAGTTTGGGAGAAGATTTGTAGCTCGGGTGCTCGTTGTTGTGGTTCTGTTTGCCGAGCTGGGAATTTGTGTTGCAGACGTTTCGTCCCCTGTCTAGGTGACATCCTCAGTGCTTGGGAGCCTCCTGTGAAGCGCTTGCGTGATGTTTCCTCCGGCATTTATAGTAGTTTGTCTCTGCCACTTCCGGTTGTCAGTTCCAGCTGTCCGTTGCAGTGGTCGGTATATTGGGTCCAGGTTGATGTGCTTATTGATTGAATCTGTGGATGAATGCCATGCCTCTAGGAATTCCCTGGCTGTTCTCTGTTTGGCTTGTCCTATAATGGTAGTGTTGTCCCAGTCGAACTCCTGTTGCTTGTCATCTGAGTATGTGGCTACTAAGGATAGCTGGTCGTGTCGTTTCGTGGCGAGTTGGTGTTCATGGATGCGGATCGTTAGCTGTCTTCCTGTTTGTCCTATGTAGTGTTTTGTGCATGGGATTTTGTACACTACATTGGTTTTGCTCATGCTGGGTATCGGGTCCTTCGTTCTGGTGAGTTGTTGTCTGAGAGTGGCTGTTGGTTTGTGTGCTGTTATGAGTCTTAGTGGTCGCAGTAGTCTGGCTGTCAGTTCGGAATTGCTCTTGATGTATGGTAGTGTGGCTAATCCTTTGGGTTGTGGCATGTCCTTGTTCCGTTGTCTTTCCCTTAGGCATCTGTTGATGAAATAGCCAACCTGCTGGACATACAGAACAGACAACAGGACGGTGAACCTATCAACAAAGATGGCATACTCAAACTACTGGACCTGTGCCTCACAACACACTTCACATTCAACAACCAAATATATGAACAAATCAATGGCACACCCATGGGCTCACCCATCTCTGGACTCATAGCAGAAGCGGTAATGCAAAGATTAGAACAAACAGTCTTACTGCAAATTCAACCCAAACTCTGGGTCAGATATGTGGATGAATCCTTCGTAATCATTAAAAACACAGAAATAGAGAACACACACCGGATCATCAACGCCACACTAACAGGAATCCAATTTACTAGAGAGGAAGAAAAAGACAATCAACACCCATTCCTAGACGTGATGGTACAGAGAACACCGAACGGAGAATTCACCACAAAGGTATACAGGAAAGCCACACACACAGATCAAGTCCTGACCTACGAAAGCAACCACCCCAACACACACAAAAGAAGTTGCATCAAGACACTGTTCAAAAGGGCCACAACACACTGCAGTACAGCAGAACTGCAAAAAGAGGAAGAGGAACACCTTTACAATGTATTTACCAAAAACGGATACCGGCACAATTTCATCAACAGATGCCTAAGGGAAAGACAACGGAACAAGGACATGCCGCAACCCAAAGGACTAGCCACACTACCATTCATCAAGAGCATTTCCGAACTGACAGACTACTGCGACCACTAGGACTCATAACAGCACACAAACCAACAGCCACTCTCAGACAACAACTCACCAGAACGAAGGACCTGAAACCCAGCATGAGCAAAACCAATGTAGTGTACAAAATCCCATGCAAGGACTGCACAAAACACTACATAGGACAAACAGGAAGACAGCTAACGATCCACATCCATGAACACCAACTCGCCACGAAACGACACGACCAGCTATCCTTAGTAGCCACACGTGCAGATGACAAGCAACATGATTTCGACTGGGACAACACTACTATTATAGGACAAGCCAAACAGAGAACAGCCAGGGAATTCCTAGAGGCATGGCACTCATCCACAGATTCAATCAATAAGCACATCGACCTGAACCCAATATACCGACCACTGCAACGGACAGCTGGAACTGACAACCGGAAGCGGCAGAGACAAACTACTATAAATGCCGGAGGAAACATCACGCAAGCGCTTCACAGGAGGCTCCCAAGCACTGAGGATGTCACCTAGACAGGGGACGAAACGTCTGCAACACAAATTCCCAGCTCGGCGAACACAACCACAACAACCATTCAATACTATTTATAGACTTGAGTTCACTCAGAATTCTGCTGCTAATGTACTAAGTCAAACCAAATCCTGCTCCACATTACCCCTTGTGCACAAAGAGCTGCACTGGTTCTCAGTTAAGAAGCATCAATTTTAACATTGTCATTCTTGTTCTCAATTCCCTCCATGGCCTATCCCTCCCTACTCCTGTCATCTCCTCAGCTCTCCAGCCATTCCTGGAACCTGTCATTCTGATTCCAGCCTCTTGCTTTCCCAATTCTCATCACTCCACCATTGCAGGTTGTGTCTTCAGCTGCATAGGCCCTGGGATTCAATTGTAAACCTGTCTGTCTCTCTACCTCACTTCCCTCCTTTCAGACCCTTCTTCAAACCCATTTCTTCGACCAAGCCTTTGGCCACTTGTTCCAATGTATTTTTTTGCAGGTTCAGTTGTTATGCTTTTTATAAAGCATCCAAAACACCCTGAGCTGTTTAGACCATAACATGTAGGAGCAGAAGCAGGCCATTCAGCCCATCGAGTTTGCTCCAACATCCAATGAGATCATGGCTGATCGGATCACCCTCAAACCCCACTTTCCTGCCTTTCCCCATAATCTTTAATTCCTTTCCTGATTAAAAATGCTATTATCATAAAGGTACCTTACAAAACACAGTTATTATTAGTTTCTTTATTACAGATAAGTGACCTGGACTTTTGTATTGGAAATACAATTTCAAAGTTTGAGAAAAATACATTTGACCAAATAATAAATAGCAAGCAGGATTGCAGCAGCAAGGACAGAGGCAAAATGGTGAAATGGGGAGACAGGCAGCAATTTATTACAAATTATTGAGGGAGAAATAGCAGAGGTAGTGTCATCGAAATGATAGTATTCTGGGATGGGAAAGGAAGAGGGAATGAAGGTGCAAGGACATGGACGTGTATATTCACAAATCTGAGGTGACAGGACAAATTGATCAACTGAAAATGCATGTTGGGACACTTGGCTTTGGAAATAGAGGCCATTGAATAGAAAACCTTCCTAATACTGGCAAGGCTTCAGTTGGAGTACGACATACCAGTCTGGACAGCATCGTCAGGAAGTCAAAGCCTTGTAGGCACTGCAGAGGACATTTCATAATTGGTATGAGGAACTTCAGGATTATTCTCAGAGTAGAGATGGATAAGGGAAGATTTAATGGAGGTGATTACAATAATGAGGATTATTGAAGGAGGGCAAAGAATGCAAATTGTTTTCCACTGTAATGCCATTTTGAAGTTGAAAATTATTGTGACCCTTGAGTTAGGATGGGGATGGGGTGGGTGCAAGGGGAGGTGGAGGCTAGAGTTGTGAGAGTGAGGTGGGGTTACAGATGTATGGTGTGGAGGTTCCATCATGGAGGTGGAAAATAGAACTGTGAGAAACGCTAACGGAGGAAGCTGTGGGAAGTACAGGAATGGAGGAGGAGGAGTTGTTTGGGGGGATAGAGCTGTGAATTGGTGTGGGGGGAGAAATGGGGAGAGAAACAGTTTCCTTTGGCAGGTGAGAGTTAACCAGAGGTCATAGATTTTAAAAGGTTGACAGAAGAACTGGAGGAAACAGAAGTGAACTGATTGTAAATAGCAATTTGTAATCTGGGACACAGTGAATGAATATGCTAGAAGGAGATTTCTTTGGAAAGTTTGAAATATAAATGTGCAGAGTTTTGCCTGATTACCTTCCTGTTTCCTACCCTAGTGTGGCCCTGGGTGATAATACTGACTATTCCATTGGCTGTTATTGTTATCCTACACCTGGTTGTGATCTTGGTGTGGTGCAGGAAACCTGGCAACAAGAAAGATCTGAAGATTCAAGGGACCTACATGCAAATGAGTGAGCTTATATCAAGTGAACTGAAACAATCTGAAAATGAATACAGCATAATGACGAAATAGTTAATCTCTTTAAATGTTTGTTGATTCTGGTGGCACTCACAATATGCCTTCAAGATGAAATAATTTAACAAACATTTAAAAAGTTCAAACTGTATAGTGCTGTAAGGCTTGGCGACAGTATTATGAAATCTTACTGTCTTAACATTAGCGCTGCCGCTCTGTTCTTCAGAAGGATAAGTGTGGCTGAATGGCCCAGCAACAGTTAACAAAACTGAAAGCAAGATGTGAATGTTCAGTGTTTGCGTTTTACAAAAAGATTCAATTCTGAAAAGCTGTCAATAACATTCTCAATGTAACCGCTAGCTTGGTCAATAACTTGGAACATAGGAATGCATTAATACTGGAACATCATGAAGAAAAATGTGCCCAAAACTGACCTATTCTAATATACATCAAGGTCTCGTTAGAAATTGCTGGAGAAACTCCATAGGTTAGGCAGCATTTGTGGAAAGAAATCAGAAGTTTCTCAGAAGAAGTTCTGAAGAAGAATCACTGGACTTGAAACGTTACCTCAGTTTTCTCTCCACAGATGCTGCCAGACCTGTTTCTCCAGCAACTTCTGTTCTTGTGTTTTCAGAACTTCAGTATTTGCAGTTCTTTGTTTTAGTTTAAAGCCCATTTGGTGTCTGTGAAGATTGACAATGGTAACTATACCATAAGCTTAAGTAATTATCACACTTTTCAAAGATTAACTGAGATATAATCATTTATGATGTTGAGCTTGATATGGAATAAAACGACATTACTGCATAATTGAATCATATTTCTTCAATCACAATTGAGAGGTAGAAGTTTACAGTATATTCATTATACTGTGGCAGGTTGTCTATGATCAGTGTAATCTGGACTAACAGTTAACTTTGGCTTTTTTTAATCATTAAGCAATGAATAATTGATTAAAGTCCTGTCCATACTGCTGAAGATGTGTAACACATCTTTTGAAGGTTCAAAATCTGCATAGTCCTGTAATCATTTTAATGAAAGAAAACACAAGAAAAGGAACGCAATCTATGTGGTTGATCAATTCCCTTTTTTTGTGCCCCCCACTGCAGCTGAGTTTCACCATAACTGTACAGTTTATTAACGATGACCAGAAGGACATAGATGGGAAAGACTGCTGACAAAAATGGAATTATAACAGATGTGTTCAAATTTAGGATGGATTTGCCATATTGATGCAGCACTCACATCAGATGCTAGAGCATTTATTGGGTTAATGAGCAAGGTATGATGATCACAATGTCAAATAGGTCACAACATGCGTTGGGGGAATAGCACAAGACAGGTTTGTTGGTCAGGTCGATAAATGGTGGTAAGAAAATGCAGCAAACTAGATTAAAGAGTCAAGATGATCAATTAACCCCATAATTTGATTTGATCAGTGTTCATAGACAGGAGAGTGCACAGAAGCCTCAGATATTTGCAACTGTCCAACAGGTTTGAGGCTCTTTCAGCTTGTCTAGATGAGAGGGGCATGAGCTAACTGACCATGGCACTGTGGCACAGGAAACTACTCAGAAGAGGGCAGTAATAAGGAATGTAGCAGTAGTTGGAGCAGTATAGCGAGGGGATTGACATTGTTCTCTGTAGCAAACAACATGAATCTAAATTTTAAACATGAGTCTGAACAGCAAAGTACCTGTCTGGTGCCCAAGGTTTGGGACATTGGTGTAGGGCTGGAGAGGAGCTTGGAGTGGGAGGAACAGGATGCAGTTGTCATGGTCCATATTGTTACAAACAACACAGGCATGACAAAGAAAGAAAGACACAGCATGAGGAGCTAGGTGTCAAGTTAAGCAGCAGAAGCCAGAGGTAAACATCTTGATTACAACCTGACTGACAAGTTATTTAGCATAGGGTAAATCAGATAGAGAGATGAATACCTAGCTCAAAGACTGGGGTCAGAGGAGTGGGTCCTAGTTCATGAGACATTGGCACCAATACTGGAGGGAGTGAGATGTTCCAATGGGATAGTCTTGATCTGAATCATGCTGGGACCAATGTTCTGGTTGATTGCATAACTGGAAAGTATCGAGGATTTTAAATTGAAAGTGGAGGCAAGCAATTAAATTTAGAAAGATGTGATAAATCAGAATACAGTCAAGGCCAAAGAGAAAGGTCTTCATAATGGGAAATGATAAACAGATCATGATAGGAAGACATAGAGAGTTTTCACCAACCAGCAGATAAGACCAAAATTTACAGACAGTGAAAGAATAAAAGCAAAGGCTCTGTATGTGAATGCACATAGCATTAAAATAAAACGGATGATCTCTCAGTGCAAATTGAAATAAAAAAGAGCAAACTGGTCACCATTACACAGACATGGCTGCAGGATGACATGAATTGTGAACTGAATCTTGAAGGTACAGAATATTAGAAAATGACAGGAAAATAGAAAACGTGGAGGGATGGCTTTGTTACTTAATGATTGTATTAGTACAAGAGGGAGGAATAACCCAAGTTCAAGAAACCAACACATGGAAACAGTTCAGAAATAATAAAGCCAAGAAGTCATTTATGGGAATATGTACAGGCCCTTTAACAGTAACCACACATCAGGCTGGTGCATAAGGAAGAAATAATGACAGCTTGTTAGAAAGGTATGGTAATAATCACAGGAAAATTTAATAATCACAGGAAAACTTAATCTGTAGATCAACTGGAAAATTAGATGGACAAAGGTAGCTTAGATAAGGAGTTCAGAGTATGGTTTCAGCAGAGTTTCTCAGACCAGCACGTTCTGGAGCCAACCAGAGAACAGATCTGACTACACACAGTGTTGCACAGTGAAATATGATTAAATTTTGACCTCACAATGAAGGTGCCCCTAGGAAGCAGTGATTATAATATGATTGAATTTCACATTCAGTTTGAGGGAGACAGAAGTGGGGATTATCTCTTCAAATTTAAATCAAGGTGATTATGAAATCATGAAAGCAGAGAGACTAAAGTGAATTGACAAACTAGGTTAAAGAGTAGGTTAGTAGAAATGTAATGTCAGTCATTTAAGGGGACATTTCAGAATAAATAGAATAGATACATTCCATTGAGTGAGAAAAATCCCAAGGGACAGACCCACCGTGCATAGTAACTACAAATGTTAAAGATAGAATCAAATCAAAAGGAAAAGGAAATAATGAGCAGACAGGTGGCAGGTCAGACAGTTGGACAAAATATTTTTAAAAAGTTAAAAGAGGGAAAATCTAGAGTACAACAGAAAGCTAACCAGAAGTATAAAAGCAGATAGTAAGTGTTTCTATAAGTATTTAAAGTAAAGTTATCAAAATGAGTGTTGGTCCTGTAGAAAATGAGAATGGAGAATTAATAATGAAAAATAAATTCATGACAGATGAATTGGAGAGATATTTTGCATTAGCCTTCACTATGGTGGAGGAGCAAGTGAGGTCTGCAGATGCTGGAGATCAGAGCTGAAAATGTGTTGCTGGAAAAGCGCAGCAGGTCAGGCAACATCCAGGGAACAGGAGAATCGACATTTCGGGCATAAGCCCTTCTTCAGGAATGAGGAAAGTGTGTCCAGCAGGCTAAGATAAAAGGTAGGGACTTGGGGGAGGGGCATCGGAAATGCGATAGGTGGAAAGAGGTCAAGGTGAGGGTGATAGGTCAGACTGGGGTGGGGGCGGAGAGGTCAGGAAGAAGATTGCAGGTTAGGAAGGCGGTGCTGAGTTCGATGGATTTGACTGAGACAAGGTGGGGGGAGGGGAAATGAGGAAACTGGTGAAATCCGAGTTCATCCCTTGTGCTTGGAGGGTTCCTAGGCGGAAGATGAGGCGCTCTTCCTCCAACCGTCGTGTTGTTGTGGTCTGGCGATGGAGGAGTCCAAAGACCTGCATATCCTTGGTGGAGTGGGAGGGGGAGTTGAAATGTTGAGCCACAGGGTGGTTGGGTTGGTTGGTCCGGGTGTCCCAGAGGTGTTCTCTGAAACGTTCCGCAAGTAGGCGGCCTGTCTCCCCAATATAGAGGAGGCCACATCGGGTGCAGCGGATGCAATAGATGATGTGTGTGGAGGTGCAGGTGAATCTGTGGCGGATATGGAAGTTTCCTTTGGGGCCTTGGAGGGAGGTGAGGGGGGAGGTGTGGGCGCAAGTCTTGCACCTCCTGCGGTTGCAGGGGATGGTGCCGGGAGTGGAGGGTGGGTTGGTGGGGGGTGTGGATCTGACGAGGGAGTCACGGAGGGAGTGGTCTTTACGGAATGCTGATAGGGGAGGGGAGGGAAATATATCCTTGGTGGTGGGGTCCGTTTGGAGGTGGCGGAAATGACGGCGGATGATGTGCTGTACATGGAGATTGGTGGGGTGGTAAGTGAGGACCAGTGGGGTTCTATCCTGGTGGCGCTTGGAGGGGCGGGACTCAAGGGCGGAGGAGCGGGAAGTGGAAGAGATGCGGTGGAGGGCATCGTCGACCACGTCGGGGGTGGAAGTTGTGGTCCTTGAAGAAGGAGGCCATCTGGGTTGTACGTTTTTGGAACTGGTCCTCCTGGGAGCAGATGCGGCGGAGACGAAGGAATTGGGAGAATGGGATGGCGTTTTTACAGGGGGCAGGGTGGGAGGAGGTGTAGTCCAGGTAGCTGTGGGAGTCAGTCGGTTTGTAGTAGATGTCCGTGTTGATTCGGTCGCCTGAGATAGAAATAGAAAGGTCGAGGAAGGGGAGGGAGGAATCTGAGACTGTCCAGGTGAATTTGAGGTCGGGGTGGAAGGTGTTGGCGAAGTGGATGAACTGTTCAACCTCCTCGTGGGAGTACGAGGCGGCGCCGATACAGTCATCAATGTTCCGGAGGAAAAGGTGGGGGGTGGGGCCAGTGTAGTTGTGGAAGATGGATTGTTCCACAAATCCTATGAAGAGGCAGGCATAGCTGGGGCCCATGCGGGTGCCCATGGCTACTCCTTTCGTTTGGAGGAAGTGGGAGGATTGGAAAGAGAAGTTGTTCAGGGTGAGGACAGTTGAAGGAGGGTGTCAGTGGAAGGGTACTGGTTGGTACGGCGGGAAAGGAAAAAGCGGAGTGCTTTGAGTCCTTCGTGATGGGGGATGGAGGTGTACAGGGACTGGATGTCCATGGTGAAAATAAGGCGTTGGGGACCGGGGAAGTGAAAATCATGGAGGAGGTGGAGGGCGTGGGTGGTGTCCTGAACGTAGGTGGGGAGTTCTTGGACTAAGGGGGACAGGACCATGTCGAGGTATGCGGAGATGAGTTCGGTGGGGCAGGAGCAGGCGGAGACAATGGGTCGGCCGGGGCAGTCGGGTTTGTGGATTTTGGGCAGGATGTAGAAATGGGCAGTGCGGGGTTGTGGGACTATGAGGTTGGAGGCGGTGGATGGGAGATCCCCCGAGGTGATGAGGTTATGGATGGTCTGGGAGATGATGGTTTGGTGGTGGGGGGTGGGGTCATGGTCAAGGTGGTAGTAGGAGGAGGTATCTGCGAGCTGGTGTTTGGCCTCAGCGGTGTAAAGGTCGGTGCGCCAAACTACTACCGCGCCTCCCTTGTCAGCTGGTTTGATAGTGAGGTTGGGGTTGCAACAGAGGGAGTGGAGGGCTGCGCGTTCCGAGGGTGAGAGGTTGGAGTGGGTGAGAGGGGTGGGGGAGTTCAGGTGGCGGTTAATATCGCGGCGGCAGTTGGCTATGAAGAGGTCGAGGGCAGGTAGGAGGCCAGCACGGGGTGTCCAGGTGGATGGGGTGTGTTGGAGGCGTGAGAAGGGGTCGTCAGAGGGTCGGCGAGAGTCTTGGTTGAAGAAGTAGGCACGGAGGCGAAGGCGGCGGAAGAATTGTTCGATGTCACGCCGTGTGTTGAACTCATTAATCCGAGAGCGTAGGGGAATGAAGGTGAGGCCTCTGCTGAGGATTGATCTTTCATCCTCAGAGAGGGGTAGATCTGGAGGGATGGTAAACACACGGCAGGGATGGGAGCTAGGACCTGGTGTGGGGCTGGAGCTGGGTGTGGGGGCGGGGTTAGGCCTGGGGGCGAGGACGGAGATCGGCGTGGGGGCGGGGTTTGGCGTGGTGATGGAGATCGGCGAAGGGGCGGGGTTTGACGTGGTGACGGATATAGGCGTGGGGGCAGGGTTAGGCATGCAGTCGGAGATCGGCGAAGGGGTGGGGTTAGGCGTGGTGACGGAGATCGTCATGGGGGCGGTGTTAGGCGTGATGACAGAACGCGGCGGAGGGGCGGGGTTAGGCGTGGAGATCAGCGTGGGGCCGGAGACACATGCGGCGTTGTGGTCGCGTAGGTTAGTAACGTCACTGGGGGCGGAGGTGGCTGTGGCGACCGCAGAGATAGAGTTATTCCCCATAGCTGCGGAGGTCGCGAATCTGTCGGCGATTGTCTTCATGGCGATCGCGGAGGTGGTTGTCTGAGCGGCAATCGCGGAGGCGGTTGTCTGGGCGGCGATCGCGGAGGCTGCGAGGTCGGTGGGGCGGAAGTGACGTCATCGGTGGAGTCAGGAGTGTGGTGCTAGAAAAGCACAGCAGGTCAGGCAGCATTCGAGGAGCAGGAGAATTGACATTTCGGACATGAGCCCTTCATCAGAGTTCCTGATGAAGGGCCCATCAGAGGCAATGGCAACGGATGAAGTGACACCGCATAACAATCAACAGACAGGAGTGTTCCCTCCCAGTCGGACAACACTTCAGCGCTCGGGGACATTCGACCTCGGACCTTCAGGTGACCATCCTTCAAGGCGAGCTTCAGGACAGGCAACAATGCAAAGTGGTTGAGCAGAGGGTGATAGCCAAGTTCGTTACCTTTGGGGATGGCCTCAATTGGAACCTTGGGTTCATGTCACACTATAGGTGACCCCACTGCACTACATACTCACTCACTCACATACAGACACACACACACTTCTACAGACCCATACACTCATGCAGACCTTCTCTCATACACAAGCTCTCTCTCATATGCTCACATATACACACCCACACATGCACCCTCTCACAGACCTTATACCCCTTTACACTCACACATAAACACATACACACACTCTCTCACAGACACTCATACTCTCCCAGACACACACACCCACATGCACTCGCACACATTTACGTTTGTGGGGTGAATTTGTACTTGCAGAATTAAATATTGTTTTGCACAATGTAAGATTATGTAAATCCCTTTTTTAGAAACAGAATCAGGCTGAACATTAGGGCACAGACAGCCTCACACAGGGCACCTCACACCTTCAGTGCGTTATTTGAGCTGACATGACACCTATTGTTGAAGTTCACTTGAGAATGTAACTTTAAAAAAATATTTCTGGGATGTACATATGGAAGAACTGAAACCAACAGTCATTCTAAAAGATGAGAAAGTTAACAAACAATCCAATTATTTTTCAATATACAATTTCAGTTGCGTTACGTGGTAAACTTTTGCTATAAATTTTGTCTCTTACGATCCTTTACTCCACAACCACCTAACGAAGGAGCAGCGCTCCAAATGCTAGTGCTTCCAAATAAACCTGTTGGACTATAACCTGGTGTTGTGTGATTTTTAACTTTGTACACTCCAGTCCACCACCGGGATCTGCAAATCTTAATTATACAGAATAGTGATGAGTTTGTACCTGGAGTACGGTGTACAATATGGGTCAGCTTATTTAAGAAAGGAAGGAGAAGTAAATGCTTTGGAGCCAGTTCAGGTAAGCTTAACTAGATGAATGTACAGAATAGGCAGGTTGTCTTATGCGGACAATAAGGGCAGTCCAGGCTGTATCTGCTCGAGTTTAGAAAAGAAAGAGCGAGATTGAAACATGTAAAATCCTGCAGGGTCTTGACAGGGTAGATGTGGAAAACGTGTTCTCTTGTGGGAGAATCTAGAACTCGGGATTGACAGTTTAAAAATTTGGGTAGCCCATTTAAAATAAAGATGGGATGATATTTTTTCTCCTCTCAGTGAGTCATGATCCTTTGGAACAAGGTGATGGAAGGTTATCAGAGATAGGCAGCAAGGTGGATTGGATGATACAATCAAATCAGCCAGACTCTTATTAAATGGAGGAGTAGCCTCGAGGCGATGAATAACAAACAACTGCTCCTAATTCATCTGTTCGTTTGTAAATCTCTAAACCCCTACTTCATTCATGAAAAAGGCAAAATTATAAATGTGCTAACTACAAAACAGATTTATGGAGAATAGGATCACTGCAACACGTATAGAACAAGTGGAGAAGGTACTTCATAGAGCATATCCCTCCACTACACGGGATAACACAATGTTATTACAATATGCAAGAGTCGGATTCTTTCTTGAGACTCTACCCTAACTGGGTGCTCTAACCAGGAGGAAGTGAGGACTGCGGATGCTTGAGATCAGAGTCGAGAATGTGGTGCTGCAAAAGCACAGCAGGTCTGGCAGCATCCAAGGAGCAGGAGGATCGACGTTTCAGACATAAGCCCTTCATCAGGAATCAAGGGCTTATTCCCAAAACATTGATTCTCCTGCTCCTCGGTTGCTGCCTGACCTGCTGTGCTTTCCCAGCACCACACTCTTGACACTGGTTGCTCTAACTGCAAAGCTAAGAAAAGAAATTTCTATTAAGAAACTCCATTTCATTAAGGACGCCTCAGGTTAATCCACATTGAACAACCAACTCTGAAAACTCTGCCCATACATTGACAGCTGTGACAATTTTTACCACAGCAGCCAATACAGACACAACATTCTAAAATAATCAATAACACCCAAATAAAATAACCCACAACATCCTAAAAATAATTCAATTTTACCTTATTTCATAATGTTAACGGGTCCTTTTAAAAATTTCAATTTCTAATCTGCATCCAGATTGGTATATTTGATAAAAACTAACTCCTGTAGTCCTTTCCCTAATTTGTGTAGTCAAAATTGTCCACTTGCTTTTGAGATATACTGTTTACAAAACAGAAACAGGACTCAAAGCTTTATCTCTGCCTCCCCTCCGTGGTGGAGCAAAGGACACTTGCTTGGGGCTCAGCCTATGACTGAGCAAACTGGGCTATGTAAAACAGTTTGCGTATGAGATAAATAAGAACACTTCCAAGACAACATATGGTGCAAAGAAATTCCTTGCTACAGAAGTGTGGCTGAATTGAACTCAGGGATATTACTCAGCTGCCACAAAAAGTGACCATTTCTAATGGTGAAGTTTCTCCCAAAAAAAAGAGACTTTGTAGTTTGCAGATTTTATCCCATATTAGGTAATCTGACAGAAATGGACAACTCTCGTGCTTCACTTGGGATGTAAATATGATTTATCATGTATCCATTTAAAGTACTAGTATTATATCAGCTAACAATTTATATGTAAAAGATGTGTTTACCAAAATAAAATGCTGTTATTTTTTCACTCAAATCTGTAGTTTAAATTACGATTACTGAAGATTAAAAAAAGCAAAGGAGAAATCTAAAGGAACAACTACAGCACTGTCTTACATAATATCCTTGAATATTAAGCATTTCCAAAACAAACTTTCCTGCCACAATTGTCTGACTTTTACAATCTATTTTAAACATTAACTGGAATATATTATGGCAAAATTATCACTTATTAACTATTTAACACCTTAGTATTTTACATAATTAGCTTCCATACAGAAAGACATGTCAAGAATCTGTTGAGCAATTTTGAACCTGATTCCTACAATTTGTCAATAAAAGCTTCGGGTACATCTCTATGACTTCATCTCTGCTTCTCACCACTACTGCGATTCACGATGGCTTGATAGATACTATAGTGAACAAGTCCCCCAGAAAGAGTTTTTTTCAAGAAACAGATATAAAATTTTGTTTGCACCCTTTCACAATTCCTATCTTAGGATTGTCTTGATGATTTGATTTTACAATATAGACATACATCCTGGAATTTCAGCGAAAATCAAACATCGGTGTCAACAAAATCATAGTCCAGATACTAAGTTAATACTAATGATGCTTTTAGTATTCAACCATAAAATATTAAATCAATCCCTGTTATTACCTCTCACCAAAGTACTTGAGTTATGCTCTTAATTTGTAAGAATGACAAAATCAGTCATTTAGCCCATCAGGTCTATGTTGGTTCACTGAATGACCTATTTACTTACTGCCATCCTGTAACCCTGAACATTATTCAGTTTCAAATATTAGTCTAAATCCATTTTGAATGTCTCAACTGTACTATATTCTCAGATACCTGTGGCATTCAGGTTTGGGTAGTTCACTACCACTAATCCCCCTTCCTTTATGCTGAGGCAAGGACATGCAGAACCATTCCAATTAATATTTTGTGAATTGTTTCCATCGGGTTTGACAAAGTTTCTGTATCTTGGCATGTTATTGTTGTTGATGACCCAGGGGATTCTGGGATAACATGAGACATTGACTGTGCCTGAGGAACCGGAACCGGAAACGGAAAGAGCCGGGGGAGGTGAAAGGTCGTCACCAGGCAGAAGATGGCGGCGGGGTTGTTGTGAGTGAGGCTGAATTTGAACATTGAGGCGGATTACAGTTACTCTCGTATTCGCGGAGAAAGAGTGAGAGATACACCGCCAAGATGGGGCGGCGGTCCACCAGCTCCACTAAGAGCGGGAAATTCATGAACCCGACAGACCAGGCCCGTGAGTACCGGGAACGGAGAGAGAGAGAGAGAGAGATATACGGCGGAGGCTGCTTTAGGGAGATGTCTTGAGGGGGGAGGTTTTTTGGGTGGTTGTTTTGGGGACAGGCGTTTTGGAGGGGAGGGGTTTTTTGGAGGGCTATTTTGGGACAGGTCAGACACGGGCGCAATGGAAAGAGATACATGTTCCCACCATCCCCACAACATCACAGGATAAGAGGAAAATCTGAATTCGAAGGAAATGCCTCAGATCTCCTTTAATAACTGAATTCAACATTGCATCAGTGAGTGCATTTCAAAGAGTGCTGTATTTGCTGGAAAGAACTTTGAAATGATTTGAGGATGCAAAATATGTTATCTCCCTCTCTTACTTTCCTGCCTAAATCTAACCTGGTCCACGTATTTTTTTTTAAACAGGAAAGGAGGCCAGGAAACGGGAACTGAAAAAGGTGAGGCATTTGCTTTACGTTGTTTGCAGCATGCTTGTTCTTTGCTACTTCAATGTCTGCCTGTTCTGTTCTTTATTGCCTTTTGTTTTCCTCCCTCTCTTTAATCCTGTAACTTAATTTCTTTTCTATTGTCTTGACTTCCAAAGGTTTTACTGTGATATCTCTCCACCCACCTCCTTCATCTTAGTTGCCCTTCTCATCCTCATGGTCTCAAACAGTAAAGAGAAGATATAGGATCAGAAATGTAATCAAATTTCAGAGAAGTGTAAGAATAATAGGGCAGTAATAGTAAAGAATTCTATCTATGCAAATATTAAAAGGGCAAGTTTTGGTGTGCAAGGTAGGGAGAAAGCAAAATTCTTAGTCTATCCAGGAGAAGATTTTTAGTTAGTATATATAAAAAAAACAACAAAGGTCGGGGGGAATTTTGGACCTAGTATTTGTGAGTTGAACTTGACCATTGGAAGGTATTTAAGTGGGGGAACATTTTGGAGATAGTGACCATAATTCAATTAGATTTAGGATAGTTATAAAAGAGGATAAGAATAGGTTGGAAATAAAAGTTCTAAAATGAGGAAAGGCTAATTTTATTGAGGTGAAATCGAAGTGCATTAGATTATACTGGCAAGTAAACCTGTCGAGAGTAGTGAGATCTGTTTAAAGAGGAAATCAAGAGAATACAGGGTGCACTATGCTCCCATAAAGACAAAGGATGGGAGGGAGACTACATACCCTGAATGCCAAAGGACATAAAGATTAAGCCAAGAAAGAAAGAAGCCTTTGGCAGGTACAGATGGCACAACTTTGTAGGGTCCCTAGGGGGATATAAAAAGTGGAGGTGGAACTTCAAAAAAAAAACAGTTAGGAAAGTTAAGAGAGTGCATGAGAAAGAATTGGTGGCAGAATAAGTGAAAATCCATTCAATCTAATTCATATGCAAGTTACAGCAAAGGAATGTACCATTCATCCCATAATCAATGTCATCACTTTCTTTGTATGCTTGTAAAGGTTCTAGTCTAATTTACTCAGCATATATCCAGATCCCTGAACCTCTTTTCAATCTCCATTTTTCCTGTATAATCTTGTGTTCATATTGCTGCTGCCTCAACTAATAACTTTCTGTAAGATGTTCCTTCTGGCCTCTGTTCTAAATTTGTCATATTTAATGTTGTGTTTGTGCCATTCCTTTTTAAACCTCCAGCTATATAACATTCTGTTCAAACTGACAGCTTAAAGGCAACTAACTGGCATGATTCTGAGCCATTCCCGATGTGAAGATTGAAGGCTTACTCCTTCCATTATGCTGAATTATCTGATTTGAGCTTGAAAAGCAGTCAAGGACTTAAGTTGTCCTTCATCTTCCTAGACATGAATGGTTAAAATAGATTGAGCAAGTGTTCTCACTCCTGGTTGTTATTCCAATGATTGCTACTAGGTGAGGACAGAATCAAACTTGACTGCAGTCTCCTCCAGATACTGTCTTCCCTATCATTGTCATGAAGAGAAGGAACTTGCTATCAGCCTCAATTTCAAGGTCGTGGTGGGAGAATTACAGGGAAGAAATGCCATTGGTGTATGGAGAGCAAAGAAACCAGATACATTATAAATGGAAAAGAAGAGATTGAGATTAAACAGTTGCCTATCAGGTTAAATACACTAGGTTTGTTGAACACAGAAGAATTAGCCATCGTAGCTTCCTGTTTCTTCAGTTAAATTGCCAGGGATTCTTTTGTTAAATCAACTGCAAATCATGAAAGTGTTTTTGGTGTAAATTTGAATTATTGATTGATTCCTGTGTAACTTTTATGCCGACAGAACAAGAAGCAGCGAATGATGGTGCGAGCTGCTGTGCTCAAGATGAAGGATCCCAAACAGATAATCAAAGATATGGAGAAACTGGATGAAATGGGTAAAGCAGAGGAATTAGGATATTCCAGATGAATCACTGTGCATTTGGTTTTCCTTTTTAAAGTTACTATTGTATTGGAAAACATGGTTGCTTCCCAGTTGCATTCTTGGGGATATAGGGGTTTAATTTTGATATCTTTGTGTGCAATTCAATATTCCAATCACCTTTGAACTACACAATTCCAATTGATTAGATTAGATTAGATTACTTACAGTGTGGAAACAGGCCCTTTGGCCCAACAAGTCTACACCGACCCGCCGAAGCGTACACCACCCAGACCCATACTCCTACATTTACCCCTTCACCTAACACTAAGGGGCAATTTAGCATGGCCAATTCACCTAACCTGCACATTTTTGGATTGTGGGAGGAAACCGGAGGAAACCCACGCAGACACGGGGAGAATGTGCAAACTCCACACAGAGAGTCGCCTGAGGCGGGAATTGGTGACTGAGCAGCATCCTTTTCGAAACTGGTGGTTTTAGAATTTCAAATGGTCCGATAAGACTTATGAGCAGTGTAGGCTTTTTGGCCCTTCAAACTTGCTCCACCACGAAATAAGATCTTGACTGATTTGTGATGGTCTCATCTTCACTTTCCTATCTTACTACACAACCCTTGATTCCCATGTCTATAATCTTGAATAAATTTAAGGACCCACCATCCATTGATATAGAGTAGACAATTGCATACCCTTAACAACCTTTTAGTGAAGGATAAGAATCTCTATTATTGGAGAGCTTTCATTGTTTTAGCTCTCCTCATGAGAAAATGTTCTACTGGTATCTCACCACATCCAATCCCCTGAATATCTTGTATGTCTCAGTAAGTCACCTCTCATTTTTCTAAATTCCAATGCTTATAGCCTAACTTGTGTAACTTTTCTTCATAAGATAAGCCATTCATCCTGGGATTGTTTCCTGTTTGCTTGTAATTGAAAATATCAAAATGTTGATGAATTTATATCAAATCTTTGTGTGAACCAAAATGCATTAGGAGATCAAAGGGATTTATCACATTTCTGGGCAAAGATTAAGATTTGAATTTAGTGAATTTTATTTTAATATGCTGCAGGAACTTTTAAAAATTGTGTCTAACATTCAGTGTGATGCTCAGTGCTGTGAATATGCTCAAGTGATGTTGTGAACTGCATGCTCTGCTTTGTTTATTCCTTCACTCCCTTTTGTCAGAATTCAATCCTGTGCAGCAGCCACAACTTAATGAGAAGGTGCTGAAAGACAAACGGAAAAAGTTACGAGAAACATTTGAGCGGATCCTGCGTCTGTATGAGAAAGAAAATACTGATTTTTATAAGGAACTGCGGAAACTTGAGACCGAATATGAACAGAAGCGATCACAGCTGTGCCAGTTCTTTGATGCTGTCAAGGTGAGGGTTGAGTTGAACTACTTGTGTTCTGTATCACAGAAATGCTTGTGCATAAATCTTTTATTAACAAAATGTCCCTCCTTTTAATTTCTGTGGAATGAATAATAGTCCTTCATAGCACAGTTCAGAATAGATAAATAACAACAAAGCTTGATTTGTTGCATTAAATATGGAAGTGGCAATGTCCAGTAATTGACGATCGCTCTGGTTTTGTGCAACTCCACACGTGGCCTTGATCTCCTAATGTTAGTTGATCCGTATGTTGGGGTGGAGTGCATTAATTCAAGAAAGGTGTGAAACAAATGTGCTGGAGAAACTCAACAGGACAGGCAGGTCTGTGAGAGAGAAACACAGCCAACATTTTGAGCCTCATCTGACTGATCATACAGACTCAACAATAACTTTGTTTTGCTAACCATGGATGCTTCCAGTCCTGCTGAGTTTCTCCTGCTTTTTATGTTTGTTTCAAATTTCCAGCATTTGCAGTACTTTGTTTTTATTGAAGAAATGTTTGAGTTTGCTGTAAAGTTTCTAGGGAGTTTAGGCCAAATTTGACACTAACAATTTTGCTGACAAAAAGGGGCATCTGATGTGAAAACTTTCTGCCCTAATGCAGTGAACTGTTTCTCTTAGAGTTGGGCAAGTAACAGAAAATTGCTGTGGCAATATTTTTGGGTTCATGCACAGGATATAGGCATCATTGGCAGGACTAGCACTTATTGTCCATCCTGATTATCTTGGCAAATTTAGTCCATTTAGTGTGGGTATATCCATAATAATGTTAGGGAGGAGTTACAGGATTTTGATCCAGTGATGCTGAAGGAGCGGCGCTATCATTCCAAGTCAAGATGGTAGGTGCCTTGGAGAGGAACTTACAGGTGATTTGATTTTGATTTTATTGTCACATACTCAAATACAGGAGTACAGTGAAAAGTATATGTTTCCACACAAGGTGCCATCTTCTGTACAAGTACCTAGGTACAGAATCTTAAGATCAAAGTCAAAAGTTAGGTGTTGAGGTAATTATAGTATAATGTAACACATATAAAATAAGGTTAAAAGTTGCACATTGCAGACCCTCTAAGTTTTAAGTGGAAATTAAAGAAATGAAACTGGTGATTATGGCATTGACTGAGAGATGATAATATTTTCTTTTAAATCTAGTGCTCTCCCTTTTAAGTGTCTGATTTCATCTTTATATAAGCTCGTTATTACTGTGCTCCAAAAAATACTTTTTAAGCTAAATGCTGCATGGTTGAGAACACCTTGGATGGATGTTCCATTTTCTCTTGCTTTTGGAGCAGTATTAATCCTTTATCCAAACAGGGAAGTATCTGAAATTTAACTGGTAGTTAAAATCGGAGAGTCACTGGCAAATAGCTGGTGTCCTCTGATTCTATTATCAACAGTCCCCAGGGATGTGCCACCACTGACCCTGAGTCTAGTCTGTCCAGGGATTGTGGAGCTTTGGTCTGAATTTGCTCCCAATACCTTTTGTTTTGCTTTACACAAATTGTCAATTAAACAACTGCCATTTACAAAGCAGCTGCAGTGACACAAATAGAGCTGATGAATGGATCTCTTGTTACTCTGTCAGCAGACAGCATTTTGTTAATGCATTTGCTTCTGTTCATGGTACTCCCCTCCTTTTCCACCATCTTTTGTTAAAAATGGGTAATGCTTTGATCTGTACTGGTGAAAGATGATAAGTCCATAGTAAGATTGTCTCTTACAGTTACTACCAATAGTCCTTTGGCAGAGCTATCAAATGAAGTGCAGGAGCTACAGAAAACAAATCCTGTATGGGTTTCACTTGCATCCTGGGGTTGAAGTGCTGACCTATCTTTTGTTACCTTTCAGTTCAAGACAGATATAAACAGACTTGGTGTTTTGAAAGAGGAATTACACTGAAATCAGTGAGATGAGTGCAGCTTTCTGTAGAATGGCTCTGCTGAACACAGTTCAATGCTGAGAATTCAATAAACAAAGACATTTCAAACAATCTCAGGGCCTTATATGAAGCAGCAAGAACTGGGGAACTTCTTAGGTGATGCTGAGATAAAAGTGCAGGAAAGTGTTTTCTTCAAAAAAAAATTTCAGCTGACATTATAAAAACAGAACTAAACTGTACTTTCTGTCTGAGAAAAGGGTAGATTCGTTCTAAGGTGTCTATTTAAAACAAATTCTCTTTTGTTTGGAGAGTCTGTAACAGTATCAAGTGTCTGGACTCATCTGAATATTTGCTATTAACTTGAGTTATTTTCTGACAAATTTGCAGTGCAATTGGCAATTCACAAGACTCCCCAAAACTGACCTTACTGCCATCAGATATTTATAATTCCAAACGCAGCTATTGTTAGGGGTAGTGCACACACATCATCTTTGTCTCTTTTGTAATAGTCTATTGACTAAAGACATAACTCTTCTTGCGGTAGGAAGCCAAAATAGATGAATGAAGGACCATACTTATTCAAGATGCTGTAATTCTGTATTCATTCATACTGTGTAAGCATGCAGGTGTTTTCTTGTTTGTACAGAATGCCCAGCATGTGGAGGTAGAGAGTATTCCACTGCCAGACATGCCTCACGCTCCATCAAACATCATGATTCAGGATATCCCTCTCCCTGGAGCACAGCCACCGTCCATATTGAAAAAGACATCAGCTTATGGGTGAGCAGCAACTTATTTGTAACAAGAGCCTCTTTATATACAAAATACGGAGACGTGGGAACGGGGGTGATTTAGCTGTTTGAATCAGAAGTTGCCTAGCTGAAAGATGACAGAGGGTGGTGGTTGATGGGAAATATTGATCCTGGAGTTCAAGTTACTAGTGGTATACTGCAAAGATCTGTTTTGGGGCCACTGCTGTAGATGAGGGCATAGAAGGATGGGTTAATAAACGTGAGGGTGTCACTGAGGTCAGTGGAGTTGTGGATAGTGCTGAAGGATGTTGCAGATTACAGTGGGACATAGATAAGCTGCAGAGCTGAGCTGAGAGGTGGTAAGTGGAGTTTAATGCAGAAAATTGTGAGGTGAATCACTTTGGAAGGAGCAACAGGAATAAAGAGTACTGTGCTGATGGTAGGATTCTTGATAGTGTCGATGAGCAGAGAGATTAGATTAGATTCCCTACGGTGTGGAAACAGGCCCTTCAGCGTAACAAGTCCACATCAAACCTCCGAAGAGAGGTTTCCCTCTGACTAATCCAGCTAACGCTATGGGCAATTTAGCATGGCCAATTCACCTAACCTACACATCTTTGGACAGTGGGAAGAAACCGGAGCACCCGGAGGAAACCCACGCAGACACGAGGAGAATGTGCAAGCTCCACACAGACAGTCGCCCGAGGTTGAAATTGAACCTGGGTCCCTGGCACTGTGAGGCAGCAGTGCTAACCATTGAGCCACCGTGCCGCCCCCTCGGTGTCCGTGTACATAGATCCCTGAAAGTTGCCACCCAAGTTGATAGGGTTGTTAAGAAGGCATACGGTGTGTTAGCTTTTATTGGTAGAGGGATTGAGTTTTGGAACCACGAGGTCATACTGCAACTGTATAAAACTCTGCTGCGGCCGCACTCGGAGTATTGTGTACAGTTCTGGTCGCCACATCATAGAAAGGCTGTTTAAGCTTTGGAAAGGGTTCAGAGGAGATTAACTAGGATATTGCCTGGTATGGAGGGAAGGTCTTATGAGAAAAGAATGAAGTACTTGAGGCTGTTTTCGTTAGAGAGAACAAAGTTGAGAGGTGACTTAATTGAGGCATAGAAGATAATCAGAGGGTTAGGATGGTGATGGCTCGCACGAGGGGACATAGTTTTTAAATTGAGGGGTGATAAATATAGGACAGGTGTCATAGGTAGTTTCTTTACTCCGAGAAATAGGGGGCGTGCAATGCACTGCCTGCAACAGTAGTCAACTCACCAACTTTAAGGAAATTTAAATGGTCAGTGGGTTCCAGAAGCAGAAGCCAATGAGTCACCATGAATAGAACTATGCAGCAGTCTCTCACCTCAGAGGGAATGTTGACTGTGGATGTACCTATTCCAGCAACTGCAGCATTTCATGTTAATTATTGTTTTCTATCATATCTACTGGTGGGAGGAAGGAATTACAAGGTACATTTACTTGGGCAATTTTCTATTATAAATGAAATCAGAAATTTGTAATGAAAACGACAAATGTAAAATGCGGATCTAGATTTATAATCTCTCCTGACCCACTTGGGAAAGGTTACTGATTCTCAAGCCTCACTACTCACAAGGTCTGTGTAGGAGTTAATGATCCAATCAAAGTGCACAAAGTCCATTGGATTTAAGCTAATACAAAACACTGAACAGGTTCTTGAATTTAACAAGAATGACTGGGTTTCCTCCGGGTGCTCCGGTTTCCTCCCACAATCCAAAAATGTACAGTTAGGTGAATTGGCCATACTAAATTGCCCGTAGTGTTAGGTGAGGGGGAAAATGTAGGGGAATGGGTCTGCGTGGGTTGCGCATCGGCGGGTCAGTGTGGACTTGTTGGGCCGAAGGGCCTGTTTCCACACTAAGTAATCTAAGTAATTACTGCTTAGTAGAAATAAGTAAATTGTAATCACAAGTAGGCAACAAGAGTTCTCAACATTTGGCTGTGTTTGTTAACACTTTAACCCCCTTTTTAAAACCCCTACACATATAGCAGAAAAATTGAGTTATGGAGAGAGGGAAAAGTCTGGGACCAGTAGTTCTTTCGGGTTCACTGAGATGATCCATTTGCTGACCATGATTTTTGGTTCTTCAGTTTCCTTTCTCCAGGTTCATACACTTTCCACAGGAAGCACACCAAGATCAATACATTTGCAAAGCTCTTTTCAGTTTAATAGTGACAGTTTTACAGAAATTGGTGGAAAAAATAGCTAGCTTTCTCCAGGTGTATTTTCACTATAGAGAGACACAGTAGCTTTTCAGCAGTCTGAATGTTTCTCACTGTATCATTCATACCCACAGGCTGTTCAGCTACCCAGGAACCAGTCAGAGCTACCACCAGGCTGATGACTTTCGGCATCCTCCCCTGGTCACAATTGCCCAAACCAATCTGCTGCATGTTGCTGACCAAATCTTGTTCTGCATTCCCCCTGGTGCTGGGCTATCCACAAACAGAGCCTCAGTATGAACACTACACGCAATGAGGTTCAGTAACTTGTTTTTAATAGTGCAGCAATTCCTTCCACGATCTTGGTTTTAGTCCTTGTTCCATTTCAGTCCACAATCAAAAATGCAAAAAAATAAAATGATACAGTCTTTACAAATGTTGCTTCAACAGTGTCATAGAGATATACAGCACCGAAACAGACCCTTTGGTCCAACTTGCCAGTACTGACCAGGTTTTCTAAATTAATCTAGTCCTATTTGCCAGCATTTGGTCCATATCCCTCTAAACCCTTCCTATCCATATACCCATCCAGGTGTCTTTTAAATGTTGTAATTGTACCAACCTCCACCTGTACCAACTTCCTCCTGTACCAACTTCCTCTGGCAGTTCATTCCATACATGCACCACCTTCTGCATAAAAATGTTGCCCCTTAGGTCCCTTTTAAATCTTTCCCCTCACCTTAAATCTCTGCCCTCTGGTTTTGGACTCCCCTACCCTGGGGAAAAGGCCTTGACTATTCAGCCAACCCTTGCCCCTCATAATTTCATAAACTTCTATAAGGTCACCCCTCAGCCCCCGAGGCTGCAGAGAAAATAGCCCCAGCCTATTTGACCAATTTCAATAGTTTAAACCTTCCAACTCTGACAACGTCTTTCTAAATTTTTTCTGAACCCTTTCAAGTTTCACAGCATATTTGTGATTTTGGGTTTAATCTTCCTCATTTAAGATTGTACTTTGGTAATATATATCATGTTTGTTTGAATTTTGGAAGTTAACGATGTGTATCAAAATGTGTTGCAAAATTTGGATTGATACTTTTAGTGGACCTTTACTGAAAAGACCTTGATTCTTCTTCCCTGCAGGCCACCCTCTAAGCCTGTCACACTCATGCCTCCTCCTTCTCATGGCGTTCCTCGATTACCACCTGGTAAGAAGCCTCCTGGCCCACCCCCAGGGCCACCACCACCTCAGGTATTAGCGCTTTATGTAAGAAGGATGGGCCCTCCTCCAGGCTTACCTCTGAAAGGAAAAGATGAAGATAATATTTATGATCCTGAGACTGGTAAGATATCATTTACAGGTAAAACTGTATATTTCTAATAATATCCATTTTTACAGCAACATTGAGTTACTATAATTCTGTGAATATAGTTCCACAATGAATGAAGAGAGTTGTATACACAATCCTGATATTTACTTTGTCATTTTAGCGATTCAGGATATGCAAGAGGAGGATGAGGATGATAGTGCGGATGATGATTACCCTGTGGGCATGGAGCAGGATCAAGATGGAAATCGAGAAGATCAGGATGAAGACAGTGAAGATTCAAAGGATAAAGATAGTGATGATGACGATGATGATTTTCGGCATCGCGATGAAGATGATGAAAATTTAAGAGGAGATGATGATAAACCCGGTATGTTGTTGTTTTATTTGGTTTTTGCCAGGTGCGGTTCATGCACAGAATCGGGTCATGACCCGGACTGCTGCAGTAATGCACAATGTTCTCAATATACTGCAGCACCATGCTGTCTGTTGATTGTTCCCAGTCCGTAGACTGATTGATATCCAATATTGTTTCTGTAAACTTGATTTTTGATCAACCTCTTGTTAATGTAGACTTTGAGGTTGTTTGCTGAATTAATAAATTTGTTGATAGCCTTGCTGACTAGGTTGCTATTCAAAAACATTGAGAAGGACAAAAGATTCAATGACTATATTAAGATATAGTCGCGTATTTCCTTGTGTTGCTATTTACTAGAGCAAGGAGACATGTTGTTTGAGCGTGTTTTGCTTTCTCAAAGGGCGCATTGTGCGGTTTGCTGATGTGCAAGACAAACTAAAGAGAAAGAAGAAGAAAAACCTGAAGGAGCTGACTCCTCTACAGGCGATGATGCTTCGAATGGCAGGTGTGTAATCGATGGGCTTTAAGAGCTTCCGTTGAAGGCTGCTCCACTACAGACAGAGAATGCAAATGATCTGTAAATGATAAGGGTACAATACCTATGTCATCCACATTAGAGAAAAATATGTCTTAGATAAAGAGTCTAGTTTTCTCCAGAAGCTTAGAAAGACACTATTGCTAGTTTTTACATTGGTGGTTTTGGCGCCTGAGCATCCTGAATTTTAATCATTCCATTATTGGTAGCTATATAAATATATGTTGTTGCTAAGCCATATAGCCCAGAGGGGTCCTAAGCTTAATCCACAGCATATGCTGTTTTAGCTGACTTATGTAAGGCAGGACTGTTAGACATTACAAATCAGGAAAATTATAAAGGAACATTTGCAAATAGAAGTAAGCAGGAACTTGTAAGCAGATAGAATGGTCTTCCTTTATCTTACCTATTGTTACGTCAGGTGTGTCTATGTCCTGGGGCTAGAGATTTAAAGTCATTGGCAAAAGATCTGGAAGTGGAGATGAAGAAAATTCTTTCACTTAAGCAGATGTCATAATCTGAAACACCTTTGCCTGAAAGCATGTTGGAGTTAATTCCACAAATAATTTCAAATGTAAGTCAGACATTTAATTGAAGGTGAAGAATTTAACAGGTTTGTGGACAACAAGCAAGGACATGAGACTGAACAGGACTGCTTTTTCGAAGAACTAACAGAGTCATGTGTGACAGGCTAAATTTCCCTTCCTGTGCTGTAATTTCCCATTTTACTAGGAAATTTAAAGTCTGTCATGGTTTAAATGGAAGTTAACAAATTACAATTGAGAAATGGCCTCAGTTCCCCAGATTCTGGAAGTGTAAAATCAGCTGCTGTTCAATATCTAGTAACTCTTGTTAGAAATTGTGAGAGAGAATGTTGCTGAAAGTGAGTTTAAAGTCCAACTGATAATCTCACCATGGTGAACCATTTGTCACTCACGACCAAAACCTGAGGAATGTCCGATTATCCCTGCTGCCAAAGGTTTTCCAGGATTGGGTAACTGTAATGAGATGATAATTGGTCTTTTCAGGACAAAATATGGTTGTATGGGTCTACGATGAGAAGAACTGAATGATGTATCAAATTATCCTGAGCTAGATACCTACAGATCCCATTCTGAAGTGGCTGATACAAGACCCAGGGTCCCTACGTTTCCAGATGCTTCCTGTGAATTTAGCAGCTAAATCACCAAAGATTTATTTTTAAAATGCAATTTATGTTCCCAGTATTACAGAGGAAGCTCTAATGTAATTTCAGTGTAATGGCACTTTACACTCATGAAAAACTACTCACAATATACACCAGGACAGCATGTTTGGTAAAATGCCCAGGTGGCATTATTGACCTTGGGGTGACAGTTTGTCTTCTCTATACTAATATTTCACTGGTGCATGCTGAGTTTTAATTTTCTTTCCTGTGTTGCTGTAATGATGAGTGACTCGCCAGTAGCCATGTTGTCTCTATAAGAGGAATGTGTGGTTAACTTGAGTGGGGGCCTGTGTAGACTCTTGATTCTTTGGTAGCAAATCCATCAGTTTTGTATTTTTCAAAGTTGTGTGTGCAGAATATGAAGTTGATTCTGTACCTTCTAATAGGTCAGGATTTCCCCGATGAAGAGGAGGAGGAGGAGGAGGAAGCACATACTGAGGCAGCTGCAGAAGAGGAAAAGATGGATGCTGAAGAGCAGAATCGAGAAAAGCGGCAACGAGAGGAACCACGGCCAGAAGGGCCGCAGGTTCCACCACCGACTCCGATGCCCCCCCGGGCACCAATGCAGGCCCCACCAATGCCTGGGCCTCCACCTCTCGGTCCTCCTCCTGCACCTCCACTGAGACCCCCAGGACCACCATCTGGTTTACCACCAGGACCACCTCCAGGTAAGAAAACAAACACAATGGATGCTCCTCCAGTGTGACAGTATGATTAATGTCATTTGGAAAACAAACACTTAGAGGGTTAGTATAAAGATATAATTTGGAAGCAGAGGTGGGCTATTTGGCCTCTCAAGTTTGCTCTGGTATTTGTGATGTTGCCTGATCTATTTATGCTTTGAATTCTTGAATACCAACTAACCCCAATAATTTTTAATTCCTTAGCCTAATATGAATCTATCTACCATTGCCTTAAAAATATTCAGAGACCCAGCTTCCACTGCCTTCTGAGGCAGGGAGTTCCAAAACTGTACAACTTTTCTGAGAAAAGATTTCTCTTCCTCTCAGTCTATAAAATGGCAATCCCTAACTGTAGAGCAGTGCTGGATAGCTCTGAACTCACCCTCAAGAAGAAATGTCTGTTTAGATCCACTTTATTTTACACATTTCATTTAAGTCACACTTAATTAAGCTTCTTTTGTAAACTGCAGTGACAACAAAGCAAGTCTTTCCAACCTCTTCTCATAAGACATACCAGTCAATCTAGATATCAATCTAGTAAACCTCTTCTGAACATGTGTCCAATATATTTACATCTTTCTTTCAAAAAAAAGACCAAAACTTCAAACTCTATGAAATGTGGTCTCACTAAGGTCATTTCTAATTGATGCATACCATCATTACTTTTATGTTCAATTCTTCTAATAAATTCTATTTGTTGTCTTAATTACCTTGCTGTGACTTTGCATTAGAAAATTTCTATTGAAGTAATATTCTGGTTTATTGACATTTCTGTCAAAATGAGCAACTTCACATTTACCTACATTATTTTCCAGCTGCCAGTTTTTTGCCCATACACTCAATCTATTGACAGCTTTCTGCAATCTCCTTGTTTCTTTCACTACCTATGTTCCTATTTATACTTATGGGATTTACAACTTTAGCTATCATGCCTTTGCTCCCTTTATCTAAGTCATTGGCATAAATTGTAAAAAGCTGAGACCCCAGCACAGAGTCACCGCAGAGAATCCACTTGTCACATCCTCCCAGTCAGAAAGAGACCCATGTATAGATACTGATTACTGCCAGCCAATCTTACCATCCATTTTTGTGCCGCCTGTTAGTGGAATTTGAGTAATTGTTCAATTTGACGGAAAATACTTGCCACCGATGTGTTTAGGACATTTTGCAGAGTACTTGGCCTTGAGTAGCTGAAGGAAAACTTTTCAAAGTAGTTTGTTATTCCCTCCATGGAGATGCTGAAAAAGGAAGAAAAAGATTTTGTCCTGTCTTTCAGAGAAGTAGGTGAGAATCAGTTCTCTACAGTGGGCTAAGGGATACTAAGATGCGAATATTTGAATGGTGAGATAACTAATTGGATGGCAAAATGAGCAAGTGTATTTAAACTTTTTTGTCCTAAGTTGAATTTTTTATTGCAGTTCTAAAGCTAGGGATTGTTCTAGGAGCAGAGTAGAGGGATTTGTACTTTGCATTACTGATTGCACATGATGAAGAACTGCATCTTGCCAGAGGTGCTTAAAATAAAGCCCCTTGCCTTACTCAATTATCACAAAATTATATTAATAGAAAAATTTCCTGTCCCTAATAAACTTGCATTTGTTCCAGGATTAATAAATCACTTGGACTCTCAGGCTTTGCCACAAATGCAGAAACTGAATTTGTTTTCTAATTTTGTCTTCTTTGAAATAAACTTGAAATTTTGAAAATGTGTCAGAATTGTCATGGGACACTGACACTTTGTGAATATTTTTTGAAAAGGAGGTCCAAAATAATACCTCTGACAGGGAGGAATTTATTACTGTGATCAGTTATGTGCAGTCTGATTGTAATTGTTTGTCGTTGATTACAGGTGCACCTCCATTCATACGACCACCAGGATTGCCTGGCATTAGAGGGCCAATTCCACGATTGCTTCCTCCTGGGCCACCTCCTGGGCGACCTCCAGGCCCACCACCAGGACCCCCACCGGGCCTTCCTCCGGGTCCACCACCACGGGGACCTCCTCCCAGATTACCACCACCAGCACCCCCAGGTAAGATATTAAACTGATATTGATTCTGTTTGTATAACCTGTAGTGACAGTACTCTAAGGGTGTACCTGTAGGTGGGGCTGCATGAATCAGTTGACATAGTGAGACTGCCTGAAATGTTTTATAGTGGATTGCTGCATTTGTTTCAAGGTCCCTCTTCCATGACCCTCTATAGAATTTAGGGAATCCCATATAGAAGCAGAGATTTTTCCTACAGCTGTACTAATTTTCAGTAACCTGAAAAAACTTCAGAAATTCTCAAATCACTTTAAACATTGTTAAATTGACAAAAAGGGAAAATATTCAAGTGTACTTGCTGTTATCATACAGGAAACACGGCATCATATTTGCACGCAGCAAGCACCCACAAACAACAATTTGATAATGACAAGATTTTTTTTTGTTAATTGAGGGTTAGAAAACTTCTTTGAGATAGTGCTATGGGGTCTTTAGCATAACATAAGCTAGCAGATGTGACCTTGCTTTAATGTCTCATCTCATCTGAGAGACAACATTTCCAACAGTGGCAGCATTCTCTCGGTGCTGTATTGGAGCTGGTGATCTTGATTTTTGTATCAAAACCTGAGAGTGGACTTTAGTCCGAGTTGACAGTAGTATACATTATACCACAGCTGATGCTTCAGGAATTTGTAAAATACATTGAGAATTTTGAAAGTGCACGGAGACTCACAGTATTAATTCTTTTAATTTGCTGGGGCTGTAATATGTTGGGAATTACTGCTGTTTTCCAAAGATCATATTTTATTTCATTTTTTTGAAACTTCAATTTTAATAACCCTCCTCGGGGAATCTTAACAAAATCACTGATTTGATGACTCCTGCAGTTTATCAGATGTACATCAAAACAGCACCCTGACTGATGATTAACTGTGCTTGATAAACAGAGCTAGGCACCTATAAAATGATCTGTGGATGTAAATAGTTCATAGACTCAGAGATGTACAGCACGGAAACAGACCCTTCGGTCGAACTTGTTCATGCCGACCAGATATCCTACCTGCCCATATCCCTCCAAACCCTTCCCCATCCAGATGCCTTTTAAATGTTGCAATTGTACTAGTCTCCACTACTTCCTCCGACAGCTCATTCCATACACTTACCTCTGCATGGAAAAAGTTGCCCCTTAGGTCTCTTTTATATCTTTTGCCTCTCACCCTAAACCTTTGCCCTCTCGTTCTGGACTCCCCCACCACAGGGAAGTGACTTTGTCTATTTATCCTATCCATGCCTCTCATGATTTTATAAACCTCTATCAGGTCACTCCTCAGCCTCCGACGCTCCAGGGAAAACAGCCCTAGCCTATTCAGCTTCTTCCTATAGCTCAAATCCTCCAACACTGGCAACATCCTTGTAAATCTTTTCTGAACACTTTAAAGTTTCACAACATCCTTCCTATAGGAAGGAGACCAGAATTTCACGCAATAATTTAACAGTGGCCTAACCAATGTCCTGTACAGCTGCAACATGATCTCCCAACTCCTGTACTCAATACTGTGACCAATAAAGGAAAGCATACCAAATGCCTTTTTCACTATCCTATCTACCTGCGACTCCATTTTCAAGGAGCTATGAACCTGCACTCCAAGGTCTCTTTGTTCAGCAACACTCCCTAGGACCTGACCATGAAGTGTATAAGTCCTCCTCAGATTTGCTTTCCCAAAATGCAGCACCTTGCCTTTATCTGAATTAAACTCCATCTGCCACTTCTCATCCCATTAACTCATCTGATCAGGATCCCGTTGTAATCTGAGGTAACTTTCTTCGCTGTCCAGTACACCTCCAATTTTGATGTCATCTACAAACTTACTAACTATACCTCTTATGTTCACATCCAAGTCATTTTTATATAAATGACAAAAAGTAGTGGACCCAGCACCAATCCTTGTGGCACTCCATTGGTCACAGGCCTCCAGTCTGAAAACAACCCTCTACCACCACCCTCTGTCTTCTAACTTTGAGCCAGTTCTGTATCTCCCTCTATTCCATGAGATCTAACCTTGCTAATCACTCTCCCATAGGGAACCTTGTCGAATGCCTTACTGAAGACCATATAGATCATGTCCACCGCTCTGCCCTCGTTAATCCTCTTAGTTACTACTTCAAAAAACTCAATCACATTTGTGAGACATGATTTCCTATGCACAAAGCCATGTTGACTATCCCTGATTTTTCCTTGCCTTTCCAAATACATGTACATGCTGTCTCTCGGGATTCCCTCCAACAATTTGCCCATCACCGATGTCAGGCTCACTGACATATAGTTCCCTGGCTTGTCCTTACTATTCTTAAAAAGTGGCACCATGTTAGCCAACCTCCAGTCTTCCGGTACCTCATCTGTGACTATCGATGATACAAATATCTCAGCAAGGGGCCCAGTAATCACTTCCCTAGCTTCCCACAGAGTTCTAAAATACACCTGATCAGGTCCATTACACAAACATAGTGCTGATTGGGAATGGCATTGTTCTACGTGAAAACTAGCCTCAAAGACCAGTAAGATCCTAAATCCTCTGGGGCCTACAGACTTTGCTGAGTAAACTTATCCCACATAAGGATGTAGCAAGAGCTCTCCAAATGAACTCTTCGCGTCAAGCTAGCTATTTAGATATAACAGAAACGTTCAACATAATCAGGCAGAGTCGACATGGTTTTGTGTGAGGAGGAATAATCTATTGGAGTTCCTTCAGGAGGTAACATGCGCCCCAGATAAAGAGAAACCAGTGAATGTGTTAAACTTGGATTTTCAGAAGGCATTTGATAAAGTGCCACATAGGCTATTGCAGAAAATTAAAGTTCATGTGTAGTGGGTAGCTTTTTAACATGGGATAGAAGGTTGGCTGGTTAACAGGACATAGAGATTAGGCATAAATGGGTCTTTTTTAGGTTGGCAATATGTAACAATTGATGTGTCTCAGGGATCAGTCCTGGGACCTCAACTGTTTACAACTCATATAAATGACTGATGAAAGGATTGAAGGAATGATTGTGATATTAGCTAATGACATAAGGTTGGTAGAAAATTAAGTTGCAAAGAGGACATAAGGCTACAAAAGGATAAAGATAGGTTAAAGGAGTGGACGAAGTTCAGTTAAATAAAGTTTTAAATACAAACTTATGTCCATTTTAGTGTAATTTATTTTTAGTCATAATTGCATCTCACTGAAAGTTCCATGAATGACCCTTTTGCATCTTTTGCTTGTTGAAATGATATTAATTAAGAGAACAAGTGAGATACATCTGTTCAGTTGAACCTTCTAAATGTTCTTTGAAGGGTAGTGAGATTCTAATGATTTTCTGAAACTTTGTTGCCCAAATCTAACAAATTGGCTTTCTCCCCAGGTATCCCACCTCCTCGACCAGGTATGATACGTCCACCAATGGCCCCTCCACTGGGACCTGCGCCACCAGGATTGTTCCCCCCAGCGCCAGTGCCAAACCCTGGTGTCCTCAGTGCTCCTCCAAGTCTCATCCAGCGTCCAAAAATGGATGAGACTGTGACCACCATCGAGAAGAAAGCAATTGCCACCATCAGTGCGAAGCCCCAAATCACCAACCCCAAGGCTGAGATCACTCGCTTTGTCCCCACTGCGCTGCGTGTAAAACGAGAAAGCAAGAGTCAGGCACCTGTGAAGAAGGGAGAGGAAGAGATTGTTGCTCCAATAAAGCCAGTACCAAAAACCACACCTGCTGTCTCTATCCAAACAAAGGACGATATCTACGAATCATTCATGAAAGAAATGGAAGGACTTTTATAAGTAACCCAGATGTGTGCGCTCTTCTTGTCCTAGACCTACCAACGTCTTGGTATTTGTTTGAGATTTGTGTATATTCATTTCTGAGCCTGCTGTGTATTCTTTTCAAACATTTATGAAATCTGCTCATGTGATGTACAGACTGAACAAACATTATACATGCGGTAAAGCTCAGCCTGATGATATATTATGGTTGAAGTTCAGTAGTTGAGGGTGTACTCCCATTTGTGACTTTATAAACACTGTACCCGAAGATCAGACTTGCTGCCCGCTTATAGACTTCAAATGAGGGAAGAACTGGGGTTCAGTACATGTCAGCATATATAAAAATGTTTGTTCTGAGAATGCTCCTCCAGACATAGCCTAGTTTACTTAGACATTGTATGAGTATTTTAAGTATTTTCCCTTTCATATTATGGAAATTCTGGTGACAACATGCATTAGTCCATTATTCCATGGACCTGAACAGTAAGGCACTGCAATCCTAAAGAAGTTCATTGTGGTGAATTATTGTTGTATTATTTGATTCCTTTGGGTTTGTTTGAATAATCTACATGATGAAGTAAACCGAATTGGTCCAATGATGGTAGCTGTCAATTTTATTTATTTAAAGAATCAGGAGTTTGATCGCTCTCATAAAGTACTTGCCGTTTTTTGGTAATAGTATATTTATAACTTTCCTATGGGTGGTGTACTATACAAATATTCAAAGTTTGTGCGAAGATTTGTAGCTCGGGTGCTCGTTGTTGTGGTTCTGTTCGCCGAGCTGGAAATTTTTGTTGCAAACGTTTCGTCCCCTGTCTAGGTGACATCCTCAGTGCTTGGGAGCCTTCTGTGAAGCGCTTCTGTGGTGTTTCCTCTGGCATTTATAGTGACCTGTCCCTGCCGCTTCCGGTTGTCAGTTTCAGCTGTCCGCTGTAGTGGCCGGTATATTGGGTCCAAGTCGATGTGTTTGTTGATGGAGTTTGTGGATGAGTGCCATGCTTATATAGAACACTATATATAGGACAAACAGGAAGACCGCTAACGATCCGCATCCATGAACATCAACTAGCCACGAAACGCCACGACCAACTATCCTTAGTAGCCACACACGCAGATGACAAGCAACATGAATTCGACTGGGACAACACTACCATTATAGGGCAAGCCAAACAAAGAACAGCCAGGGAATTCCTAGAAGCATGGCACTCATCCACAAACTCCATCAACAAACACATCGACCTGGACCCAATATACCGGCCACTACAGCGGACAGCTGAAACTGACAACCGGAACCGGACAGGCCACTATAAATGCCGGAGGAAACACCACAGAAGTGCTTCACAGGAGGCTCCCAAGCACTGAGGATGTCACGTAGACAGGGGACGAAACGTTTGCAACAAAAATTTCCAGCTCGGCGAACAGAACCACAACAACTATACAAATATATTTTTAACTTTTCATTCTAACTGCACTTAATATTCTAGGTATCCAGATTTTATTTATAATGTAGGCTATGATGTTGTCTTTCATTTGTAATATTTTCCTCAAAAGGGCAGGAATGTTACAGTAAAATATAATTGCACTACTTTTGTTGCATATGTGGCACCTTTTACAATCTCAGCATGGCCCAAAGTGTGTTGCAGTCAGTGAAGTATTTCAGCAATAGTTTGGTAGTACAGAAATTCGGTACTATTTTGTTGAAGTTTTTAATCTTGAACTCTCCAGGATCATTTGCAAGAACACCAGTTTAAGGATAATACCAACATTTGCACTCCATGAAAGGAGAGTGCTGATTTGTTGGCAAGTATGTTATGACTGGTAGAGTTTTCCAATGCAGCTACTGTAGGTGTCGCTAAACCCAATCAATTGTAATGGTTCAAGAAGGCAGCTCATCACCACCTTCTCAAGGAGCAACTAGGGTGGCAATATATTCTGACCCAGTCAATGATACCCACATTCCATGATGATTTTAAAAGGTCTAGTCCAACAAAGGATAAACATGTAAAGAAACTCAACAGGTCTGGCAGCATCCATAGATAGAAAGCAAAGTTAAGTTTCAGCATTGGGTTCTGAGCATCTCTTTCACTTCCCGCTCCTCCGCCCTTGAGCCCCGCCCCTCCAACCACCACCAGGACAGAACCCCACTGGTCCTCACCTACCACCCCACCAATCTCCATGTACAGCGCATCATCCGCCGTCATTTCCGCCACCTCCAAACGGACCCCACCACCAAGGATATATTTCCCTCCCCTCCCCTATCAGCATTCCGTAAAGACCACTCCCTCCGTGACTCCCTCGTCAGATCCACACCCCCCCACCAACCCAACCTCCATTCCCGGCACCTTCCCCTGCAACCGCAGGAGGTGCAAGACTTGCGCCCACACCTCCCCCCTCACCTCCCTCCAAGGCCCCAAAGGAAACTTCCATATCCGCCACAGATTCACCTGCACCTCCACACACATCATCTATTGCATCCTCTGCACCCGATGTCGCCTCCTCTATCGTGGGGAGACAGGCCGGCTACTTGCGGAGCGTTTCAGAGAACACCTCTGGGACACCCGGACCAACCAACCCAACCACCCTGTAGCTCAACATTTCAACTCCCCCTCCCACTCCACCAAGGATATGCAGGTCTTTGGACTCCTCCATCGCCAGACCACAACAACACGACGGTTGGAGGAAGAGCGCCTCATCTTCCGCCTAGGAACCCTCCAACCACAAGGGATGAACTCGGATTTCACCAGTTTCCTCATTTCCCCTCCCCCCACCTTGTCTCAGTCAAATCCATCGAATTCAGCACCGCCTTCCTAATCTGCAATCTTCTTCCTGACCTCTCTGCCCCCACCCCAGTCTGACCTATCACCCTCACCTTGACCTCTTTCCACTTATCACATTTCCGACGCCCCTCCCCCAAGTCCCTCCTCCCTACCTTTTATCTTAGCCTGCTGGACAAACTTTCCTCATTCCTGAAGAAGGACTCATGCCCGAAACGTCGATTCTCCTGTTCCCTGGATGCTGCCTGACCTGCTGCGCTTTTCCAGCAACACATTTTCAGCTCTGATCTCCAGCATCTGCAGACCTCACTTTCTCTTCTGAGGAAGGGTCACTTGACACAAAATGTTAACTGCTGCCAGACCGACTGATTTTCATTAGCAACTCCTGCTTTTGTCTTGGATTTCCAGCATGTGCAATGCTTTGTTTTGTTTTTAAAATTTAAGATTCTGTCTGCGCTGCTTACTCTTGGAAAGTGTAGTTCTTCTAATACTGTGTCGATGTTACATTGCAAACTTTTGAATGGTGAGGAATATTTAGGGCTTTTTGGGGCCTTTATCTTCAAGACATTTAAGCAGTATTTAGGTGAATACTTGAAACACCATCAGGTAGACCATAAGAAATAGGAACAGGAGTAGGCTGCTCAGCCTATAGAACCTGTTAGTTACTCAATAGTCTTGTGATAATCTGATACTCCTCACTTCCACCTTCCTACCTTTCCCAGTAACTGTTGATCTCTCCCAGTGACTGAAGATACAACGCTGGAAAAAGGGGTGAGGATAGTCCTGGTCGCCCTGCTCGAGTAAGGGTGTTCTTAAATTGGAAAGGGTGCAGAAAAGATATACAAGGATGTTACTAGGACTTGAATTATAACGAGGATCTGGGAGCTTTTTCCCTGGAATGTAAGAGGCTGAGGGGCCTTTTTTAAGAGAGATTTGCAAAATCATGAGTATAGATATGGTGAATATCAACCTTTCACTCGGTAGGGAGGTTCAAACCTACAGGGCGTAATTTTAAGGTAAGAGTAAAAATATTTAAAAGGGCTGTAAGAGGCAGAGAGTGGTTAGTATATGGAATGAAATGCTAGCTCGGGTCTTTGTTCCGGTGGGCGGGGGTTGGAAGGAATATGTACCAGTTAGTTGGGGGGTGGGGTGCGGCGGAATGTCCCGATGAGGTGGTTTGGGGTGTGGGAGGGGACATATGTCAAGGTGAGGGAGCTGTGTGTCCTGGGGGGAGGGGAGGGGGAGGGGAGGGGGAGGGGCATAGCCGGGTGTGGGTGTGGCCTGATGACGCCGCGGTCTCCTTGGTAACGGAGATGCCGAGATGGTGAAGCTCCGTGAGGTAAAGGGTGGCGGGTTTCAGCCTTTTCACCGAATTGTTTACTTGGAGCGGAAAGCAAAGCGTCATCTGTGGCATGCGGTGACGGCGGGTGTTTCTCTCCGCTCGGGATTAACGAGTTAAATCGAATCCGCGGTTTCATTTCCAACCGGCAGGCCTCTGGCCCTGGTCCCGCCCTCACTGTGCTCCTATTGGACCGAGCGGCTGTCCATCGATTTCCGACCCGCCCTATCTTGTCCCTATTGGTCACATTCTGTGAATGGCGTCGGCACCTGTGTTCCCATTGGCTGCCGCCGGAGTGAACGTTTTACTCTTGTTTTGAAATTTCATCCAAAACCTCCACCACCCCCCACTACCGACTGTCTCCCAATTACCCCCCCAAACCACCAGGAACAGTCCCCCAATTACCCTCCAAAACCGCCAGGAACAGTCCCCCAATTGCCCTCCAAAACTGCCAGGAACAGTCCCCAAATTACCCCCCCCCCAAACCACCAGGAACAGTCCCCCAATTACCCCCCCCAAACCACCAGGAACAGTCCCCCAATTACCCCCCCAAACCACCAGGAACAGTCCCCCAATTACCCCCCCCCAAACCACCAGGAGCTGTCCCCCAATTACCCCCCCAAACCACCAGGAACAGTCCCCCAATTACCCCCCCCAAACCACCAGGAACAGTCCCCCAATTACCCCCCCCCAAACCACCAGGAGCTGTCCCCCAATTACCCCCCCAAACCACCAGGAACAGTCCCCCAATTACCCCCCCCCCAAACCACCAGGAACAGTCCCCCAATTACCCCCCCAAACCACCAGGAACAGTCCCCCAATTACCCCCCCCCCCCAAACCACCAGGAGCTGTCCCCCAATTACCCCCCCCAAACCACCAGGAACAGTCCCCCGAATTACCCCCCAAAACCGGCAGGGACTGTCCCCCAATTACCCCCCAAAACCGGCAGGGACTGTTCCCCAATCCCCATCCCTCCTGCCTTTGTTGGACTAACCGCCAACCTCGCCCTCCTGGGGGCGGTCCCTCGCACCCCCTCCCCTTGAAGTCTTATCCCCAGTTTTGACCCCCTCCCAAGATTGACCCCAATCCTCCACCCCATCTTTGAGGGACCGTCCCCAATCCCTGGACACTGCCCCCTATTTCCCCGTTCTATCCCGTGGTCTATTCCCCAATTTTCTCTCCCCCCAACAAGAAGTGACCAACAATCATGTTCCCAACCCCCATGCTCAAGAAATCACCCCCATCTTAAGGGACTGTCCCCCAATTCCTCCTCCCCTCCCGAGCCCGCCTCCACAGGACTGTCCTTTATCCGAGTAGTCCCCAGGGCATTCCCCTAGCACCTGGCCCCCAATGCTCATTGAATGGGATTGGGATCAGCCACTGCCATCCGACCTCTTCCCACGCCAGTTGGTGAGACCTGACTCCAGGGGACCCAGGGAGGGCATTGGGAGCGTGGGATCCATCCTGAGCTCCCAGCCCTGGGGGAGAGGGGTACCTGCCTTAGACCCCCAGCTCTAAGTACAATCTTTGGGAAGCTCGGTTTGATAAAACAGTATTTTCTGACACCATCTCGGTCTGTCTGCATCTCATTCTCTGTGAACACATGTTTACATTCCAGTCACTGCACGTTCACCGGGCAGTTTTAGCATGTTTTTTTTTAAGTTTAGGGAAGGCAAGAGTTGATACTGATGCACAATAAATTATTATTACTTGGCACAGAATGAATAGCTTCCTTTTGTGGCAGAGACAGATATAAATAAATACACGGATTGCAGGAAAAGCTCAGCAAGTCAGCGTTTGTGCAGAGAAATCACGGTTAACATTGCGGGTCCGGTGACCGTTCCTCAGAAAAGAGACATAGATTCTCGTTAAGCAAGGAGGTAAAAGATTTTGAGTGGAAAAGTAGGGTTGAGATTACAGTCAGATAAACCAGGACCTGTTAGGCGGAACAGGATCGAAGGGCCGAATGGTGTGCTCCTGTTCATATCCATTTGTTACAGTAATGCAGAAGACAGAAGATATATAAAGTTACATTTTTATGGCGTCAGATTCCAGCTCTCAGGCCTTCGCATGTAAATAACTTCGGCTTTTACGGGCGATTCGCCAGATTTTACCGGCTCGTACTCAAGGTCGTGAGCAAGATATGCAGTTGTTTTTGGTTACAAGTGAAACTAAACGAGGTTTAAGACGGATAGAAAATCATGAAGTTACATTGGTGATCGCCCAACCCAACCTACAGTGATGTTACCAGCAGTGTTACCGTCTCCGTCCATTCCAATACAACTTGTTAACGCTTTCATTTCCCCCCAATAGCAACAGCCAAGTCCACAGCAATCTCACATAGAGCAAGGTGAGTCATTGTACTACCTTTAATTTTGCCTTGGGTAGCATTCTTACCGATTGGAAGCGATACTTTTCATAATAAAAGTGTGATTTGCAGCAAGTGCTACAGTGTAATTTATTCTTAATTTATTTGAAATGAAAAACAAGTTGCTGTCATTTCCTTGGGGTTTCTGCTGATCGTTAACTTCGGTGGGTGATCGGATTAACGTTGTCAACAGTGGTGCAGCGTTTGTTTTACCGTTACTTGTATATTCATTGTTGAGGATATTATTGTAACAAAGTTTGGAAAAAAATCCTCCACTGGTTTTAAGAGGATGTAACGCTGTTTGGTAGCTTTGCTCTCCAGACTTTCTCCAAGAACAATCTTTCTGTGTGTGTGGGGGGGGGGGGGGGAGGTGTTTGTGTGCGTGTGTATCTGTGTATGGGTGTGTGTGCGTATATGGGGTGTGTGTGTGGGGGGGGATATGTGTATGGGTTTGTGTGTGCGTGTTATGGGGGTGCGTGTGTATGGGTATGGGTGTGTGTAGGGGCGCTGGTGTGTGCGTATGTATGGATGGGGATGTGCGTGTGTGTGCATATATGGTGGGGTGTCTGTGTATGTGTGTGTGGGGGGGGAGGTGTGTGTGTGTATACGGGGGTGTCTGTGTGTTTGTGCATGTGTGTATGGGGTATGTGTATGTAAGGGGGTTATCTGTGTTTGTGTATATATGAGGAGAAAGCGAGGTCTTCAGATGCTGGAGATCAGAGCTGGAAATGTGTTGCTGGAAAAGCGCAGCAGGTCAGGCAGCATCCAGGGAACAGGAGAATCGACCTGAATAAGCCCTGAAGAAGGGCTTATGCCCGAAACGTCGATTCTCCTGTTCCCTGGATGCTGCCTGACCTGCTGCGCTTTTCCAGCAACACATTTCCAGCTTTGTGTATATATGGGTGTGTGTGGGGGGAGGGTTTGTAAGCGTGTATGGGTGTGTATATGGGGGTGTGTATGTGTGGGTATGTAGATGTGTGCGTATATGGGGTATATGTGGATGGGGGTATATGAGTGTGTGTGTGGTTGGGGGTCTGTGTGCATGGGTGTGTCGTATATGGGGGTATGTAGGGGTGTGTGTGTATGGAGGTGGCGATGTGAGTGTCAGTGTGAGTATATATGTGTATGGTGGTGGGTGTGTAAGTGTCTATGGGTGTGTCTGGGATATGTGTGTGGAGAGTTTGTGTGTGTGTGTATGGGGTGGATGTGAGTGTGTATATTGGGGGGTGTCTCTGTGTGTGCGTGTGTATGTCTATCTGTATATGTGTGTGCAGAGGGAGTCTCTCTGTGTTTGTCTGTGTGTGTGTGTGTGGGGGGGGTGTCTCTGTGTGTTTGTCTCTGTGTGTATGGGGGGGGTGTCTCTGTGTTTGTCTGTCTGAGTGTGTGTGGTGTGGTGACTCTGTGTGTGGGGGGGGGGGAGTGTCTCTGTGTGTTTGTCTCTCTGAGTGTGTGTGCGGTGGTGACTGTGTGTGTGTGGGGGGGGGAGTGTCTCTGTGTGTTTGTCTCTCTGTGTGTGTCTGGGGGGTGTCTGTGTGTGTGTGTGTCTGGGGTGGGGTTGGGAGGAGGGAATAGGTGTCACTCCCAATTCGGAATCCCAGTCAGCGCAGTGCTGCCCTGCAAAGGTGTGTGCGCGGGGGTTTGACCATACCATACCGTTCTCGACCACGTAACACAGCTCCGATTGTTACGGGAATCCTGGTAGCGACGGATTCGGTGGAGCCCCTGCTCGTCCCATTGCTGTTGGGTCATTTACACTGAACAGGCAGAGGGGAGCTCGGCTTATTGTATTTCATCAGACAGCATCCAAAGCTCGATCAAGAGACGTCTAACCTTCCTGGCCGGTGCCTGCTCCTCTTAGTAACCAGCTGCACAAACATCAGGGCTAAGGGGCTGCCTGCCGTTCTCGGTCCATGAACCTGCAGGTATCCACACATTCCAACAACACAAACACTTCGGAAAGTAATTCACTGGCTGTGAAATGTTGTGGAATTGTGAGAGGTGTGCTAGACCTGGTGTGATAGTGTTCTGTGTGGTGTGCGGTTTTTGAAAAGGCATCTCCTGTGAATAACCCCCTGAAAGGGTTGCTTCATACCTCAGTCAGAAAGGATGCAAACTGCAATATTTCTTTCTCCTAGTCCCAGCCGCCCTTATTGAAGAGGAAGATGAGGAGGGGGCTGCAGGAGACCCACCAGACCACACACCGACCACAGGCCCCAGTCTGAGCCAAATGGGAATTGAAACAGCAACACACGAACCAGGTGAAAAGGGCACAGGGGCTTGCATGTGAATATTAGCTGTGTATGTTAACAGTGGCAAAGACTCCACTGAAAGCACCACTCCTCCCTCAAGCTCAAATCTGTTGTCACTCACTCATTTCAGAAACTTACTAGCATCTTTTTGAGTAAGTTTTGTTACTTTGCGTGCATCGACCAGCCTGAGAGTTTGAGGCTGGAGTGGAGTGAGTGCCAGGCAGAATGGGGCTGCCTGATTATAGACAGGGAGGTAGGCCTCACTAGCAGTCATGGAGCAATCCTTACTTCCATTGGATGTTCCAGTCAGTAATGGTGCCCTCGACCAGGGATAGCCCCGCTCCCTCATCATGGCGACTCTGTTCTGCTGAAAAGCACGTAATTGTTTCATTTCTCTACGCCATTGCAGGGATCAATCCTGGCACTCCTGCAGGAGAGGAGAAACTTTCTGAAGCTGTGCAAGAGAAGGAAATGGTCAGTGATGTGAAAGAAATAAACTTTCCTCCTCCCAGCGATGGAGCAAGCCCAGACATTCAGGAACAGAAAGGTGATGACATACCTGAAGAAATATTAAAGAGAAAAAGGGAACCAAGTAGCAATATAGATATGTTTGTCTGAATAAAGACAGAGAGCATTCAGAACCCCATCAGAGCATGGCAATGGCTGAGTGGTTGCTTTCTGCTGGTGACTTTTCCCTCCAAGTTTAGCTGTCAAACCAGCTAATGAAGGAGAATGTATTGACAGAATTCCCCTTTTCCACTTCGGATGCTGTTGATGTTCTCCTGTAAATCAGAGCGATTCCTGAGTTATAATAATGACTAAAGTGAAGGAATCTACTCGAAGATGTGCACAGGATAGGCGGAACAAAAAGGGCAGAAAGAGTAGAAATAATAGATACAGCATCTTGCATTCTCTACTGAAGGGACAATCGGTTGTTTAAATTCAGAATAATGACCTGTTTGATTTTTTAAAAAGTTAATGAACAAAAAAAAATCTTACATTAGTGAAATGTCATAATTATAATAACTTTATAAAAAAAACCTATATTAAATCTTTAACTAAGTCTGCAATTCCAGGACCAGCTGCAAGGTCCATGCTGTCCGTTCTCTGGAATATTTTGAAGCCACCAGGCTGAAGGTGAAGGCCAAAGGCATGATCCCGGCCACCAGCAAGATTGAAAAAGACAACATAAACAGACCTAGAGAGCTATGATTAAAATATTAGCAAGGCTTGAATCTTCTAAACATGTATATTATGGGGGAAGGAGAGGCTAAGTGAGCTGAGGAACTCCGTAGTATTGAGATGCGTGGAGAGATGTTAGACTGGGATGTAGAATGGTGGGTCTTGATTTCAATGTTGGAGACATCACAGAGAGGAGACAGAGAGCATGGTGTCAGGAGAGTAAGGGGCAAAATTGGTTGGACAAATTCTCCACAATATGATTTAATTATCTTTCAACTTGATTAATGTAAAAATAAAAATATTAATTGTGAGTCTTTTAATTCTGAAGGATTAACAACTGCTGAGCTGGAAATGACTGCTGTGAGTATTTGCTCTTGCTTTTACAACATATTCAAACAGTGATAAGAAAACATATCATCTATAAACAAATTCTTATGCACATGTTTATAATTACCTTGCCCATGATGATCTACCAGTCTATAATAATATTCGAGTGCCATTGTCTGCAACTCCTATCTCTTCAGTCAGTTGCCACCAGTTCGATCTCCCTAACCTCTGCAAGTTATGCCCTGCTGTTTCTGTATTTTTTGTCTGATATTTACTCCTGTATGAAATAAAATTCTCTCCAATTAAAAATTAAGAAGAACAAAGCTATTGCCTTTAGTATCTGCCACAAATTGTGTTCCCCTTTTCTGGCCACTGTCTTTGTCTGAACCAGAACAACCTCAGGGACCCATTTGTCCCTGACTGAACTGCTAAGCTGACAAGCCAATTCTCGACATGAAGAACTGCCTAATTCCACCTCCATAATACCACCCGTCTCAGTCGATCTCCTGCTGAGATCCTTACCATTTCTTCTGCTAAAAGTAAAAATTTTAAAAAGTTGGAAATTCAGGAAATACTGAGCAGATCCATGGAGAGATGTTTCAGGTCATTGAATTTTCATCAGAACTGTTTTCGCACAATTTTCGTGATGAGATTCCCAACCTGTTTAGCCTTTGCTCATAAGACAATCCCTCCATATCAGGGATCATCCTGATGAACCTTCTCTGAACTGTCTCCAATGAAATAATATCATCCCTTAAGTAAGGGCATCAAACCTGCTTGCACGACTTCAGATGTTGTCTCAACCAGCATCTTGCTCAGTTGCAGTAAGACTTCCCTAGTCTTTCTTGAAGTAAGGGCCAACTGTGTGGAGTTTGCACCTTCTCCCCATGCCTGCATGGGTTTCCTGCAGGTGCTCCATTTCCTCCCACAGTTGAAAGATATGCAGGATAGGTGGATTGGCATGGGAGGTGCAGGGTTGCACGGATAGGATAGAAGGAAGGAGTGGATCTGGTTGGGATGCTCTTCGGAGGGTTGGTGTGGACTCGATGGGTTGCTTCCACACTGTTGTGATTCTATGATTCCACTAACCCTCCTGATTACCTGCTGCACCTGTGTGTTCATTTTCTTCGTTTTGTGCACAGTACCCTCAAGTCCCTTTGTGTTGCAGCTTTCTACAGTTTCTCTCCATTTAAGTAATACCTTGTTCTTTTGTTCTCCCCCCAAAATGAGCAAGTTCATATTTTCCCACCTTTTATCTATTTGACAACTTTTTGCCCACTTACTCAACCTATCAAAATGTCTCTGTTAACTGTATCCCTCTTGCAACCTGACCTTCTACCTATTTTTGAGTATTCTGCAAATTAGCTCAGTACAATCAGTTCGTTCTTCCAAGCCATGAATATATATTGCAGACTGTTGTGGATCCAGCACTGATCCCTGTGGAACCCTACTGGTCACAGGTCACCAACCTGAAAAAAGAACCTCTTAGCCCCACTTGCTGTTTTCTGCCCACGAGCCTTTTCGCTATTAATGCGGATATGATTCCTCCAACACTTGGGCTCTTATGACTTAACTTTTTGTGAGGTACCTTGTCGAATGCCTTCTAGAATTCCAAATGCAACACATCTACTGTTCCCCTCTACCCAGTCTAGTCAGGACTTTGTCAGATGCGACACATGCTGGCAGTACATAATTAGGTTATGATTTTCCAAATGTTCTACAATTACTTCTTTAATAATTGGTTCCAGTACTATTCCAACAATCCTGTTTACCCAACACCCCTGATCACTGGCCCGACAAGGCTTCCATATTTTAACTTCTCATCCTTGTGTTCACATCCCTCCACGACATTACCCTCTGTACCTCTCTAATCTCCCCCAAGTCTATAACTTCTGAAATTGCTAACAATGTCTCACTTCATTTGTGAGGCAATTAGTGGACATGTATTCACACTTCTTGGTCTTAAGTTCTGCAATTGCCCCTCTAAGCTTCCCTGTCTCCCACTTCCTCATATCTTTTAAAATGCATTGTAAAGTTTATTGCTTTGCCTAATCATTGAGACTCACTACATCGTTGATTGACACCACATCAACAAGCATCTACTGCCTCCACCAACAATATTTCTTTCTTAGTTCAGTTGCCTGAGATTCCAGAATTTAAATTGGTCTTTAAGAGATCCTGCTCCAAAATTCTATTTGTCTGAAATCTGCAAACTGGTTGCTTTGAACATAGTTGCATCGTTAAAGCTATTATTGGTTTTAGTTACCAATGCATAGGCAGTGGCCATTGGTTTGCTAATAACTAACTTTACTATTGAAAGTCTGCCTGACAGACACAACACTGCCACTGGTGGGAATGCATCCCTTCAGTTTAATAACTGTGCATGGCTGTAGAAATTAACCCCAAGGTTAAACACCCAAAAAATGCTGTATGAACAAAATAGGCAATAGTTCAATAATATGTAAACTCCAAAAATCAGTATTCAAATGTGGTTGCTATGTATGTGCCAAGTATGAACACTATGCTAACATTACTAAAATAAAATGTCAATTTTTATATAAAATGCCCTAAGATGGTCATTGGTCATTATTATACTGGATTGGAGGAAGCCTGATATTCACTCCAATTCACACGCTGCAAAAGCATCTTTCAAATTCAGATTTCAACCCTGCTACCATTTCAATCAGTCTGATACACATTGTTTCACTCAACCTTTTCTATCATTAACTAGCCTGAAGAAACAAAAGAAATGGAGAAGACCACATCACCTTTGCCCACTAGTATGACTTTTTCAGAAGGGGAAAAGGAAGAACCACTGACTATAATCGGTGAAGATTTAGCACGTGATGATGATCCTGCAAAAGAGGAATTTTCAAATGGTCCACCAATCTTAGAACTTGGAACACCAGAGAGACAAGGTATGATTACATGGCAGAGGATGGTACTCTGAAAATTACATCAGTGCAAAGGTATGTCATACATTTGGATCAGATGGTAAGGTTATCATGAAAACCAGAACCACAATGATTGAATGGCATTAAGTTAAGGAAGGAAGGTACAGCTTGCAATGAATCGTGAAGGAAAGAGGATAATGTCTTGCACCTGGATGAAAATATCAACTTGTATTTAGAAGCACTATGGATATTGGGAAGAAATCAAGAGCAAGCCATGATTAATTTATTGGGAGCTATAACTTAGGAAAAAATTGCTGCCACAGTGATTTATTAAAAATGGATATTCTACCCATTAGCAGGTTTGAATGTAGGACCAGCAATAGGAGAATGATTTCAGGCACTTGGATTTTTAATAATCCCATAGTGGATTTTCCTAGTTCTTTGTCTGGTGTAGCGTAGTACACAAGAATGTCAGGCAGTAAGAAGCTCAAACACGTATGGGAGCTTATCTGAGATTTCATCCATCTAAATTAATAAGCACACATTGGTTGGGTTCCCTTACTGGCATAGATTGCTCCCTGATGAGGTGTTGTGTACAAACAAATGAAGCTGAATACAGGATCAGGAGAATTCATCATCCCATTTTGCTGAGCTTTGTAAGTTTGTCACTCATCTCCTCCACACTTGTTGAAGCTCTCCAGAAAAGAGTCTGACTTTATTTTACAAATCAGAACAAATGTTTCTAATGCTATTGCAAGGAACACACATTAGAATTCAAAAGAATTCTGATCAGATGCCATGACAGAAAATATATAATTTTAAAGGGTGTCTTTCATCTTCTGTTAGCGACACCCATCAATGAAGAAAAGATTGACGATGAGGTTGAAGATGAACAAGCAACTTTTGAACGAATGGAGATGGAATACAAATATCAAGTAAGTCCTTTTGTTTTTTGATTTGTTTTTCTCTTCTATTTACATTATTTCCCAGTCTTTTACTCTCTCAGTAGTTTGTTAGGTTCCCTATTTCACTCTCTCTTTATTTTAAACAACCTCTACTGTAGGGTAGTTGTGTGCGTACAAGATAACTGGAGCATTGTGAGTCACCATGGGTTTAAGTCCCAGTTCCTTCTTGAAGTAATGTTAGAGAATCAGCTGGCATACATTTCCAAATGCTCACTATTCTCTTTACCTAGGAAAATGAAAATGCCTAAAGTTCAGTCTATTCTTATTCTTACCTTGGTTATCTATAAATAGTGATGGAAATGTGTTGCTGGAGAAGCGCAGCAGGTCAGGCAGCATCTAGGGAACAGGAGAATCGACGTTTCGGGCATTAGCCCTTCTTCAGGAATGAGGAAAGTTTGTCCAGCAGGCTAAGATAAAAGATAGGGAGGAGGGACTTGGGGGAGGGGCGTCGGAAATGTGATAGGTGGAAAAAGGTCAAGGTGAGGGTGATAGGACAGATTGGGGTGGGGGCGGAGAGGTCGGGAAGAAGATTGCAGGTTAGGGAGGCGGTGCTGAATTTGATGGATTTGACTGAGACAGGCTGGGGGGAGGGGAAATGAGGAAACTGGTGAAATCCGAGTTCATCCCTTGTGGTTGGAGGGTTCCTAGCCGGAAGATGAGGCGCTCTTCCTCCAACCGTCGTTTCGCTGTGGTCTGACGATGGAGGAGTCCAAAGACCTGCATATCCTTGGTGGAGTGGGAGGGGGAATTGAAATGTTGAGCTACAGGGTGGTTGGGTTGGTTGGTCCGGGTGTCCCAGAGGTGTTCTCTGAAACGCGGTGTCCCAGAGATGTTCTCTGGTTGTTATGAAACAGATTCAACTGTACAAAATGCAAAGCTGATTAAAATCCTTGTTCCTCCCATTGTTGCTCAGGCATTATTTGTGGAACGGCAGACATTGAGGAACCATAATAACCAAATACAGAATAAGTTAGCAGATTACTACCGAAAGAAGATGACAGAGGAATCAAAGGCCGAGTTAAAGAAAGCCCATTCAGACTATGAGCAACGATATGTGAAGTTCATGGGTAAGGGAGATTGAGGTGTGAAGAGCATATCTGACATCATGTCAATTCTAGAAACGAATATAAATCCAATATTTGCAGAGAAGACTAAATTAATAGAGTATTTGTTCCCAAACAATAGATAACCTAGAGTGCTGTCATTAAAGCTAGTCAGTGAGATTGAACTGTGCATGCACAGTTGCTTTGGTGAACTATCTATATGGTGAAGTGTAGCTTGTAGTTTAAAAATTGCATAGTTTTGATACACTTTTAAACATTAATTTGCTTTTAAACAGAAGCAAACCCCAAGTTGTCTTTACTGCAATTTCTCTGAAAATGTCATGGATTTTAATGTTAAAGATTTCATGTAAAATATGGTCAGACTGATTTCAGCAGAATGTGCAAGTAGCTGTCTCCCAGAATAGCCTGATGTCGTAAAATTAAGGGCAAGGTGCAGAAATTGGGCATGTGCAGGACAAATAGGGCAGCCTCTTAATTGAGTTGGGAAATAAGAGTAAAGTACAGAATGCCCATAAAACACGATTGGTACAAAATTCTAAACATGGTCCACACTTCAAAAGATACTTTCAAGGGCTCGCCCCAAATGTATTTCATTGCTTTAGCCCTGGTGACCTTAATTACACTTACCTATGATCCACAAGGTGTTTGTGCTTTAAAATTAGGGATCACTCTTTCAGGTTTCACAATCCTGGTCCGCATGGATGAGTTGGACCAAAGGGCCTGTTTCCATGCTGTATACCTCTATGATAGATGAGAAGAATTTTTTCTCTGAGGATTGTATGACTTTGGAACCCTTTGCTTTAGATGGCAATGGAGATGGGTTTTTGAATATTTTTAAAGTAGATGTGGGTAGATTCTTGTTAGACTAAGGAATCAGGGCTTATTGGGTTAAATGGGAATATGGACTTTGAAACACAGATGTGCAGGCATAACCTTATTGACCGACAGAGCAGGTGTGAGGGTTCTGATAGCATGTATTGAGTATATGGTACTCCACATTGTGCCAAAATGAAACTATCTTGCGATGCTTCAGAATGCCAAAAGTAACCAGCTGAACATGAACAGGAAGTTGGTCACATACACAGCCTTAACCTAAAAATCCAAGAACCAACTGATGTGCTAGGTAAGGGCATGTCTATGGGTGTTATTTATATGGACCTTTTGAAGGCATTCAATAAGACATTCACATCAGAGAGTTATACTCAAGTTAAACAGTTCTAACAATGACTGCACTTCCTTTCAATTATCCCATCCCACCTAAGTCCACATCTTATTTAAACCTTTCAGTAAGCAGCTGTTTCTTAACAAAGGTCATGTTCAGTCAAGACCATGTTCAGCTGGTTACTTTTGGCATTCTGAAGCATCGCAGGGTAGTTTCATTTTGGCACCAAAAACCAAAGGGTGCAATAATAACTGGGCTGCAGGAACAGGTAGACCCGGTGGTGTAAGTTTATAGATCTGTGGAGATGGCATAACAAGTTATGATGGCTGTTAAATAGCACCAAGGAGTTAGTGAAGAGCCTGAATGAATGATACTAATTGAAGTTTGCTTGTTGGGCACAGATTCTCTGGCTAAATTGCAGGCCATGTATAGAGAGGAGGTTGAATCCTACCAGGAACAGATCGCTGATCTCTCTGCTCAATGTGAGGAGAAGCAGCAGCTGACAGAATATGCATGGAGAATGTTTACGTCTAGGAAGAGATCTGTGGCAAAGACCATAATAAACAAACGGCCGGGGAGACATGCAGCATTACTGGTAGGTCAACTTTTTTTTCTAGTGAGTAAAACAAAGAACTGTGGATGCTGAAGATCTGAAACAAAATCAGAACATGCTGGAGAAACTCAGCAGGACACAAAACGTTGCGCTGCTTTCTCTCTCCACAGATGCTGCCAAACCAGATGAATTGCTGGTTTGCTGGAAAAACTCAGCTGGTTTGGCAGCATCTGTGGAGAGAGAAAGCAGAGTCAATGTTTCAAGTCCTGCTGACTTTCTGCAGAAATTTATATGAGTAGTTTGCAGGAGTGATATTGCTTTTTAAATAGAAATTGGACAAATTCTCAGCTGCTTGCAAATATCATCTTATGCACCTATCCTTTCCTCTTCCCACCATTCCCAACTAGACAACTTCTTAAGGACCAGCTAAGATGGCTTCTTACATAAAAGCTCCATGTAATAAAATCAATGTTTCAATTCCAGTGTGTCTTTTCAAATTCAGAAAGTCGGATGAAGGGACAAGGTGTGTGATAAAGGACATCACCGAGGTTGAAGAGAGAAACCAAGATACATTAAAAGTGGTATTAATTTGGCTGATGGCTGAGGTTTTAAACATTCCATGGATGAAGGGAGAACCTAAAGATGATATGAGGCTCCACTGGTAGTCACAAGTCGGACTAGGCCTCACCTGGGCCTTCATTGTGTGGCAGTCTTTGTACCTGCATTAACTTAAATGATTATTTAAGTAGAAAAATGCATAGAATTATGGGGAAAAGGCAGTAGATTGGCACCAATCCAGAGAACTGGTGCAGACACAGTGGGCTGATGACATTCTGTGAATTAGACAAGAAAAACTGGCAAATGCCTTATGGGAGTGCGCTGCTCAGATATGCACCCAAACCTGAACCTCACTCAAATTCCCTAGCAGTATGCTGTAATTTGAATCATATATTCACCTTCTCATTGGGATTAGTCTTTTGCTTACCATCCAAGCTGCCCAGTCTGGCAGTTAAGACTGAATGAATGAGCACATGTGTCTGTACTGACTCTGTGAATTTGTGAAAAGCTATAAAAGCTGCTGCCTCATTTGTTTTTTCTGATCACTCCCTTCTGATCATGTACAAATGAGTGTGCCCAATTAGATGGTATACTCCATTCTTACCAAATCAAATTTGAATGCAGTGACAAGTTGGAGAGTGTAGTTGGAACTTAGTAGGAATAAGACTATAGCAGTGCAGAGAAGTTGGAAAAAGACAGGAACTATTGAGATAAAGATAGAATGGAGACAAGACATGAGAGAACAAGGCTTTCTTTGAATGTTATCATTGTTACTGAAGATGGTCCTGGTTATGGGTCAATATATTATTTAATGCCACCATTTAAGCTGTCTTCAAGGGGAGCAGAATCCAAACTCTAAAATAGGAACCTGCATTCCCTTACCTGATGCCCACATGGATGTGAGTTTCTGTGAGGGGCAGTAGGTCATGGAATCTCCCTTACTTGGTCTTCCACTGAATAAACCTATTAGAGAATTGACTGTTCTTGTTGAGGGACAAATTCAACTCCACTATTTTCATTTGGGAAAACTCCAAGGGTATTCACTGGTAATTTTACAATCTCGAGGGAGTTGCAGAATAATGGGAAGCTATTTCAATTAGCTTCCCATTTGTTCACTTGCAAGAAAGTAGAATAATGAGACCTAGACTCTTTGACATGGTCTCAAGCTGATCCTGGAACTAGAAGCTGCAAAATTTCAAAATTTAGTCATTAATCTTCAAAATTGATTGGGATCTCTTTGCCAGGATACTTTTTCTTTTGTTAATATTATGCTTATCAGCTGAGAATGAGGCAGTCTCTATTGTAGACTCCGCTGTCAGTATCAAACACTCTAAGCTCAAACAATACATGACTGAGAGCAAAGCTTCAATTCTCCCCCCACACCAATATTCATTCATTGTAAACTCATAAAAAGTAACTAACACCATTTGTGTCTGTAGGAATTGGAACGCATTCAGAATATTGAGGAGCAGAAAGAGAAGGAGATGAGGCAAATTCGATTCCTAACTATCAAGATGAAGAATAAACTGAAGTATTATGAGTATCAGCTGAAGGCGAAGGAGGAGCTGGCAGGTGGATTAAACCTGATTGACTACGAGCAGCTAAAAATCGAGAACCAGTCTTATGGGGAGAAAATTGAGGAGCGCAATGAGGTAAGGAGGAAGAGAGCTGTCAATGTCCTCCTCAAGCTGGATGGACTGTTTAAATTGCTGTTGTGAAACACTTGGATCAATACTCTCCTTACTTAATCAACAACTATTTCTTGCCCTCGGCCATCTGAACATTAAAGAGAGTTTCCTAATTGAAATGTCAGCCGATCTCAGCCTGACCTTTGGATTGTGGAGGGGAAGCAAAATCTGCCTGAATTTCACTGTCCACTGATGGGATTTGTTGATGTCAGGTGGGGGTCAAAATTTGAAGTACATCCAGATGAACAGAAGGACATGCCAGACAACAAGGGTTAACAAATTTAGGTGAAAGTGAGGATTGCAGATGCTGGAGATTAGACTCGAGAGTGTGGTGCTGGAAATTTAGGGACAGAGGAAACAGACCATAAAAGAGCATTAAATGTTTTCAAGGAATGTAAATATACAGATTGATACAAACAGGCTGTTCAGATGGGCTGAATGGTGGCAAATAGAATTTAATCCTGAGGTGATGCATTTGGAAGGACTACAAGGCAAGAGAGTACACATTGAATGATAGGACCGTGGGAAGTCTAAAGAAGTTTAGGTTCTTTGGTGTGCATGTCCATAGATCCCTGAAGACAGAGGACAGGTATATAAAGTGGTTAATAGGCCTTATGGGATTCATGCCTTTATTGATCAAGGCATAGAATAGAAAAGTGGTTAGTGGAGGTGGGGGGGGGGGGGGGGGGGGGCAGGAGAGGTGGTTATGGCAGAGTTGTGTAAGACATTAGGCCACAGCTGGAACACAATATACTGTTCTGGATTCCACACTATAGGAAGAATGTGATTGCACTAGAGAGGGTGCAGAAGAAATTCACCAGAATGTTGTCTGGAATGGAGCATTTCAGAGATGAAGAGAGTCTACACATGCTGAGATTGTTTTCCTCACAGCACAGAAAGCAGAGGGGAAATATGTTGGAGGTGAACAAACTTCTAAGGAGCATAGTTGGGTAGATAGGGAGAACCGTTTCCCCAGGGTAGAGAGTTTAATTCCCAAAGGGCACAGTTCTAAGGCATGGATCAAGAGGTTTAGAGGGAATTTGAAGAAAGTTTTTCACCTAGAGGGAACTGGAACTCATTATCTGAAAGGCTGGTAGAGGCCAGAGTTCTCATAACACTGAAGACACATTTAGATGAGCGTATGAAACACCATTGCAGACAAAGTTATGGGCCAAGTGCTGGAAAATGGGATTAGAATAGATAGATGTTTAATGACCAGAATGGACATCATGGACCGAAGGACTCTTTTTTCATGCTGTAAAAATCAACTCTGACTCTAAGTGTTGGATTAATAGTGAAACTCTTCTCGCTTTTAGCTCCTTTCTCTTTCTCTGTTCTTAAAAGTTCTAATGCTAGTGTTATGAAGATGTGGGTGTACTGTACCTTTAAGAGAGTAAAAGCCAGCAGTGACAGCACCAAGTGATCTCAACAAGACACAATGCAACATGTGCTCCAGCTACTGAAGTAGCTGGTTGCCTGGAAATGACAAAACAGATTTGAATTCGACCAATCAGTTTAAATTATTCCCTGAAAAATACCAAATTCCAATCAAGTTTGAATTGAGTATATTGACAATCTGAAAAGCTAATGACACAATCCGATGCTTTGGGGTATAAGACTGGGGAGAACTGAACAGGTGAAGGGGTGGGTGGAGAGGTACAGTGGCTCAATGGTCAGCACTGCTGCCTCACAGCACCAGAGACCTGGGTTCAATTCCCGCCTCAGGCAACTATCTGTGTGGAGTTTGCACATTCTCCCCGTGTCTGCGTGGGTTTCCTCCGGGAGCTCCGGTTTCCTCCCACAGTCCAAAGATGTGCAGATCAGGTGAATTGGCCATGCTAAATTGCCCATAGTGTCAGCTGCATTAGGCAGGGGTAAGTGTAGGGGAGTGGGTCTGGGTGGGTTGCTCTTCGGAGGGTCAGTGTGGACTTATTGGGCCAAAGGGCCTGTTCCACACTGCGGGGAATCTAACCTAATCTAAAGAACTGCCACCAGACCAACAGCTGTAGACCTCTCTCTGAGAGGTACCTGTCTAGAGAAGGAATTTGCCCAGAGAAAAACCTCAACACTGACCTGGAGAGCCAATCCACTGACGAAGATAAAGAGAAGATTTGACCGCTAGCTTGTTTTAAATATTGAATTTTCCCCTTAATCTTAATTGAGAGTTTTATCGGACCAGTACTATAGAAGGGAAAGTAAAGATAGGTTAGATAAAAGATGTGTAAATAGCTGTCAGTTAATTGTTCTCTGATTTACTTTAAGGAAGAAAGTTGCAAATTCTCACTTTAAATTGTTCTCGGCCTATCAAATTTTCACAGGTTACTGCACGGGATAAATCCTTTCTGTGTTGCAGGTTTAAATTAAGCAGGAGGGTTTATCCTGTGTTGTAACACTAGGGAAATCAGGTGAGGTTTTTCTCTCTCTCTTTAGTTTCTCAGTAAGGGAGGTTAGCAGGGATGGCAGCGCAGGCAGTGTGATGTTCCTCCTGTGGGATGTTTGAGGTGAGGGACATGACTAGTGTCCCAGCAGAGTACACCTGCCAGAAGTGCACCCAACTCCAGCTCCTTGAAGACTATGTTAGGGAATTGGAGCTTGAGCTGGATGAAGTCAGCATCATTCAGGAGGCAGAGACAGTTATAGATAAAAGCTACAGGGAGGTAATTACTCCTAGAAATGAAAATACTTATGTAACTGTTAGAAAGGCTAAGAAGCAGTTAGTGCAGGGATCCCCGTGGCCATTCCCCTGTGAAACAACATACCGTTTTGGATACTGTTGGGTGGGGAGTGGTACTTACCAGAGGTAAGCCATGGGGTAAGCCATGGGGTACAGGTCTCTGGCACAGAGTATGTCCCTATTGCTCAGAAAGGAAGTGGGGAGAGTAGTGGAGATTAGTCATTGGGGACTCTATAGTTAGGAGGACAGATAAGAGGTTCTGTGGGAACGAGAGAGACTCACGGTTGGTGTGTTTGCTTCCAGGTGCCAGGGTTTGTGATGTCTCTGATTGTGTTTTCAGGATTCTTACAGGGTAGGCGGAGCAACCCAAGTCATGGTCTACATGGGCACCAACGACATAGGTAGGAAAGGGGATGGGAATGTAGGACAGAAATTCAGGGAGCTAGGGTGGAAGCTGAGAGCTAGAACAAACAGAGTTGTTATCTCTGGTTTGTTGCCCATGCCATGTACTAGCGAGGCAAGGAACAGGGAGAGAGAAGAGTTGAACACATTGCTACAGGGATGGTGCAGGAGGGAGGGGTTCAGATACCTGGATAATTGGGGCTTATTCTGGGGTAGGTGGGACCACTGCAAACAGGATGGTCTACGCCTGAACCAGAGGGGTACCAATATCCTGGGGGGGGGAGGTGGTGGGAGGTTTGCTAGTGCTCTTCGGGAGGGTTTAGATTAATTTAGCAGGGGGATAGGAACCTGAATTGTAGCTGCAGTGTACAGGAGGTTGAGAGTAGTGAGATCATGAATAAAGTTTCAAGGTCGCAGGAGTATACCGGCAGACAGGAAGGCAGTTTGAAGTGTGTCTGCTTCAACGCCAGGAGCATCCAGAATAAGGTGGGTGAACTTGCAGCATGGGTTGGTGCTTGGGACTTCAATGTTGTAGCATTTCGGAGACATGGATAGAGCAGGGACAGGAATGGTTGTTGCAGGTTCCAGGGTTTAATATTTTCAGTAAGAACAGGGAAGGTGTGGCATTGTTAGTCAAGGACAGTATTACAGTGGCAGAAAGGATGTTTGACGAGGACTTGTCCACTGAAGTAGTATGGGCTGAGGTTAGAAACAGGAAAGGAGAGGTCTTCCTGCTGGGAGTTTTCTTTTGGCCTCTGAAAAGTTCCATCGATGTAGAGGAAAGGATTGCAAAGATGCTTCTGGATAGGAGTGAAAGTAACAGGGTAGTTGTTATGGCGGACTTTAACTGTCCAAATATTGACTGGAAATGCTATAGTTTGAATACTTTAGATGGGTCAGTTCCCTGACACAGTATGTGGACAGGCCAACAAGAGGTGAAGCCACATTGGATTTGGTACTGGGGAATGAACCAGGCCAGGTGTTAGATTTGGAGGTAGGTGCGCACTTTGGTAATAGTGACCACAATTTGGTTATGTTTACTTCAGTGATAGAAAGGGTAAGGTATATACTGCAGGGCAAGAGTTATAGCTGGGGGAAAGACAATTATGATGTGATTAAGCAAGTTTTAGGAATGCATAGGATGGGGAAGGAAACTGCAGGGGGATGGACACAATTCAAATGTGGAGCTTGTTCAAGGAACAGCTACTGTGTGTCCTTGATAAGTATGTACCTCTCAGGCCGGGAGGAAATGGTCAAGTGAGGTAACCATGGTTTACTAAAGAAGTTGAATCTCTTGTCAAGAGGAAGAGGGAGACTTATGTAAAGATGAGACATGTAGGCTCAGTTAGGGCGCTTGAGAGTTACAGGTTAGTCAGGAAGGAGCTAAATAGACAGCTAAGAACCAGGAGGGAACATGAGAAGTCACTAGCAGGTAGGATCAAGGCAAACTCTAAAGCTTTCAACAGGTATGTCAGGAATAAAAGAATGACCCAGGTAAGATTAGCGCCCGTCAAGGACAATAATGCGTCAAGGAAGTTGTGCATGGAGTCCGAGGAGATAGGAGAGGTGCTTAATGAATATTTTTCATCAGTATTCACATTGGAGAAAGACAATGTTGTCAAGGACAGTACTGAGATACAGGCTAGTAGACGAGATGGGATTGGGGTTCACAAGGAGGAGGTGTTAACAATTCTGGAAAGTGTGAAGTAGCTAAATCCCTGGGCAGGATGAGATTTATCCGAGGATTCTCTGGGAAACCAGGGAGGAGATTGCAGAGCCTTTGGCTTTGATCTTTATGTCGTCATTGTTGACAGGAATAGTGTCAGAAGAATGGAGGAAAGTAAATGTTGTTGCCTTGTTTGAGAAGGGGAGTAGAGATAGCCCTGGTAATAATAGACCAGTGAGCCTTACTTTGGTTGTGGGTAAAGTGTTAGAAAGGATTATAATCATTTAGAAAGGAATAATTTGATTAGGGATAGTCAGCATGGTTTGTAAAGGTCATGCCTCACCAACTTTTATTGAGTTCTTTGAGAAGGTGACCAAACAGGCGGATAAGGGTAAAGCAGTTGATGTGGTGTATATGGATTTCAATCAAGCATTAGATAAGGTTCCCCATGGTAGGCTATTGTGCAAAATATGGAGGCATGGGATTGAGGGTGACTTAGCAGTTTGGATCAGAAATTGGCTAGCTGAAAGAAGACAGAGGGTGGTTGTTGATGGGACATGTTGATCCTGGAGTTCAGTTGCTGGTGGTACATAGAACGTAGAACAGTACAGCACAGAACAGGTCTTTTGGCCCACGATGTTGTGCGAGATTTAATCCTAATGTAAAATATAGTAACAACCTACGCACCCCTCAACTCGCTGCTATCCATGTGCATGTTCAGCAGTCGTTTGAATGTCCCCAGTGACTCTGCTTCCATCTCCACCGCTGGTAACGCATCCCATGCATTAACAACTCTCTGTGTAAAGAACCTACCTCTGACGTCTCCTTTATACCTTCTTCCTAATATCTTCAAACTATGACTTCTCATACCAGTCAATCCTGCCCTGGGGAAAAGTCTCTGGCTATTGACTCTATCTATTCCTCTCATTATTTTGTACACCTCGATCAGGTCTCCTCTCTTCCTCCTTCTCTCCAGAGAGAAAAGTCCGAGCTTATTCAACCTTTCTTCATAAGGCAAGCCCTCCAGTCCAGGCAGCATCCTGGTAAACCTTCTTTACACCCTCTCCAAAGCCTCTGTATCTTTCCTATAGTAGGGCGACCTGAACTGGACACCGTATTCCAAGTGTGGCCTCACCAGGGACTTGTAGAGCTGTACCACAAGAATCTGTTTTGGGGCCATTGCTCTGTCATTTTTATAAATGACCTGGATGCGGTCGTAGAAGGATGGGTTAGTAAATTTGTGAATGACACTAAGGTCGGTAGAGATGTGGACAATGCGGAAGGATGTTGCAGGTTACAGAGGGACATAGATAAGCTGCAGAGCTAGGCTGAGAGGTGGCAAATGGAATTAAATGTGGAAAAATATGAGGTGATTCACTTTGGAAGGAGTAACAGGAATACAGAGTACTGGGTTAATGGTAAGATTCTTGGTAGTGTGGATGAGCAGAGAGATCTCGGTGTCCATGTGCATAGATATCTGAAAGTTGCCACCCAGGTTGATAGGGTTGTTAAGAAGATGTGCAATGTGTTAGATTTTATTGGGAGAGGGTTTGAGTTTTGGAGCCATGAGGTCATGTTGCAGATGGACAAAACTCTGGTGCAGCCGCACTTAAAGTATTGCTTACAGTTCTGGTCACCACATTATAGGAAGGATGTGGAAGCTTTGGAAAGGATGCAGAGGAGATTTACCAGGATGTTGCCTGGTATGGAGGGAAGGTCTTATGAGGAAAGGCTGAGGGACTCGAGGCTGTTTTCATTGGAGAGAAGAAGGTTGAGACGTGACTTAGTAGAGACATACAAGATGATCAGAGGATTAGATAGGATGGACAGTGAGAGCCTTTTTCCTTAGATGGTGATGGCTAGCATGAGGAGGTATAGCTTTAAATTGAGGAGTGATTGGTATAGGACAGATGTCAGAGGTAGGTTCTTTACTCAGAGAGTAGTAAGGTGGTGGAATGCCCAGCCTGCAACAGTAGTGGACTCGCCAACATTAAGGGCATTTAAATGGTCATTGATTAAACATATGGATGATAATGGAATAGTATAGGTTAAATGAGCTCTAGAATGGTTTCACAGGCCAGCGCAACATTGAGGGTTGAAGAGCCTGTACTGCCCTGTAATGTTCTATGTTCTAATGCTGAGGCTTATTTCCAGAACAGCTGTGTTTGAGCCTGGAAAACATGAAGGGAAAATAAAAGGTGTGTTTTTTCTCAGCACTATGTGTTTTTGGTAACAGATACCAGACTTGCTGTATGTAAAATAAAGTTTCAGCAGTACTGTCTCAATAAAGACGGTTTCTATAATTAAACTAAGGTCCTGCATTTCTTCCAGGAGTGAAACCTAATATGTCAGGAGGACAGGAAATCAGGTCGGATTGGTCTGCACTGGCCTGTCAACAAACAGTGAACCTGAGGGCCTGGCATGTAGGAAACCTGTATCCATTGTGTACGTGACCTGATTTGGACACCCTGACTTTATATACCACAAATAAACCAAGTTAGAACAATCTTTAGATTGTACTTAACTTCAACTGCTGCCTATCATCCTGGAACAGTGCAATACCATCTATGTGTAAAGATTAAATGGAAAACAACAGACACACCTTGATGCAAGGATTCCATCGTGGCCAGCACAGGACAATATAACTGGTGTCAGTGGAGCAGATGAGGCCAAGATTGTTGTTACTGGTGCTATTCTTGAATTGCTACTGGTAGAAGTATGTTCTGTCACTAACTCTAACTCATTGTCAGCCAGTACCTTCTCCAAAGTAAGAGGAAAGGGGAAGGATGGAAAATTAGATGACGTATGGAACATTTAGGTGTAAGCTGGAGTTCAAATTCTGAAGTGTCGAATTCAGACACAACTGTTTCATATGTTACTTCACTTTTAAATGGACTTTCAGAACAATGTGTTCATTTACAGGAAGTCACAAAGATGCGGAAGAAGATTGCAGTTACCGTTGGGATTATGACCCATATCAAGGAGAAGCTGGAGTATGTGGAAGCTGAGAATGTTGAGAAGAAAAACCAGCTCATGGACCTGGAGGCTGTCGTTGCCCAGGTAGCACGATGGGGCTGGGCGGGGACCACAGCTGAGGTGTTAAGGGTGGATATTTCAGGGTGGGGGCTGTGGGCAAGTGTCGCACTGTGGCGTGGGGGCATTGGGGAGCAATGAAAAGCAGGTACTGGGATGAGGGAATCAATGCCAAGGAGTGGGCTGGCCAAGAGTCTTCATTGGTCTACTCCTGCTCTTGAGTCCTAGGTTCCAGTATGGAATGAGCAGTATAGAATGGAGTGATAGAACACAGCAAAAACATGAGGTTGTCATGCAGTACGTATGGGGATTGTTTTTGTTATAAACTGGGGGTGAGGTGGACAATGGATCATGCACCACTGAGCACTGAATACTGTGTGTAGACAGAACCTTATACCTGAGCTCTTTGATACAAGGATATGCCATTAACATATATACCTCATGTCAAAGCAAGAACAGAACTGAAACAATTGCCCAGAGCAGAATGGGAGAGAACATTCAGCATCCAAAATGTATACCCAGTGTGCAACATTAGCAGAGACCCACATGGAAAGATTGAGAATTGCAGCTTTACTTTTTGACGTGTCTGAATAGTTTGCTCAAGAGGAAGAGTGCTAGAAATAAAAACAGAAAATACTGAAAAAACTCAGCAAGTCTGACAGCATCTGAGGAGAGAGGGAAATAGAGTAACATTTCAAATTGATGAGTTTTCACCAGAAAATTTGATGAAGAGCAATTGACCTGACACATTTACTCAAGTTTCTGTTCAAGAATGCTGCCTGACCTGCTGAATTTCTCCAGCACTTTCAGTGTTTATTTTAGAGTTTCAGCATCTACAGTATTTTGCACATGTTTTAGAGGGAGGGTGCTTGTGCTATGAATGGATCACTTCCCATTACTTCCCAGTGTCAGCATCAAGCGCTCCCTGGATAGCTACAACTGGTGAGATGGAGAGTGGAATTCCATCATTCTGCTCCAACAATATTCCTCCTTCTCAACTTCAGGAGAGGCTGACATGTTACTTCACTCAGTATGTCACCAACCATTGTTGTGGTTTCTCCGAATCAGCTGGAGTTGTTAGCAATATTAACAGGAAAACATTATTAGATTGTCAAAAATAAACCCTGTTAGAAATTTCTCAGAGAATGTGGCACTCATGCCCACAGAATGGCTTGATGTGAACAGCAAATGTATATTTAAGTTGTATAAACATGAGGGATAAACACACAATGGACAAAGCAATGGAAGGAGATGCTGATAGATGATGTGAATACATGGAAGGAACCTCATGTGATCACAGAGTGATTGGGCTAAATGCCCTTTCTGTTTGTAAACTTTGTCTAATTATCTGTGCCACTGAATGCGAGTGGAGCTTATATTCTTACCCCTATTTGTTAGTCTATTTGTCTATAAAAAAAAAATCACAAAATCTTTTCGATGGACTTCAGTGAAATTTAATACACAGATCAGGAAACATGGCCCAAGGAAGAACTGATTACTTTTTGCAAAGATGCACACCTGGATTCACTTAAAAATAAATTGAATTTGAAGATTGCAAATTGAGACTTTTTAAAAGAAAATTAAAGATGTCTTAGTGAAACTTGTTACAGTTGTCAAAATATGAACAGAGTTTTAAGAGCACATAGTTGTATTTAGATTGACCTGAAACCTCCCCAGTAAGATAGATGCACTTATTAAAATGATTTCTTGTTTCAGATTTGAGAGCATCGACCAGGGAAGGGCTCAAGCTACAGCTGCCCAGTTGTCACTTGGAAATATGATTGTTTTTCAGGAAGTTTTAATAATCCTTTTATCTTCTCTATGTTAATATCTGTGATAGAATCAAAGCCTATGCTAAGTGATACTGAAATCAGCCCAGTCATATTTCAGTTTTAATGAGAAGGAAAGGGTCTGCATTTCTACAGCATCTTCCATGAGTACTGGATACTCAAGAGCACTTTGCAGCCAGTACAGTACTTTTGAAAGATAATTGTTTGAAACATTGGAAACACTGCTTCATTATGAACAGGTTTGAGCAAAGATCAGACCTAGTCATTTTGGATAGCAACTGTATTTTTTTTCCAACATTATCCATTGATGTTTGATTTTGTGGTGTGGCTTTGCCTGCTATGACTCTGTAACTCTATTTGTGTTTGTTGTAGAAACGGGAAATTCTGACCAAAACCAAACAAGCACGGGACAGAGTCCGTGCAGCCAATTTCAAACTGAAGGAGAAGTGTGGCCTCCTGTGTAACAAAGTGCTCCTTCGTGACTATGAGGATAATGTAGACACCAGCGACAGACTGCGGCAAAAGCTGGAGGTGCTGAAACGGCAGCACGCTGATCTGACACTCGACTCCTACGGTATCAAGAAGAAAATTGAATGGGTGAAGATGGGACAGTTACAGACTCAGTAACAGCCCCTAGAGGGGAGCTTTTCCGTTTTATTCTGTTATGATAAATATTAAATCAACTGGCATCTACACATGGGTGTTTCCTTTTGTTGAAGTAAGAAACAGAGACAATGGGGCAGCTTCTAATGATGTTCATGATTTGGAGATGCCAGTATTGGACTGGGCTGTACAAAGTTAAACATCACACAACACCAGGTTATGGTCCAACAAGTTTAATTGGAAGCACCAGCTTTCAGAACACTGCAACCACCTGATGAAGGAGCAGTGCTCCAAAGCTAGTGCTTCTAATTAAACCTGTTGGACTATAACCTAGTATTGTGTGATTTTTCACACTATAATGTTGCAAGCCATGAGCACAGATCCAAGAGATCAGCTTCTAAACACTCTCAATGTTCTAGATTTGTAGACAGAGAAACAAACACCACCATCTTATTCAATCTGCAGTTTTCTAACCTGATTATTACCAATTCAAGCCCAGCATAAAATGTAAAGTTCATTCTTAAACTTCAGTAGATGTTAAAAATCACACAAGACCAGGTTATAATCTACCAGGTTTAGTTGGAAGCACTATCTTTTGGAGTGCTGCTCCCTCATCAGGTGGTTCCTTCAGTAGATGTGAATGTAATTGTCTTGACAGAGTGCTTCTTCCTATTTAGTTATAGTCACCGAATCAACTCATTGAGAAATTATATTCTATCTCTCTCATCTTGCAGGAGAATCTAAATTGACAGTTTTACAGAATGAATACAGATGATGATGATGATGATGATGCAAAGATGAATGTTTTGCAGGAGCTAGGAGTAACTGTTTAAGCTCACAACCAAATGTCACATAAGCAACATAAACGCACTTAAACTGTACAAACATTGTCTAAAAACTGACACTGACTTTTATGTTCATGCTAATGGAATTGAACAATAATGTGAAGTACTGTGCACAGCGACGTTAGTAGTAATCCAGCTTCATCTGCTTCACTGTAGTTGCTGTTTCAGCTGAAGTGTGGGCCAGTTACTAAGGCCTGTTTAGCATTACCCAGTATCAAACGATACCATACTGAGCCAGTTCATGCAGCTCCAAGTGGCTGAATGCCTCCCAAGGACAGATCACAGTGATATCTGTAAAAATTAGAGGTACTATTAAACACTCTTTTCTCTATCCATTTCTCCGTGCTGATTTTCAAAAGTGAGGACTGCAGATGCTAGAGATCAGAGTCAAGAGTGTGGTGCTGGAAAAGCACAGCAGGTCAGGCAGCAGCCGAGGAGCAGGAGAATCGATGTTTTGAGCATAAGCCCTTCATCAGGAATTACTGAGGCCTCATTCCTGATGAAGAGCTTATGCTCAAAACATCGATTCTCCTGCTCCTCGGCTGCTGCCTGACCTGCTGTGCTTTTCCAGCACCACACTCTTGACTCTGATTTTCAAAACCACCAACTCTGAGCCACAGAGCTCTCTACTGCCCTGTCTCAGGGGTCATTTAACATGTTTGTGTGTAAGTTCAGCACTAATCTGACCTACAGAGTGAGTGTGAGATCAGATTAAAATTCAGTGCTTTTGAGGGAGGGGTTGAGAATGATTTCTGTAACATACCTGTGCCAAGCCCCTCCATTCCAGGAATATCATCTCCAAACCTGCAGGAGAATGACAATCAGAGGCTGAAACCCCACTTAGCACAAAGCTGCTGAAAACAACATCGCATTGCAAAACTATCACATGCATTATTTTCATAAATTATAAAGACTGAGCTCATTCTACAAGTTATTTGTGTGATGTAACTTTATCAGGTGGGGTCCCTCCTCTGGTGAAGTAACAGGCAGAACAATGTCATGCAGGCACTTTAAATATTTGTCCATCGATATTGCAATCTTTTCTAGGTTAATGGCTGTATCAGTGTTTGGTGTTTAAATTAATACAGTTAGATTGTTCTTTTGATGCTAGAAATTGGAATCCTGCACTGTCCCAGTTTACAGAAAACAATCAGTTGCACTGTGTTGTTTCTAACACTGGCCCAACTCCTTGTGATGTGGTTTTACTGCTGGTGTTAACCCCGTTTATCTCTCTCCTAGCCTTAAAGTGAGCTAACAGAAAAATTCAGTGATACACCACAGTGACAATATGTAACAAACAGTTAATAACACTGTTAA